>NC_134886.1:33504429-33531929 GCF_041734735.1 Babylonia areolata
ACCAGCAGCGTAACCCAACGCGCTTAGTCAGGCCTTGAGAAGAAAAAAAAAGAAAAAAAAAGGAGGTGAATAAATGATATATAAGCAAATAGATGTAAAACATGAAGATACACATTCACATATACACCCACACATGCATAACAGATATGCACCGAACATGCAGTTGCACAGATATGAAAGCACAGTCAAATACATATAAACGAACATGATCTCCAACACACACACACACACACACACCACACACATTACCCTGCACCTCCTCTACCCCCCTCCTCCACACACTCATTTCTAGTCTACGTATCACAGCTTCCACGGCGCACACACACACACACACACACACACACACACAAAGATATATATATGTATATATATATACGTTCCAATATCCGAAATACAAACAACGAATACAAACACCCACCGACTCTGCTAGTAACAGGTCATGTTGCACACAGCTGTGCACGGTAAAAGGCACCGCTTTTGCAATGGTCACTCACTCCATTTCGGCGAGTTTGGTTCCATACCAATCTGCATTCTTCTCTTTTTACCGAATTCATCAACTGCGGTGGTTGTTGACGAGGCAACAGAATCAGTCATTCTGTGCTTGCCATTCTCTGAGGCATAACTTGGGGATCAAACCTGCTGAAAACCAGACATGAAACCTTCCTGTTGTCCAGAATTGTACTGTACTGTACTGTACTGTACTGTACTAGATATACTTTTATCTGCCACAAGAGATTAGATTTCTCTGTATGAAATTCGGACTGCTCTCCCCGAAGAGAGAGAGTGACCACAGTGAGACGCCAGCCTCTTTTCGGTCTGCAAGCACATGCTATTTGTTTTACAACCAAAGTTGATTTTTCTACACATTTTTGCCAAAGGCAACCCCTTTGTTTCCGCTGGTTCTTTTACGTGCTTTAAGTGCATGCTGCGTACGCGACTTCGGATTATCGTCTCGTTCGAAAGACTAGCGCCCGGACCACCACTCAAGGTCTAATAGGAGAGGGACTCGGAACCATGGACACTCGCTTCCTGGTCCGGAGCATAACCACTGGGCCACCACGCAACTTGAATGGATTCTGAATCTGTAACTTTGAGCATTCAACTCTGTTAGTGAGCACATGCTTTGAGCAATCATTCACTGCAAGTCTTGAAAAAAAATATCATTGGTCGTTATTCCTTAAATTCTTCTTCTTCGTTCGTTGGCTGCAACTCCCACATTCACTCGTATGTACACGAGTGGGCTTTTACGTGAATGACCGTTTTTAGGCAGTCATACTCCGTTTTCGGGGATCTTCCTTGAATGAAAAATGGACCAATCTTTAATTTGTTTGAAACCTATGAAGACGTTGATTTGTGTGCCAGATCTGTTTGGTTAACTCACTCAGTACGGCCAGTCCTCTCTTCTCCTCTACACAGACCCATCGGATGTCTGAATGACCCAACCTTTAGCTTCCGTCGTCAGAATTTTGGTATTATTTGTCAACATTCACCTCTTCAGTATAAGAGCCTTCCGCTTGCAATATTTTGATGATGGTAACTGGGGTGAAACGCTGTTAACGTCGTCTCTTTCGCCGTTCGTATGGAGAGAGTTAAAATGTGAGCGAGAACACAGAACTCACAGACAGCTAGAAAGACAACGGGTAAATTAAATACTATTCTCCTCCCTCCCTTCAATCAGAGGGGACATCAAATGACTCAACAGCACTAGAATACACCCCAAGGATACCACTGTTAACTCCATCACTTCTTCCAGATCTGTCTCTCGTTCTATGATCCCATTCCTCACACTCATAATTATTCCTCCTTCACCCCTATATTTGGACACTACCAAAGATTAAAACGAAACTCGTCATTCAAGAACAACGACTGAAAAATGCCAACACATGTGCTCTTTCAGACACAGTATCACACAGAGATGAAAACACTGTCGTCAACTCAACTTTCAAGCAATTGTTCCTGCTGCACTGACTGACTGACTTAAACCATTTATTGTCAGATTAACTGTTTGTTGTACTGACATTTTCGCAACCATTTGAATAAAATATTAACTGAGTAACACAAGGAAATTCTGATTTGAGGAAAGGTATGGATTAAAAAGAACATATTTAACAAATCAATTTACCAAATTTCATTAATATCATTATCTCAAAAAATATTCTAACGCACACACATACTCACATACGTGTCTCCCCCACCCTCTCCCTACATACATCCATGCATGCACACAAACGCCCATTATAATTCCCCCACCTCATTCCCCTGCCCACTCACTCACACACACACTCACACTGTCTCTCACTCTTTCTCATCAAATTAAGGTTTCGTAATGTAATCAAGACGACATATTACATGTTAGGGTCGAACAGTTCCACTAATTAGAATAATGGGAACTTTGCTCTACAAGTAAATCTGACGCTATCACCCAAAACGAAACACTACTTTGGATTAAATAAAACCTGCACACAGGCAGGCCTGTGCACTTTAGTGAACGGTCTCTGGTGACCGGTGGGTTCCTTTCGTGCATCGTGAGACCTCAAGGCATCCACAGCATGAGGTAGACTAAAAGAATCTTGACTTCCATGAGAATGAGATAAGAGGCGCAACGTGTCGAGCCACAGGCTCTTCTTCAGGCGAATGTTTTTTGGGTTTTTTATCATGATGCGATATCAAAATGACGTCACTAGGCGAGACGTCATCGTTAGGTTTATGAGTGGCGTGCCCCATCAATGCCTGGCAGACTACTGCCGTCACTCTGTGGTGTGGAGTCCAGCTGGGGCGAGGGTACCAAGGCGGGCAATGACGGTGGACTCTATGAAACGCCGGTACAGGCCCGTGGATTGGTTCTGCCAGACAGCAGCGATCCTCGCATGGGCAAAACTGTGAAGGGGGCTGTTTAAATGGGTGTGCACTGGCTCACTGTAGCCAAGGCGCATGGAGCGCAGATGTTCAGTGAAGCGCTCGTTCAGGCTGCGGTAGGTTTCACCTGTGCAGGCTACTTTTTAGCATGTTAAGTGCTGCATGAACGGGTCCTGTCACACGCTCTGAAATCTGTTCAGACAACCTGTCTCCACTGATGCTGAATAGGTATCTGTTAGAGCGTAAGTTTATACTTCCCGAAGTGTAATGATAACCATGATTATCGTTTCGCAGTGAAAATTTCCTTTTCGTTCACAAGCACACACGCGCGCGCACGCTCGCACACAAACGCACACACACACGCGCGCGCGCGCACACACACACACACACACACACACACTCATTCAATCACTCACTCACCCACTCACACACACACTGACTCACTCACTCACTCACCCATCCACTCACTCAGACACACACACACACACACACATCACTCACTCACTCACTCACTAACACACACCACACCCTCTCTTAAACCATGCGTGTAGACACAAGCTTATAATCAAGGGAAAAACATCTTAATGAAACTGGAATACTCCATAGTAAGATAGTTGAAACATAAATAACACAATCCTTCCATTCGCCACTGCTCTGCCCCTATTTTGCTACACTGTGCACTTGACTGCACAGTGTGACAAAATAGGGATAGAAATAGCGGTACACAGGCTGTCACCAAAACACAAATCAACTTTTAGAAGTCTGCAACACACGAAAGCGACACACTATTTTGCCCGTATTACAGATCTTGGAATGTTTTAGTCAACGGCTTCCTAAATGCCTCAAAGACATAAATTCCTGTTACTGTCCGCTTCCTAGGATCGTATGGACTTGTTTAAAAATCCACATTCTGTTTACTGATTGCAGATAATCGTAAATTTGGCAGCAGAACGAAAGTATATTTTCTAACAACAGCCTTGCACTGCAGTCTTGTGTCGTATGTCTGTGATTATAAGAAGAGTTGCGGGGACACTAAAAAGAAATTTCAAAGTTCCCCATCTCTGCTCCTGTTTCACAGGTATCTATGTATCAGAGAAGAAAGAAATGAAAATAAAGCGGAAACGCAATATACATGTTCGGCGTGACAGCACTGCCAGCCATTGGCGATACTGAAGACACGTTCGTCTGTGATTTATGTACTAGGGGTGTTTCATAAATCAGGGAGCTTTCTTTACACCACAACCTGTGATTTATGGACTGACGCTTTCAATGAATCACGGAGGGGTTTCTTGTCATTTCTTTCATTGTATTTTTCCTGTTTGTTTTTTTTTCCCTTATTTTTTTCTTTTGGTCTGCTAATGTTTATGTTCTTGTCTGAGAAACACAAAAATCTTGTCCATTGTGTCCGCTGTGTCCCTGTGTTGTGCATGCTTCTCTCTGTCTCTGTCTGTTTGTCTCTCGGTATCTCACACACTCACACACACACACACGCGCGCGCGCGCACACACACACACACACACACACACAAAAGCGCGCGCGCGCACACATGTGTGTGTGTGTACGTGCACGCCCCCATGTGTGTGTTGTGTGTGTGTGTGTGTGTGTGTGTAAAGACAAGTGATATTAGACAAGAAAGAGATAGAGATGACAGCTGGAAGTGGAAACAACTTTTGTTGAAACGATCGCTGGCCCACGTCAGTTGGCGATTGTGGCAGACCAGTGAAATGTGACGCACTATATTCTCCTTTCAATTCAAAATTACAAACAATTATGAACAACATAATCTTGAGACCTTGTCTGTGAATGCTAACCAAGATCATGACAACTATTTTGTTTGGGATGATAATGTTGAAGTTGATTCAGGAGAATACGAATTACAATGATATTTTGCGGACAACGTTGTTTGGGAGCGTTGTACGAGCCTTGCAACAGAGAATAAACTTATACTTCACTTTTAAAATCGCAAAACGAAGTTTTTAAAAAAGTTTTATTGGTTTTGAAACGTGATCTGGGGTACTGAACAGCGATGTCAAGTTAACTGGTATGAATGTATTTCAAATCTGACAAATAGATATACTGATAAAGCACAAAACTGCTTTCTGTTGTTCAGTACAATCAAAGAAGGAGAAAGAAACATTCACCTTTTAGCCTGAAAAGATACCAATGTTCATTAAAAAAAAAAAAAAAAAAAAGAATTGATGGGGTTTTTCTCAGTGTTTTAAGAAAATTGTTTTCATTGCCACCCCCACAATTTTTAACTCTCTCCATACGAACGGCGAAAGAGACGACGTTAACAGCGTTTCATCCCAATTACCATCATCAAAATATTGCAAGCGGAACGCTCTTATACTGAAGAGGTGAATGTTGACAAAGAATACCACAGTTCTGACGACGGAAGCTAAAGGTTGGGTCATTCAGACACCCACTAGACATCCGAGGGGTCTGTGTAGAGGAGAAGAGAGGACTGGCCGTACTGAGCGAGTTAAACTGAAATTTTTATATATGTGCATTATGAAACAAACAGAAGTTGCCCACGTATTTCGGTTTTAGCCACGGGAATTAATGAAACCCACCAACGTTACCACTCACATACAAATATCGTATTTGTGGACCACCTGAGCCGAGACCGTGACGATGAACGCGGGAAGGGCTGTGTTCCGGGAACTCGGGATGAGCGGCGTGGAATGATGATGATGACTTTGTTGAATGTCCCTCACACATAGTGGTGACTGTAGACATGTTGTTAAGAGTATCGATTTTGTTCATGTGAGTATTACATTTCAGGAGAGGAGGGGAGGGAAATGAATGGTGAGTTGGGGAAAACTGGGTAGATGGGGGGTGGAATCTGAAATGAATATCTAAGCACAATTACAGAAAATCACTTATGAAATGAATATCTAAGCACAATTACACAAAATCACTTAATGGACTTCGTAAAAGAGAAGTCGCTAAAGTAACAAGAGAATCAACTGGTAAAGAATGCAAAAAGTCAAAAACATCAACGTTCGTAGTCACGTGTGATGAAATATTTTCTAGATGATGGCAGTGCAGGGTCTGCTTTTGTGATTCCTTGCCTAAATACAGAAAAAATCTTATTATTTAGGTAAAGGACATTCCATTTTTACAGCAGAATTGGTGGCCATGCTAATGGCCTTAATCATTTTACTCAAATACCAGTAATGATGAGAAATATTCTTTGTTGTGTCGCGGCGTGGAAGTGATGCCACAGGAACGATGCGGATAACGAAGCAGCTCCCTATCGTTGTTGTTTTTTTTTTGTTTTTTTTCAAACATGAAATATTTTCCCCATGACTCTTGTTGTTGTACTTATTTACTGTTCTCCGTTTAGTGTTTGCGCCCCTTTTCAGTGATTCAGTGTTTTGTTTCTTGGACATTAAATTTAGCAAACCACCTCGTACTTCAACATCATAATTTGTCATCTGTCGCACGTGTGTATCAAATAGATTAAAAAAAATTTTAAAAAAGGTTTGGATATGCTTCACAATCCCAGCAAATTACCATAGTCAGTACCTCTGTTTTTATCTTTTGCTCTACCAGCCACTTTATTTATTGTATAAGAAAGACGCTTTGTGTTGTTGACAAATTGACATATAAATACTTTATGTCACAGAGTTATGATGGAGTCTCCCGTCGGTCCGACGGATGAGTAGGCAGGCAGGCTTATCTGTCGGTGTGTGTCCTCATATGGGAGAAGAGGCCGATTCTGGATGCGCAGCACTTCCCACAGGTGTTGCAAGGGAAAACGAGTTATATCCCTTGTCAATAATCAAACATTTTCAGAGACATATTCTTGATTACTGAATACAGAGATAGAAGAAAAGAAATAGAATAAGACTGAAGCTGGATTCAGGGACAACGCTATCAGTCTTACTACATTGTGTACCATGCTTAGAAAATGATAACGTGCTATGTCACACAAAAAAGTACTGTGCTTTCTTCTTCTGCGTTCACTGAAAAAGGAGAATGGGTGGTCCTATCAATATCAGCACAGCCTGATCCTGTTCTTTCACACAGACTGAAAAAGGAGAATGGGTGGTCCTATCAATATCAGCACAGCCTGATCCTGTTCTTTCACACAGACTGAAAAAGGAGAATGGGTGGTCCTATCAATATCAGCACAGCCTGATCCTGTTCTTTCACACAAACTGAAAAGGAGAATGGGTGGTCCTATCAATATCAGCACAGCCTGATCCTATTTTCTCACACAGACCTCAAAGGAGAGGGGATGGTCTTAACTGGATGGACATAGGTGCCAGTTTTGTCAGTCTCCTTTGTTTTGATGATCGGTATCCCCTTGAGATGGGAGGGGAAGGAAGGGGTGTGTGGGGGGGATGGGGGTGGAGTGGAGGTGGGGGGGCACCAGACTGTCATTCGGATGAGACGATAAACCGAGGTCCCGTGTGCAGCATGCACTTAGCGCACGTAAAAGAACCCACGTCAACAAGAGGGTTGTTCCTGGCAAAATTCTATAGAAAAATCCACTTCGATAGGGAAAACAAATGAAACTGCACGCAGGAAAGGAAAAAAAAAGGGTGGCGCTGTATTATTGCGACGCGCTCTCCCTGGGGAGAGCAGCCCGAATTTCACACAGAGAAATCTGCTGTGATAAAAAGAAATAAATACAAATACTGAAGCGACGATCACATGCAGGCGACAGGAATGACGCCAAGCGTCCTCGAAAACTGAACGCCAAAACCACCGTCTGTTCTTCTCTGTTTCTATCTGTGTGACTCTTGTTTCTGCTTCTGCTTTTGCCCCTTTACCTGTGTCCAACCCTGTCCCTGTCTCTGTCTGTCTGTATGTCTGTCTGTCTCTGTCTCTCTCGGTCATCTTTGAGATTTGGGCCCTCTCTTAATTCTTAATATTTTAAATTTTCTTTAGGACTGGTAATTAGCTATGATGATGCATCCTTATCCAAGCCATGTCAATGAAGTGTTATCGCAAGATACAAAACACCACACATACTGGTCATATAACCAATGAACAAGTGCTCCAAACCACACATACTGGTCATATAACCAATGAACAAGTGCTCCAAACCACACATACTGGTCATATAACCGATGAACAAGTGCTCCAAACCACACAGACTGATCATATAACCAATGAACAATGCTCCAAACCACACATACTGGTCATATAACCAATGAACAAGTGCTCCAAACCACACATACTGGTCATATAACCAATGAACAAGTGCTCCAAACCACACATACTGGTCATATAACCAAGGAACAAGTGCTCCAAACCACACAGACTGATCATATAACCAATGAACAAGTGCTCCAAACCACACATACTGGTCATATAACCAATGAACAAGTGCTCCAAACCATACAGACTGATCATATAACCAATGAACAAGTGCTCCAAACCATCAAGCAGCACACAGGATCTCGTGTAGATCTGCTGACATCAGTCAGGAAAAGAAAACTACGTTGGTATGGCCGTGTGACAAGATCCAGTAGCCGTGCTGAAACAATCCCCAAGAGGGTGGGGAAACAGAGCACAGTTCTGGACTTTCTGTGGTTTTCTAGACGGTTGTGAGGGTCACCAGCCAGAAGGGAACAGGCGAAATGAAGACGAGAGAGAAGCAGAGATGTTACAGGGGTTTTGATGGCCTGAACGGTGAGGCAGTGACAGTCACTTTTCTCCTGAATCTCAGTTCGATGTAGGCAAGCCTGACATATTTTATGAACACGTTTCTGTGAACAAATGCAAGACAGTTTCTTTTGGCGGAAACTTTGACCAGCCCTTCAGCTACCTTGAGCTGGCAATGTCCTGTGAATTATGTGATAATTTTCTCTTCTTTAACCACTCTGTAATTTGAACCATTGTAGCTTCTTTTTGTCGTTGTTGCTGTGGTTTTTCTTTCTTTTTTTTCTTCTTGTTTTGGCTGTTCGTGCTGCTGCTATTGGTGCTGTTGTTGGTGCTGTTGTTGTTTGTTGTATTTCTTGTTCTTCTTTAAGCCCAGGGCTTGGTGGAAAAAAAAGCATATTAATTGCTTTACTCATTTCCCTGATAAAATCAAATTTCGTTTCGTTTCGTTTCTTCTTCTTCTTCTTCTTCTGTGACTGGGCACACAAGGGTATGACCTGCATTCATCCCGCCATTTATCTAGCCATATTCCTTTGTAGATGATGTACATACATGCTGAGTATTTTGAAAACACACTAAATCAATGATAAACTCACAGGATCTTTAACGTGCTTTGTTGATCTGGGAAGTTGGAAAAATGTTCACCTTAGTCATTCCGTAATGCTGGGATTTGAACCGTGAATGTAATGGGCCCTGCGGAATGGAAGCCCGTTTCTCTAACAACTTGACTGTTGCATTCATCTACCTCTTCAACACAATATAGATCTATATTGGTTTTACATGTTGAAGCAGCAGCAAAAAGAAACAGACAAACAAACAAAAACCAACAAAAACAAAAGAAAACAAAACAAAACCACACACAAAAAACAACAACAAACCAAAAACAAACGAGAGACTTCTTCTGTTGACAGCAAACTAATCGTTAGAAACAAGCTGCAGCTTGGTTTCTTTTCTGGCAGACGAGGTGAAACATCTCTTCTGGCTGGAGCCATGTGTCTTCAGTCTGCCATGATACCGCAGCTGACAATGGTGGGCTGCCTTGTGAGAAGCAGGAAGGACACCGCACTGCAGGTGTCGCCTTCCCTCTTCACTGTGGGACGTGTTGTGGAAGCTGCGAGAACTTCATTTAGTTATTGAGATTTCACTGCCCTGCACGATCATCCTCAAATATCGCAAGCTGTTGCCTGCCTTCAGAGTACATGTTGGCTGCTTGAGAGTCAGAGCTTCAGTTCCTTCAACAAACTGTGTGTCACCCCAGTCTTCACCCATGGCCACATCACAACGCCTCCTCCACACCAGTCATCTTGCAAGTTCACCTCTTCTCTGTGTTTGCAGGCGCTTGCCACCAGTCCATAAAGGTACTGGAGGCCTCTGTGTGTCAGACAGTACCCACAAGATGTTCAGAATTATAATCAGGAAGACAGGACTGGTAGAGTCAACTACATACCGTGTTTCTTCCAGGGTATTAAGTGGAGTGAAAAGCAGAACAGCAGAGACACGCAACTTTGTATTTAATTCTCGCTTTAGATCATCCCCTCTCCTTCGAGGTCTGTGTGAAAGAATAGGATCAGGCTGTGCTGATATTTATAGGACCACCCATTCTCCATTTCAGTCTGTGTAAAAATGGCTCATGCTGTTCTGATATTCATCAGACCACCAGGTCTCCTTTTTCAGTCTGTAAAAATGTCTGGAAGGGCGGGAGGGTTACGGTGTTTTCAATACACCAGTCATTCCACAGGAACTGGCGATGTCGGTGTTTGGCTTCTAACCTGGCAGCCACAGATTCCTACTGTGGATATTGTGTTCCTGGCTCTGCTCATAATCACCTTGCAGTCCTCGCCACCCTGAACCACAAGTCTGAATCTGTGTTTCTGCTCCTGTCACTCTTCCTACTGATGGCGCTCCTTTTTCTTTCCCTTCCTGATCGTAGCGCTCCTGTTCTCCCTGTTCTTCCTGGTGATGACAGTTCACGTACAAGGAGATCAACAGAACTTCTTACGCTTAATTTTCTACCAGAGGAACGCAAATTCGGAGGCAATGGCCAAGGAAAGAGTGTTTCTTTTCTACACAAGCCTTAAATGCTTGCTGGTGAAGAAAGTGGTTTTGTATTTTACTTGTCTTCATATTAGTGATGCATGTGTATTTCAGTTTACATCACATCACAGTTCGTTGAACTGTGGGTGGAAGCTCAGTGCAAAATTTTACACGTAACATACTCAGACATCTTTCACATGTAAAAGTCATCAACACAAGATTAAAGATACGCTACGTAAAACGCTTCCATATAAATTGACGAGTCTTTTTGTTGTGGTCAAAAGATGAAATTTAAATATGTGGAGACCTGTTGCAATCGTGGGCACACCACGTATTTTGTGGATGATTGTCTGAGAGAAACATCTTTCGTTTGTGAGCATATTATTTCGAGGGAGAAACGATACCTCTGCAAAGGGCTTCAGTGTCATTGTCACATTGGCCGACATAGGAACAATTCCGTGGCAAATATCTCCATCATGATAATGCATGGAAAAAACTGAAAATAATCTAAAAGATAATGTATTATTTCAGTGTGCTGATCACTGTGAAACTGGTAAGTACAAAATAATGTTTTAAAAAACTACACCAAGACAATGTCACGTAGCATACTCACTCACTCACTCACTCATTCCCTCGACCGCTGGGGTCGTTGGGGGGACATGAGGAAGATGTCATAGCTCGCCACGCCGTTCTGTTGGCAGCTGTCGTGAGGAGATCTGGCATCGTCATTTTGGTCCATTCCTTGACGTTGTCGGACCAGCTCTTTCTCTGCCGCCCCCGTCTGCGCCCTCCCTCTACAGTCCCTTGCAGGATGGTTTTGGAGAGGGTGTTATGTCGTATGACGTGACCAAACCATGCCATCTTCCGTCGTTTGACAGTCGCCAGTAGTGGTTCTTGGGACCCATCAAGGTTGCTGACCAGGTTCCGCACATAGTCATTGGTCTTGTGCTCCTTGTATGAGATGTGTAGTAGTCTCCTCAAGCACTTGGTTTCGAATGCTTGGATTCTTCTTTCTGTTTCTGCCATCAGTGTCCATGTCTCACATCCATATAAGAGGATGGAGACCACCAGTGACTTGTAGAGCAGGAATTTTGTGTGGAATCTGATGTTGCTCTTCCATACCCTGTTCAGTCTGGCCATCGCTGCCGTTGCAGAATTAATCCTATTTCGGATTTCTGCTGTGCAGGTGCCGTCTTTTGACAGGGTTGCTCCCAGGTACTTGAAGCTGGTCACTTCTTCCAAGGGCTCACCATTCATGGTTATGTTGGCACTGATGTTAGTTGTGCTGTTGACCATGACCTTTGACTTCTCTGTGCTGACCTCCATGCCGTAGGCACTTGCTCTTGTAGTAAGTCTGTTTGTTAGATCCTGGAGCTCGGTGTTAGTGCCCCCCATGAGGTCGATGTCGTCTGCGAATCGAAGATTGCAGACTGGCCAGCCGCCAATGGTGATGGAAGTGTGGTGGTCTTCGAGGGCCTCTTGCATGATTCTCTCCAGAAAGATGTTGAAAAGTACTGGGGATAATAGGCATCCTTGCCTGACTCCGACTGTGGTCCGAAAGTACTGTCCTTGTCGATTGTTGAGGAGCACTGCGCTGCTGGAATGTTCGTAGAGGGCCTGGATGACTTGAATGAGCCCTTCGTCAATGTTGAAGCCTCACAGTACTTGCCAGAGGCCGCTGTGCCACACCCAATCGAATGCCTTCTTGAAGTCGATGAAGTTGTGAAAGATGTCCTTTTGGTGTTGTAGATGTTTTTCAATGAGGACTCGACAGTTGAATATTTGTTCGACAGTGCTCCGCCCTTTTCTAAAGCCTGCTTGTTCTTCTGATAGCAGCTCCTCAGCCTTGGATTTCAATCGGTTGAGGATGATGCGGAGCATGACTTTGCTTGGGTGGCTAATCAGACTTATAGTCCTGTAATTTTGACACTGCTTGAGGTTGCCCTTCTTGGGTAGAGGAATCACCAGCGATTGGGTCCATTCTGTTGGCCACTTCTTTTCTGTCCAGATCTTCTGACATAGCATTGTTAGTGCTTCTGTGGTCTCCTTCCCTCCGTACTTCAAAAGCTCAAATGGGACGTTGTCCACTCCTGGGGATTTCTCTGGCTTCAGACTCTGTATTGCAGCCTCAACCTCCTTCTTCAATACTTGGAAGTTTTCCTCACTGTCTGTGGATCGTGGGTTGTCCTGCAATATGGATGAGTTTGGATTGAGCTGGTAGTTGTAGAGGCCGTCACAGTATTCTGTCCACCTCTTCAGGACTTCTTCGCTATCTGTCAGTAGCTTGCCATCCTTATCTTCGATGACAGCTGATCTTGGCTGGCTAGTCTTAGTGAGGGTCTTGAGGGTGCTATAGGCTCTTTTGCTGTTCCCTGCTTCCATGCCTTTCTCAACTTCTTCGCACTGCTCCTCTATCCAGTTTTCTTTGGCTGCTTCATCTTCGTCCCGACTTCTCTGTTCACCTGTTGGTGCTTCGTCCTGGCGTCATTACTAGAGTGTTTCTTTCTTCTCAGTTCTCGCCGCTTGTCACACAGATCTAGGACCTCATTTGTCACCCATGGTTGGATCCTTTTTCGCTTTTTTCCCACAACTTGTTCAGCTGTTGTAGTTAGCACCTCTTTGATGTTGTAGCAAGGGTGTCTACGTCGATGTCTATTAAGTTGAGGGCTGCGAACTTCCCGCCTACCTGAGCCTGGAACACATCCATAACACTCTGGTAAATCACTGTGATTTCATATGCTGGTTTTGTGTCGACTATGTGAGTCACTGGCATTACTTTTGTTCAAAGAAAAATAATAGCTTTATTTACATTACCCTTCAATTCGCTACACTATTCACAAGTGAGCATGATGGTGGATCTACTTTTGACAGGTGTTTGTTATGCACTTGTCAGGTATAATTTCTCTTTAAGCATAGTGTGTGTGTGTGTGTGTGTGTGTGTGTGTGTGCGTGCGTGCGTGCGTGCGTGCGTGTATGAAGGTGTGTGTGTGTGTGTGTGTTTGTCTGTGTCTGTGTCTGTATTTAGAGCCTGGTAGAGCCCGGCGAGAGAGGAACAGAGAGGATCTTCAACCTTCGACTCCATACACTTTGATGGGCCAGTCAGTGTCGTTAGCATTTATACCCCCACCCTTCTACTCTTCACAACAGGCAAACAAAGGATTCTATTCCCAGCGCTCGGTTGTAATCCAGGAGATCCCAAACCACGAACGGCCGCTACTTGGCGATTTCTGTACGACAGAGGTTGCTGAACTTAACTCTTGGCCTAGTTGCCAAAGGCGGCACGGATTTGACAGCACTTAAAAGGACAACGTTTGCTTGAGGTTTGTACGCTTCACGAACTGTATGTCACCAACAGCTTTATCCAGACTAAAGCTCAGATTGTGTTGGGGATATCCCCGTTCCAAACACTGGCATCACATGGATCTGATTCTCACAAGACGCTGCCGCTTGAAGAAAGTGCTAATAACCCACTCTTTTCAGAGTGCCGACTGTGACACCAACCATCTCCTTTCTTTGTGGTGGGGCGAGGGGCGGGGTGTGTGCTGCAGGATCAGGCTACAACCAGTGCGGAGTGTGGACTGATGGCCTAGAGGTAACGCGTCCGCCTAGGAAGCGAGAGACTCTGAGCGCGCTGGTTCGAATCACGGCGCAGCCCCCGAAATTTTCTCCCCCTCCACTAGACCTTGAGTGGTGGTCTGGACGCTAGTCATTCGGATGAGACGATAAACCGAGGTCCCGTGTGCAGCATGCACTTAGCGCACGTAAAAGAACCCACGGCAACAAAAGGGTTGTTCTTGGCAAAATTCTGTAGAAAAATCCACTTCAGTAGGAAAAACAAATAAAACTGCACACAGGAAAAAATACAAAAAAAATGGGTGGCGCTGTAGTATGGCGACGCGCTCTCCCTGGGGAGAGCAGCCCGAATTTCACACAGAGAAATCTGTTGTGATAAAAAGAAATACAAATGCAAATACAAACCAAAGGCGTTGCACTACTCGAAGCCACCAGGAAAACAGTGGATCGACGTAAGCATGACTCACCAGTCAGTCAAAGCGCTGGACCTCACTTAGTCCCTGGACGATACTGTCCTTGCAGCTTGTCCAGATGGAGATGCTCAGCAGAGATGGGACTGTCTCCGGGACACGATCCACAGCTCAGCATTCAGTGTCGTTGGGAAGAAACGGGGAAAATCACAGGACTGGTTTGAAGCGAACGCAAGCGACCTTCACGCCGTCAGTGAGAAAAAGCGTTTGGCGCTTTGCTGGAACATAGATGCCACCCCACCAGAACAAGGCAGCAAGCATTAAAGCAGTTAGAAGTACGACCCACGAAACAACCAGACACTGTGAAAATGTGATATATATATATATATATATATGTGTGTGTGTGTGTTGTGTGTGTGTGTGTGTGTGTGTGTGTGTGTGTGTGATTTAGACACATTTAATTGATTAACACGAGAACACGGAAATGTCCAAACATCCCTATTCTGAGAGATCCAATGCTTGTGTATGCAATCTCTGCAAGTACTGACATCTTTTACGATGTATTTTAGGTGGGAAAAGTTTGGGACAAGCTGTGTTGTAAGAGTCAGTACATATGCGGGCTATGAATGCCATGATCTACCAATGGGAACCGTATTTCTGGCCCATAAGTTGATATGGTGCAATTAGACCGCAAATTAAAAAAAGACCATCATATCCGATTTTTAGTTCTGAATATTTGGCAGCCCACGTCAAGGTATGCAAGGCTTTGTTTGTATGTCTCTTAGCTTTCTTCAGCAGGAGCGTTTTTCCACAATATTCATGCTGATGTTTGGTTTGCACAATTATGAATCCACATTAATAAAGACAAGAGACATTTTCGAATACATTTTAAAATGAATACTTGTGCTCTTTTTGGACATACGTTAATGCCCAATGCCTTAATATAATGGTGATGATTATGATAACGCTACTGCTATTACTACCGCTAACGATGATGATGATGAGATGATGATGATGATAAAGACTCGTCCGCACTTTCCATCCAGGAGCCCAACGCTTTTACAAAAACCCAGCAACAACTTGCAACAACAACACCACATTATCAAAACAAGCAACCCCCTATTCTCACACACACTCTCGCCTTCCTATCACCAGCTCCTATGCACACACACACACACACACACACACACACACACACACACACACACACACACACACACATATATATATATATATATATATAATATATATATATCGAGCGCAATACGTACCTACATGAACGCCCACAAACACTGACACGCACACGTACACAAGTAGACCTGAGCACAGCAAACGCACAACGCGAACACACACCCACACAGACACAAACGGGCAAATATACACATGCAATGACACAGGGTACGAATCTGGGAAATTCTGAGGATAAAAATCCGTGTACAAGAAGCGTTTTCAGACAGGTCTATACTGTAAACATAGAATGTGTTTCAGCCTATCAAACAGAATGAGGTAGTTCAAGGTTACTGGTTAAGGTCACTAGTAAAACAAACGTTTCTCTCATCATTTTCTTTTTTTACAGTGTTCTTTGAGATCAGCTTGTTTGTTTTGCCGTCCCGTTTCAGATGTGGGGGGTAATAACAACCTTATCAGCATATTATGCCAAATATGGAATTCTTGGCTGGATCACATGAGCGATCTTCGCAGAGCTTTGTGTATTTTTCTTGTTGTTGTTGTTTCAGCGTTATGAATATTTCTAAATCTATGGACACAGCGTAGACTTGGGAGTATTTGTAACGCAAAGCAAAGTAATTAGTACTGCTAAGATCGCTTTTGACTTACGTACGAAGAGTCACTATCTTCATGCAGACCTGTCACTAGTTTCACAAATCATTAATGAACTGTGTCGTTTGGGGATGTTTTCAAGCAGATTTCCCTCAGTGAAATATGGAAGTATGTGTGATTGTGAAGATCAGAATTCTATTTCTGTGTGGCATTTGAGCGTGTGTGGGTGTGTGTGTGTATGTGTGTGTGTGTGTGTGTGAGGGAGAGTTTTGTGCGTGTGTAATTGTTGCTGGTATTTCTTTCAAAACGTCAACATGATTCGTTTGACAGAAAGCCGCTGTGAGTCATACACGGAATCAGAAAATATTATTTTTGTGATGACATCATCGTTGTCCGGATTCGCTACATTAAAAAATAATTTTACAGTCGACTGGACCGCCCCTGTTCTTTGGAAGGATATATTGGTTCCAGTCCGCCATGTTATCATGATAAGTTACGAACAATCAAGGCCTTGTGTGGTAAAACTTGATCTTTATCGTCAGATCGATCAGTATGATTCTTCGCCAGGCATGTCCAAAGAATGCAAGACTAGAGTCTGGAGGTCTCGTGAAGACGATGCTGACATTGTCCACATATACAGAACCACAAAACTAAGTTTACGACTTTACTACGAGATGGGGACCGACACCTGCTTTCGTCTGTACTTTTCATTTTTAGCTGACGATAAAGTGCCTCAAAACGTGTCCAGTGGGTTGTGGAACTGCTCTGTGGAACATTATTCCAGTTTTCAGCACCACGTGGTCTGTAACTTGAAGACGGAGTGTGAGGATGGACGTGATGAATCAGAACACTGTCCTTTTAGCAGTGCTGAGTGTCAGGGTTCGATAGCCGTTTGTAACAGTTGCTACAAATTAGTCGATAATTTTCGTGGGTTTGACAGTAGTAAGAAACATATTGGCGAAATAGGTAATGAGTACTGTAATACCTTAGAGGGCTCGCTGAAGTTCCCTAGCTGTGAGCATGACTGGTATAATTTGCTTCGAAAACCAACAAACGTACATAGGGAGAGGTTGTCTGATCTTTTCACTGGCCTGACCATTAACGATAAGTCACTTACTGCTATGTACAGGCTTGCGATGACTCAGGACAGGGCTGTTCATTATCATTTTTTTCATGTTTTTCGTGATGGAGTATACCTTGAAGGAAAAGAGGAGTGTTTCAAAACTTCAACTTCGATAGGTCCACCAAGCCTTCTAATTGAAGTCTGTGTGGGATGGTGTTATATGCACGGTACAGTTTGTGAACTCAGGAAAAACAGGACCACACAAAGCTCATATCACCCAAATACAACGTTGTTGACAAACCCACAGTCATTGCTGCTGTCAAAAATATTGTTCATGACTAAGTGCCTCGAAGGTCATCTAACACACACATTTCTTTTGTGTGGCTCTAACAAATACAGATTGTGTGGCAATAAGCCTGTCTTTTGTAGGTTTTTCAACCAGAAATCAGACATGAATGACCAATATTCATCAGATCCCCGTTTCACTTCCATCCCCACATACATATGCAAAAATGAAAGTTTGTCATACACTCTTGTGTGCGATTTCGTTAACGATTGTCAGGATAAAAGTGATGAGTCATTCTGTCAACATCCCCTTTGTGTTAAAGCATTTGCCTGCACAAATGGCCAGTGTCTGTCCTATGACAAACTGTGTGATCAAACACCCCATTGTCTGGACGAATCAGACGAAAAGAACTGTGTCATGTTCAGAAAGGTACATGTACACATTCCTAATTTTCCATCTCCTGCTTTGAACAGATTTGATGGCTTATTACAGTTTATCTCAATACCAATGAATTCCAGTGAGTCCTGCCCTGACAGTCACTATCGTTGTCCTGGAGAGTACAATGACTGCATGCCTGTCTACACACGATGCAACGGAATGTACGACTGTAAAGATCACCAAGATGAGGAAGGGTGTGAAGAAATGACATGTCCGGGATTTTTCAGGTGCAGAGCTTCCACAATATGTGTGCACTATGACGATCTATGTGACGGCTGGCCCCACTGTCCAATGCACGATGATGAATTATCCTGCGGTGTGACCTGTCCTGTGGAATGCCTTTGTCAGAGCTACTCCTTTCTGTGTCTTCAGCCATTTTCTGCAGCACACTTCCCTTGGCTACGCTCTCTGGACGCCACAGGTACTGGCATGTCACTGTCTGACGTGGGCAGCCTCACCTACCTTGTACACCTGGTCCTTGCTCAGTGTTCTCTGACCCTCCTGACTGACGTGCAGTTGTTGAATTTGAAGTTTCTTGACGTCAGTGACAACTTCTTGCGCCATATTAACATCAGTTCTTTCCTCGGTTTAGGAAATTTGCATACATTAGCACTGTCAAACAATTCTCTCAACCTGTTCCACATCACCCTTCCATACGATATTCAGCTAGAAGCACTGACAGTGATTGATTTGTCATACACAAAACTCACTGTGCTTGATGGTAAAATCTTCTCGTCGTTTCCGCGAATTAGGAAATTAAATTTGTCTTTCACAACCCTTCATACTATCGTTCCTGGTGCATTTCAGTTCATACCACAATTAACTGAACTGTATATGGATGGAAGCCCAGTTAAAGCATTCACACCTGACATATTCAAAGATCTTTTACATCTAAAAGTAATTTCAACACAAAATTATAAACTCTGCTGCAATGAAATGCTCCCATACAAATTTGATAAATCTTCCTGCTATGCCCCAAAAGATGAAATTTCATCATGTGAAGATCTGTTACAATCCTGGGCATACCGCATGTTTCTGTGGATGATTGCCTGTCTGTCTCTAACAGGAAACTTCTTTTGTCTCTGTGCACGTTTGTATAGTGGGAACAAATCTTCTTCAAGTGGTTTCAGTGTGTTTGTCACCAACCTTACCATGGCTGACTTTCTGATGGGAGTCTACATCACTATCATTGGACAGGCTGATGAGCGATTCCGTGGTAAATATCTCCACCATGATGACACATGGAAAAACAGTGTGACTTGTAAGGTAGCTGGTTTTCTGTCTCTGTTGTCCAGTGAGGTGTCAGCTCTGATCATCTGGCTCATCACACTCGATCGCTTTGTTGTTCTTCGCTTTCCATTCAGCACCTTGCGATTTGAGAAAAGGTCAGCAACAATGGCATGTCTTTCTGCATGGTTGATTGGCTTGTTTCTAGCAATATTACCTTTACTTCCAGTGACATCACACTGGAAGTTCTACAGTCAGACAGGTATATGTATTCCACTCCCAATTACGAGGAAAGAATTCAAAGGGAAACTTTACTCTTTTAGTGTTCTAATTGTCCTTAATTTCATTCTGTTCGTATTCATTTCTGTTGGCCAGGCGTTTGTCTACTGGTCAATACAAAACAATTCCTTGAAAACTGACACCACCACGAGAGTGTCACGTGACCTGACCATAGCTCGCCGGCTAATCACTGTAGCAGTGACTGATTTCGCGTGCTGGTTTCCTGTGGGACTGTGTGGAATATTAGCGTTGGCTGGTACCCCCATTCCCGGTGAAATTAATGTGGCATTAGCGATTTTTGTGTTACCGTTAAACTCTGCAATCAATCCTTTTATCTACACTTTTAATGCTTTGAGAGAAAAGCAGAGGAAATCCAAAGAAAACAAGTTATTGAAATGGCTGGAGTCACATTCTGATGTGACGGTAACTTGACAGGCCTTGTTACTGATTACTCCCATCACCGACTTCACAAGGTAGACTTTTGTATGTGTGATCTATGTATCACTTATCTCTCTTTCTTCTTTTTTAAATTATTTTTATTCACAGTGGACAGATGTGCATGAGGGTTGACCAGCATGTGACTGGGTGTAAGCGGTGCCATGTTTACCTGGAATTTCGCTTTAAACATTGGTGTGTGGTAGCGGCAGCGGCAGCGCAGCAGCAGCAGCATTAGCACTAGATGTAGCCGAAGTGTTGTTGTTTTTGTTTTTTTACTTCTGTCGTGTTTTTAAGTGATTGAAGACTGCACACACACACACACACATACACACACACACACTCACACACACACACACACATGCACACACACATGCACGCACGCACGCACAGAGAGAGAGAGGGAGAGAGAGAGAGAGAATCACAAATACACTTTCACACTTACAAACACCCACCCCACCCTCCCACCCCCCCGACCTCCACCCCCCCACACAGTCACAAACACACGTATGCGCATGTATGATTTCACACGTGTCTACTCCTTGGCCATCCTCATGTGCACACGTGTGTGTGTGTGTGTGTGTGTGTGTGTGTGTGTGTGTCTGTCTGTCTGTCTGTCTGTCTATGTTTGTGTGTGTCTGTGTCTGTCTGTGTCCGTGTGTTTTCTTCAGTTTAATGTATTTCATTATTGGCTAATATGAGACAAAGCTGAATACATAACCAGTAGAAAGCAAAATTTCTCAGGTAAGAAAAGCAAAGCAAATAAACTGCAACCATGAAACGGGGGCAGCAGCAGCAGCAGCAGCAACAACAACAACAATAACAATAACAATAACAGAAATATAACCTGAAACCGATCCCCACTCCTCAGCTCCATCCCCTTCCCAACTCAGCAGTCGTCTCTTGAGCCCTCCCCTGTTATGTCATCTTTCTTTTCAGAGTCCCCGTGATTGGTGGGTAGATATGTATTTCAGTTTGGGACATTGAAAAAGACTATAAGTGTTTGCTATTCCATCATCCATGTACTGTATACGTGTTTGGGATAGATAGAAAAAGACTATAAATGTTTGCTATTCCATATACGGTATACGTGTTGAGGATAAATAGAAAAAGACTATAAGTGTTTGCTATTCCATCATCCATGTACGTTATACGTGTTTAGGATAAATAGAAAAAGACTATAAGTGTTTGCTATTCCATCATCCATATATGGTATAGGTTTTTAGGAAAGTTTATCCTGAATGCATTCACCTTCAGTCTGTTTTATGAGAGAAATACAGGTTGTATTGTAATTGTTATGCTCACTCCTTTTTTGACAAGCAATCACTGCTTTTTTATATACTTTTTTTTTATAGAACATTAAACACTCGGGCACTCCCTGAGGAAGTCAGACAGTAACATCACCAGGCAGGCACTGAAATGGAATCCCCAGGGCAAACGGAAGAGAGGAAGGCCAAGAAACACCTGGCAACGTGACCTCGAGGCAGACACCAAGAAGATGGGGCACACCTGGAGACAATTAGAAAGGGCAGCCCAGGACAGAGGACTCTGGCGGACTGTTGTGAGCGGCCTATGCTCCGGGGGGGAAGGGGGGGGGAGTGATGGGCATAACTAACAAACTAAACACTCGTTTGGACTAACCGAGGTTTGTACATTTTGACCCAAACATTGGTCATAGGTCTGGCTGTCACAAAGCATTAGCCACTGTATGTGAAGTGACTCCTTCCTGAACATTTTCAACTTAAGTGCTTAGTTTGAATGGTTTCGTGGTGGGTTTTCAGTTGCCAGCTGGCGGCCTGTTTATTAGGTGACGAGAGTGGCTTGAGCCCTCAAATGGCGATGATGATAATGTAGGCTATCGCGAGTCTGGTGTTCCAGTACAATAGGCAATAAAAGGGACACTGAATGTGCAAATACCAGACAGAAGGCGTTGAAGTCCATATCATAGCGTGTAGTTTAAGTTTAATTTTCTTCACATTCAGCTTTATAAGATTCTATGCTCGTTGATTTTTTTTGCACACTTCTTTAATCGATTTTTACAGTAATTTGTTTCATCACCTTTGTCGTCATTTGATTCGATCGTGGTTTTATTGATAATCAAAGGAAGCGCCTTCTTTCTTTTTATTTTCTTCTTTCTTTTCGCTTCACACACACAAACACACACACACACACACACACACACACACACACACACACACACATATATATATATATATATATATATATATGTATATATGTGTGTCCTTTTGTGTCCTTCTTCAAGTCTTCTGCTCTGATCTGGCAAGCTGACGTTTCAAAATATGTAACAATTTCTCCTCCCGGACAGTTTTCTGGTGTTGTTCTCTGACATTCCACATGTACAGGAGTGGGTTGAGACCAGAGCCAAGTGGTAGCACGAATACAACCATCGTGTCATAGATGTTGTCTATGATAGTAGTGTTGTCTGAGTGAGTCATAGTAACCAGCCCCAAAACGAACGAGTAAACAGCATTGACAACAGTCACCTTTCCCATAAGGTGAACTGAAGAATGAACTGATCGCTTAGTGGAATCCAGAAGAATTGTGTATTTTGGTATTCGGCAGTAGATTATAACTTGACCAGGCACAACAGTTAGACAGAAAACGAAATTAATGATAGTTACCACTGTGAACCATCTAAACTTGTGATTTGAGTTAATGCTGTCGAATAAAGCCAGGCGGCACAGACCAGATTGACTATCAAGTCCCCAGTGAGACAATCCAGGAAAAAACGGTATCAATGCCAACACCATTCCAACAGACCATGTCACCACACAAGCTACAACTGTTGAACGTTTATCACATATCCACGAACATCCAGGGAAATACAGGATAAGGACGTGGTACAAAGTGGTGAACCAAATGATCAAAACAGACATTTCACTGGAAAGAAGGGAAAGAAAACCACTCGCCTTACATAGCAGGCTGCCAGTCCATTTCTTTTCGATTTGTATGTATTCTCCGTGTAATGTTATGTCTGCCACCACAGCAGTGCCAACATGAAGTCCCATGCAGATATTAGCAATCTGTAGATGGGCAATGGTCACCATGAAACAGCTGTTTAACCTTTCTTCCATTGAGAACAACACAACACATGAAAGCAAGGTGCCAAGGATGGCGGAAATACTCACAAGCCAAAAGAACACCCGATACAGGTCTGTCGGTAAGAGTGTTTTGCAGGAAGTGAATAGAGAGTCAGGTGCAAAGCAGTTGATCTTACCCGATATATCTGGGAACAGATTTTCACAGCAGAACCTCACATTTGATGAAAATATGCTCTTTAAATCGTTTAAGCTTGACAGTAAATCCAAAGGAAATCTGATCACTTGGTTCCCTCTCACGTCTAGCTCCGTCAGTTGTGGCATATTTTTGAAACCTCTGCGTCCAATAGTTTCAATGGCGGAAAAGGATACATTCAAGTACTTCATAAGGGGCAGGTATGTTGACAACTCACTGTCAAGTACAGCTAAATGAGTCTTTGACACGTCCACATATCTCAGTACATAATGAATATGTTTCACAGATGTATTTGTCATTTGGCTGATAGGGTTGTTTGATATTCGAAGAGTTCTTAAACTTGGTAACTCAAGAAAAACGGGTGTATCAAGGGTTTTTATCTGGTTATTTGACAGATCAATGGATTGCAAGTTGGGGAGCCTCATGTGTGAAACATTTACTATGGAACAATTGGACAAATCCAGGTGAATAAGATACACGTTCGGAGTAAACTCAGTCAGCAGCATTCTTGAGCTTCTGGCATCCACGTATCGAACTTTAGGGAACAAATGAACAGGAAATTTGGAAGTACACAGAACAGAATCACCTTGACACAGACAACCTTCAGGACAGGTCCGATCACACATCAGCTCATCATCCCGCTGTGGGCACTGACCCCAGCCATCACACAGATGATCTCTGTGTACACAAACCCTGGAAGCTCGACATGTGTAGAAGCCAGAACACGTCCATGCTGCACAGTCCAGTTCGTCTTCTCCATAAACACAGTCATTGAATCCATTGCATCGAGTGTAAACAGGAAGACAGTATAACCATTCAGCTGTGCAACGATAATGACTGTCAGGACAAGGTTCATCTCTTTTCTTCACCTGGTAAATATAATATCCAGTACCATCCAGCCTGATGTAAAGTCCATGCTTCTTGTCGTACTCTCTAATGTCATAGTGGTGTCTGTTGTTTTCTGGACAACCGGTTTCATCAGAATCATCCAGGCAGTCAGAAAATTCATTACAGTGTTGGTTTTTTAAAACACATTGACCGTTGGAGCACAGAAACTCATCACATGAAGGATGATCACAAAATGACTCATCACTGTTATCTGGGCAATCGTTTCTGAAGTCACACAGAAGACTATAGTGCATCACTGTGACGTCATCATTGCATGTGAACATGTTGTATGTGTACTGCTTACTTCCGAGAAGATTCGTTTCAGTATACTGCATATCATTCATGCTCATATTTAAATAGAAAGCCGAATATGTTCTTTTCCCCAAAAGGCACTGAGGATCACATGACAAAAACACATGTGTGATTCGACGGTCTGATAAAACAAACAATCGTTGTCGTGTTTTTGTAAAGGTGGCTGGAGAGATTTGTAAAACGGTTGATGGACTTTGTAATTGAAATACGCCAGGAGACTGTGATGCCAGTTCACACAGTGCTGAGTCCCTCATCAATTTCTGAGCTTGTTCTTCATGGCGGAGAGCCATGCTCCGCAGCACTCTGGTCTTTTCAAGCCTGGAGGGAGAGTACGGAGGCAACACGACGAAATGATTCAATCTGTAAATCAACGTTTTGTCAGACCACTTGCGGAACTTGCTGTACACAAATGGAACGAAATCCCAACCTGAAGTGTAACCAAAAAGTGTTTGAAAATTCTGGTAGTTTCCAAAAATGTACAGAGCATCATTCTGTTCTTCTCTTGTTTTCATTGAAGCCAGTCTTCCACTTACACTCTGACATTCGTAATTTGCCATTTCTGAGCGAATACGAAAAGTAAATACGAGTAATTTAAAACATTTGTTACGTGAAGCAACCAGTCCCTGACAACCAGGACCACTAAAGGGACAGTGTTCTGTTTCATCTCGGCCATCTTCACATTCTGTCTTCAAGTTGCAGTCCAGATTCAGCTGAAATGTAAAATAGTGGCTCGTGGAACAGTTGTACAAGTCATTAGACAACTTTTGAAGGTGGCGATTTTCAGCAAGCATAGAAAATTGTATTTTCATGCCAAAATGTCGGAAAGAATTATAACGAAAATAAATTTGAAGGTATGTGACGGCCAAAATGGAAGCAGGAGTGGAACGATCAATGCATACAGGTTCAACACTTTGCTGCGTGCTGTTTGGCTTTATATGTACAAGATCTATCTGTCTTTCCCCATCACAAAAATATGGAAGACATGACCGTTGAATATTTATCACGGCCACACATCTGGACGGAATTTTCAATTCTTCTTTGTAATGTGAATGACTAAATACGAATGGTACCAAGATATAACCAGAATACTCAGATATATACTTTATAATTAAAGAATGGTCTGCGACAACACTGATGTCAATTTCGACCATGGGGTAGTTCTTGTTATGTAAACTCATGGTTTCCCACGATGATTCAAAATACGTGTTTTCTGAACTGTGATAATTGCATTCTATTAAAGGAGGTTTAAAAGATGCCCACACTGTTGTTGTCCATTGCCTAGAATCACACCAATATGCAAGCCGTCGAACATGAACACGCACATAGAAACCCTCTGGCACCCTCAAATCTAGTTTACAGAATGAAGTGGAATCATCACAAACGTCATACACCACTTCTGGAGTTGCTGGGTAATATAATGAATTGTACTTACAGTCTGAATGATTTGCCTGCACGATCGTGTAATTTGTAATGTTTTGGTTCTCGAAAAATTCCACCCCGGGGCAGACCTTGCTCAGTTCTGCCAGAGCAGTGGTGGTGTTCACACCCATGTCAACCATTTTATCTTCCTGTGTGATGGTGTGAACACGGCCAAGAAGAAAGCAGCACACAAACCAACAAGGTGTCAATAAAAACACACAGAGACCACCTGGAGTGCATGGTCTGGTGAGCGTCACAGCTGGTACAGAGCGTTTTGTCATCCTAACAGAATGTTCGAGAAAGAAAACATTAGGCCTGAGTTCCTTCACTTATATGTTTTATTGTCAGTAAGGCATCAGCAGTGAGTTTTTGTTTCTTTTTTTCATGGCACACGTTATCTGAGTAACAATAAAACAGATATTATAAACTCGTGGATAAAAAAAAAAAAAAATTCTTGAAACACTAGTGATCACCATCATCAAAATGGTCGTGTGCGTTTCTCCCCAGATCATAACAAATGAGGACAGAAATGTCGAGAGAGGCAAAAGCTTCATGGCTCACGTTTGATTCCTACCGATAGAGAAAAGGAACAGCCAGAGAGAAAAAAATACCCCCCCCCCCTTCATACACCACGCCCCCCACCCCCACCCACTGCCCTCCCGCCCCCCCACCCCGACGCCGGCCGCTCCCCCCCCAACCCGACACCGGCCGCTCCCACTGGCCGCTCCCCCCCCCACCCCCACCCCGACACGGACACCGGTCGCTCCCCCCCCCCCCCCCCACCCCGACACGGACACCGGCCGCTCCCCCCCCCCCCCTCCACCCCGACACGGACACCGGCCGCTCCCCCCCACCCCCCCCCCCCACCCCGACACGGACACCGGCCGCTCCCCCCCCCCTCCCACTCCCGAAAAAAAGGACAAAAAATAAAAAATAAAATAAAAATAAAAAACCCCAAAACAGGGGTGCTGAGTGGCAACCATAAACTAAATTAACAGAAAGTTCAAAATGACGTGCTCGACACAAAACAATCGGACTCTGTCGTGTGATGAATCACGAAGTTCACTATTCGATCAGAGTTCGAACCGAATGTTTAACTATTCGATCAGACTTCAGACCGCATGTTTAACTATTCGATCAGACTTCAGACCGAATGTTTAACTATTCGATCAGACTTCAGACCGAATGTTTAACTATTCGATCAGACTTCAGACCGCATGTTTAACTATTCGATCAGACTTCAGACCGAATGTTTAACTATTCGATCAGACTTCAGACCGCATATTCGATGTCGTGACTGACTCGTTGTATTTTTGGTCAGCAAGTGATAGAATCTATTTAAAAATATCAGTTTTGATCCCATTTGTTTACAGAACCGAACGTTGTGTGCTGGGGTGTAAACGTTTCCTTCAAAGTTTGTCAGCATCGATCGACATTTCACTGTTTTGATATGAAGGGAAATATCTGGTTTACAGGTATCAAGTTTTTTCACAAGTTTTTCACGTTTTCCTGGCTGTCGCCATTTTCCGGTTGAGAAATTTAATGACGCAAACTCCAAAATATTGTTCAACACAACACACAGAAACCGACGTGTTGACACGATGACGACGAAAAGCAGCAGTTAAGA
>NC_134886.1:33539429-33551929 GCF_041734735.1 Babylonia areolata
GGAACAGCAAAATTCTGCCAAGTAATGGGAGATCAGTCTGAATATACCACTGGAAATTATTGTTCTTTAAACTGATCTCACTTAGGGAAACATTACCTTTTAAAATATGACTCACGGCATACAAAGGCTATCGTGTTTTTTACTAGGCGTGAAAGTATTACACTGTCTACGTTCGCCTAAGTGGTAGTTAATCGGCAAAAGTAGTGCATCAGTGTCTCCTTTTCATGCACATATATGTGTCCGCATATGTGAAGCCTGATTGAATGACGCAGTAAACAAATTGGGGGTGCTAAAAGGCAGCTGTCAGTTGGTTCTACCCAAGTAGGCAACCTGTTGTGCAAATGACTGTGTGTTTGTTAAAAGCTCTTAGAAAAGAACAGAACAGAATGGAATAAGATGCTCAGAGTCTGGTCTCAGACCAAAGACAGATTAAAAGTAAATGAATAAACTCATGATTCACCGTTAAAAGTTAACTCGCACTTCGCATGCGCGACTGATGTCATCACAAGAATCTGCAGAAGTTCCACCAGTTCCATATATCAGTCCGATCATAGTAGTAGTTTTTGAAGAAGAGCGTGCGGTTTCACGGTTTCTGACAATGAATTGTCTTTTCTATCTATCATTTTATCATTTATCTACCTATCTAGTTGTTTATTTATTTTTTGCGTCCATGTCAAAGACAGTGCTGAGAGTTCGAACAGGCTTGGCTATTACAGTTAGTGGCTTTCGTAATGTGCACACGTGACGAGACACGGAGTGGAAGACATCATGATGGTAATGTTCAGAGTGTGGGAAGGCGAGCGATCCGCCGATCTTTGTATTGTCGACAGATTTGGATTTTTCTCCGGAGTCACTATCGTGCGTCTGTGTTTGTCAAACTTTAGAAAAGTCGTGATAAAGACACGAAAAGTTTGAAACTTTCATAGATCAATGTCACGATCATGAAACAATGCAATGCCGATCGATGTGGACTGCTGAAGACGAAATTGTTCCGTTTCCAAGACACATCTTTCACTGGTTTCTGATGGTGAGGAAAAATATTATTTGGGTCAATATACACACACATATATATAAGCACTAGTTCAAAACCCCCGCTCACCCCAGCACTTCGCTCTTTCGGTTTTGTTCTTGTTTGCAGGAACCACACGTGAGCCAAGAAGGCTTTGCCTGTTGTTTGCCTAACTTTTAATGTTTCTTTCTTTCCATCAGGCCTCCAAGATGACGAATAGTTACTGCCAGGTTGTGGACATCTGATGATGGAATAGTAGTGCAGGAAGGTGACAGACGTCTTGAAGAACGCCACGCAGTCGTTCAAAGACAAAGGTTACCCACACATCCATTTCTAAAATGACCGAGTACGTACTGAACGAATCCCTATTCTGATATTTTCAGTTTACCCGGCTTCTGGAATCAATGGGATTCAGAGACAACAGAGGCGTAAAATTTGGTGTCAAAGCGAGCCACAATGAGAACAAGTAACTGTGTGTATATCTGTGACCGTCATGATATAAACAAACACTTGGTTCGTTGCAGAATCTTTTTTTTCTTGATGAATGTTCGTGTATAGTTATACTTCAGTATTTTGTGATGCGCCCTTTGCCTTTAATCAAGCTCGGAACTTGTTGATCAGGGAGAAAGAAAGCATTATCAGTGAATGATACAGATCTTCAGTGATGTTGATGCGTTACAGCTTCAACTGAACGCTCACAGTGCCAACGGAGTCCGGGGTTTGTGCTGACCAGGTGATGCCGTGGATGTTGGTTCGGACACGGTATGCCTTCACAGCATGGGCTGGCTGGACATGGGCACAAACACCTCGGAACACGAAGCGGTTATTAGGTAAACGACGACCTACCGTTGTCGACAAACAGTCTTTTAAGATCTCCCACAGCCATGCAATGGCATACATGAAACACAGCAGGGCGCGTCGACAGGTGTTAGTTTGTGCTCATAATGGGGATAAATTCTCATTGTTTTTAAGCCTAACACTTGATCAGAAGGGTGGATTACACGCTGCATGTCATTTCTTATATACCTGCACCGCAAAACCACGAATGCTGTCGTTTCAGTTGGTGACAGACCACACTTCCTACACTGCGTCTGCTGTTCTTCACTGTGTCAGGATCAGCATGGGCAGTATGCCAGTTCTTTAGCAACAGAGATTAATTTAACACAGCAGAATGGTGTTCAAAACATTTTGACTTCTCATTGTTGAACCAACAAGTCGTTGAGGTCATTGAATGCACGTGATTATTATGGATACATGCTTCACTGCTTTTACCGGCAATCGACCATATCGACGAATGCAGATAGTGTAAAAACGTCACACTGTGTGTAAAACAAAATAGGATTTCTATGCATTTCGTCTTATTTTGATATTCAGTAACGTATTCTGTAACGTAAAAGAACATGAACGCCATTTTCTAATAGAACGTCCAGTGTACTAGATAATAAGAGAAAACACAGTTATGGTTAGCCTTGTTTTTACAAAAGAAAACATGTTCACGACTCGTTCTGTGGCGATTTGTGTTCATTGTGCCCCGAAAAAAAACATTAACGACTGAATTGTTTTCGTTCCAATCTTTGTTCTTTAATTCTTTGATCTCTCCTCTTTTATAGGGAATGCGTTATAGTTTGTGCTCTCTTTTTCAATAACAGAGTATCCCAAAATAACTGGTTTGATATCCTGAAGTTTATGCCAATGTTTGAAATATCTTTGAATTTTCCTTGCATATCGTTCCTTCACTTGTTCGATATTTTTGGGTTTCCTCAGTGGGTTTCTTTTTTTAATTTTTTTTTTTTTTCAGAAGAGCAGAGATAAGTTAAATTACCCCAAAAGAATATTTTTCCGCTTTGAAGATTACTTTACTTTGTTTTCATAAAGATGCGTTTATGATGCAGGTTTTGGGTTTCCGGGCTTCTAATCTTAATTCCAGAAGAAGAAGGAGGAGGAGGAGAAAACGAAGATAACGAAGAAATAAAGTGCCATAATAGAAACTTTTTTGATAATAAGTTTAAGGGTCTTTCCTTGAGTGTTCATATGTATGTATGTATGCATGCAGACCCTGTGGGAACGTATGCATACAAATTATGGGTATATTATGCATGTATTTATGTTTGTGAATATACGCGTTTGTGGTTGCATCCAGATTGTTAAATAGATTTGCAGTTGAGTAGTGCTGGTGTGATGTTCCATTAAAATGTTCCATTAAGTCTGAACGAATTCTTTAACAGAAATCCACTGTGATTCCAAGAAAGAATCGGATAATGTAATTATTGTAATGACATCTCCGTCCTCTGGATACGTTACTTTAAAAGATAATTTAACTCGTTTTGTGCTTGAATATTATTACTGGAAAAATATACATGTCCCAATCAGACATGAGATAATGATAAGTTACACAACAGAACTCAGATGCAAAGGAACGGACATTGATCTATATCGTCACTTTGATGTGTATGATCTTTCACTGGGCCAGTTAAAAAAATGTAGGACGAATGTCTGGAACAGTCACCGTCGTGAGTCTAGCTTTGCCCACAAGTATAAAGCTGCAATGCTCAGTTTCAGGTATCATATAGTTTACATGATGCTGCCTTGTTTTCGATTGTTCTTTTCATTTTTACCTGACGATAAAGTGCCACAAAACGTGTCCAGTGGGTTGTGGAACTGCTCTGTGGAACATTATTCCAGTTTTCAGCACCACGTGGTCTGTAACCTGAAGACAGAGTGTGAGGATGGACGGGATGAGACAGAACACTGTCCTTTTAGCAGTGCTGAGTGTCAGGGTTTGATAGCCGTTTGTAACAGTTGTTATAAAATTGTTGACAGTCTTCGTGACTTTGACGATGATGAGAAAGATGCCAACAAGATAGGTAGTGAGCACTGCAGTACCACTGGGGGCAAGCTAGGTTTTCCGAGCTGCATGCAGGACTGGTTTGGCACACTTGGGAACTTAGCAAAGATTCACAGGGCATGGATGTCAGGGCTTTTAACCGGCGTGACCTCTAACGACCTATCCCTTTCTTCAATGTATAGACATGCAATCGTTGAAGACAGAAGAGTCCATCACCATCCTTGTCTTGTTAGTAATACGTTAGTTTACTTTCATGATGGAATCAAACAATGTCATTACTCTGACTGGTTTATTTTTTCGGGATTCGACTGTGTAAAACCTCCATCTTTGTCTGCAGTAATATGTGAAGTCACAAGAAACAGGACCACACAGAGCTCATATCAGTCACAAATAGTGTCAGTGACCCCGACACAACTGGTCCTGCCGACAATTACAAAATGCCTCGAAGGTCACTTGACACATAATTTTCTTCTGTGTGGCTCCAATAAATACAGCGTGTGTGGCAATAAGCTTTCCTCTTGTAGTGTTTTCAGTCACTTGTCAGATAATGATAAACTCGAATCAGATCCTGGTTTCACTTCCTTACCCACTTACACATGCAGAGATGAAATCACAAGTTTGTCATACACTCTGGTATGTGATTTCATTCATGACTGTCAGGATAAAAGTGATGAGTCATTCTGTCAGCATCTTCTTTGTGTCAACACATTTACGTGTACAAATGGTCAGTGTGTGTCCTTTAAAAATCTGTGTGATCAAATACCCCACTGTCTTGACGAATCAGACGAAAAGAACTGTTTTATGTTCAGAATGGTACGTCTGTCGTTTTCAAATTTTTCATCTCCTGTTTTCAACAATTTTAATGGTTTATTTCAGTTCACCTCAATGCCGATGAATTCTAATGAGTCCTGCCCTGACAGTCACTATCGTTGTCCTGGAGAGTACAATGACTGCATGCCTGTCTACACACGATGCAACGGAATGTACGACTGTAAAGATCACCAAGATGAGGAAGGGTGTGAAGAAATGACATGTCCGGGATTTTTCAGGTGCAGAGCTTCCACAATATGTGTGCACTATGACGATCTGTGTGACGGCTGGCCCCACTGTCCAATGCATGATGATGAATTATCCTGTGGTGTGACCTGTCCTGTGGAATGCCTTTGTCAGAGCTACTCCTTTCTGTGTCTTCAGCCATTTTCTGCAGCACACTTCCCTTGGCTACGCTCTCTGGACGCCACAGGTACTGGCATGTCACTGTCTGACGTGGGCAGCCTCACCTACCTTGTACACCTGGTCCTTGCTCAGTGTTCTCTGACCCTCCTGACTGACGTGCAGTTGTTGAATTTGAAGTTTCTTGACGTCAGTGGCAACTTCTTGCAGCATGTTAACGCCAGTTCTTTCCTCGGTTTAGAAAATTTGCAAACATTGTCACTGTCGAATAACCCTCTCGCTCTGTTTCACGTTGATGTCACAACTGATACTCAGTTAAAAGGACTGAAAATGATTGATTTGTCGTATGCAAAACTCACTGTTCTTGATGGTGAAATGTTCTCGTTTTTTCCACGTATAAAAATATTGAATATGTCTTTTACTTCTGTTCATGCTATCGTTCCTGGTGCATTTCAGTTCATACCACAATTAACCGAACTTTATTTGAACGGAAGTCCAGTTAAAGCATTCCCACCTGACATATTCAAAGATCTTTCGCATCTAAAAGTTATTTCAACACAAAACTATAAACTTTGCTGCAATGAAATTCTTCCATATATATTTGAGGAATCATCTTGCTATGCCCCAAAAGATGAAATTTCATCATGTGACGATCTGTTGCAATCCTGGGCATACCGCATGTTTCTGTGGATGATTGCCTGTCTGTCTCTGACAGGAAACTTCTTTTGTGTGTGTGCACGTTTGTATAGTAGGAACAACACCTCTTCAAGTGGTTTCAGTGTGTTTGTCACCAACCTTACCATGGCTGACATTCTGATGGGAGTCTATATCACTATCATTGGACAGGCTGATGAGCGATTCCGTGGTAAATATCTCCACCATGATGACACATGGAAAAACAGTGTGACTTGTAAGGTAGCTGGTTTTCTGTCTCTGTTGTCCAGTGAGGTGTCAGCTCTGATCATATGGCTCATCACACTCGATCGCTTTGTTGTTCTTCGCTTTCCATTCAGCACCTTGCGATTTGAGAAAAGGTCAGCAACAATGACATGTCTTTTCACCTGGTTGATTGGTTGGTTTCTTGCATTGTTGCCTTTACTTCCAGTGACATCGCACTGGGAGTTCTATAGCCAGACAGGTATCTGTATTCCACTCCCAATTACGAGGAAAGAATTCAAAGGGAAACTTTACTCTTTTAGTGTTCTAATTGTCCTTAATTTCATTCTGTTCGTATTCATTTCTGTTGGCCAGGCGTTTGTCTACTGGTCAGTACAAAACAATTCCTTGAAAACTGACACCACCACGAGAGTGTCACGTGACCTGACCATAGCTCGCCGGCTAATCACTGTAGCAGTGACTGATTTCGCGTGCTGGTTTCCTGTGGGACTGTGTGGTATATTAGCGTTGGCTGGTACCCCCATTCCCGGTGAAATTAATGTGGCATTAGCGATTTTTGTGTTACCATTAAACTCTGCCATAAATCCTTTCATATATACGTTCAATGCTTTGAAAGAAAAGCGTAGGAAATCCAAAGAAAGCAACTTTCTGAAATGGTTGAAGCTCCATGCTGAATTTGATGTTAAGTAATGGGTTCTAATTCGTAGTAGTTCTTGGAAAGAGGACATGGTGTTTGTGTACATTGGCATTGTGCAATTGTTCTTTCTCGGGTGACCCTGTATAAAATGTACATGATAGTAGTTCTGTGTGAGCCTGGGTAGATGTGAGGCATTACTTCTGCTCAACAGTGTGTGTGTGTGCGCGCGCGCGCACACACACACACACACACACACACACACACACACACACACACACACACACACACACACACACACACACACACACACACACACAAATACACAACACTAGGGAGTTAGTGCACACGCTTTCGTCGGGAACGTTTTGTCGCTTGCAGAGCGACAAAAAAGGTCCTATGATGTCATGGGCTTTTCTGAGTGTGCACTGCCTTTCTTCGGACAACTTTTCGACAAAGTTCGATCACATCATTTTATTTGTACAGACTAAACCAAACAACAAAAACTATGTCGTCAAAAAGGTCTTTAGAACTTAAGACATATACAACGTTTTAAAAGAAAGCAACGGGGTAAGTTGATCACTTTAACTCTCTCCATACGAACGGCGAAAGAGACGACGTTAACAGCGTTTCATCCCAATTACCATCATCAAAATATTGCAAGCGGAACGCTCTTATACTGAAGAGGTGAACGTTGGCAAAGAATACCACAGTTCTGACGACGGAAGCTAAAGGTTGGGTCATTCAGACACCCACTGGACATCCGAGGGGTCTGTGTAGAGGAGAAGAGAGGACTGGCCGTACTGAGTGAGTTAAAATCTTTCTTTCTTTAATAATTTTTTACAATCCTCTGATCGAGATTTGGCGTTAACAAATGAGAGAAAGCAGATCACGTAATCGGCTTGGAACCTTTGCCTTGAAACGGAATATATATATATATATATATATATATATATATATATATATATTATAATAGATCTCGTCGACAGTTGTCCAAAACAACAATTTCTCCTCCCCTCAATTTCACAAAGACATGAAAAAGTATGCATGCTGTGGATAAAATGATGCTTCAAACTGATATTCGGTGTGTCAAGTCTCTCCAAAGTCGAAGCCAGATGAGGCTGTGTTGAATTTTAAATAGATCAGTTCGAATACTTGAATGGCAGAGATTTGACAAGGAAAGTAATCATAGAAGATTAAAGCAAATAATTGGTGTAATTACGAAACGAAATATAACATGTAAACTTGCAAAAATAGTTCAAAATCTTTTTGTCGGAACAGGCGATTTCCACCACTAAATTTTAGTACATCGGTGACCAAGAAAAAGCGGCAATGGAGATGCGCGTGCGCTTCTCGCTAAAAATAACCGGGGAGTCCCGATGAATTGTTTCCGACGAAAGCGTGTGCACAACCTCACTACTAACACATACATGTGCGCGTGCACACACACACACACACACGCGCGCGCGCGCACACACACCCACAAAAGCATTCAATGAATTACGCATTCCTCAATCGACTGCTTGAACATAATTTTTGAGGATACAGTGCACATTTAACGGAAATTGAATAAGTATTCGTGGTCCGTGTCCGGATATATATATATATATATATATATGTGTGTGTGTGTGTGTGTGTGTGTAAAGGAGTGTGTTGGTGGGATTATCTGTCCGCACATGTACTTGCGGTGAAGACTTACTCGGATATGTAAGATAGAACTGATGCCATTAGTTTCTTTTCTTTACATTTGAGAGGAAACCCCTAAACGAAAGTGTGCAATCGCCAAGTCTAAACATTGTGCAATAATCAATTCCAAAAGCTGAGTAAATTACGGTGGCTCGTCACTGAAGCTTGTAGAAGCTGATACGACCGTTGAAGACGAATCTCATGGGGAGACGATTCATCAGGTTGTAGTTGTAGGTGCCGTACCCGTTGGGAGAGTACATCTGCTGCTGCTGCCAGGGCATTGCCCACGAACCCATGTTGATGCCTCGTGTCGAGTTCACCATGGAGGGAATCAGGTCCAGCCACAGAGCCACCCGTTTGCTGTACAGGTAGGCATCCACCCGGGGTACGATTTCAAAGGAGAGGAACTTCTGTTCCGCCAAAGTGAATTCGGGCCATGTGCTTCCATCCTGTTGGTTAAGGTTCAGCTGGGGGGTGCTGAAAATGGAATAAAGAATGAACGGCTAAGAGAAAGAGATGGTGGGGCAGAACGTTCGTCTGTGTCTGTGTAGTGTGTGCATCACTATATTCTTGTGTGTTGTTTGCGAGTGTGTGTGAGACTGCGCCGGCACGCGTGAGGCTACATAATACCATCAGCTTACTGTCCTTATGTGTTTTCATCTTGATGATATATTTTTTGATTTCTCACATGTGTACACAAAGCTGGTCGAGGTAATAACCCTGCTTTGTGTGTGTGTGTGTGTGTGTGTGTGTGTGTGTGTGTGTGTGTGTGTGTGTGTGTGTGTGTGTGTGTGTGTGTGTGTGGTAAACCTAATTAAACACTGGAATTTTCTCAGTTATCGCATTTTTTATGGCACAGAATCCAAACCGAACATGGTTGTAGATATCGATAATTCTGCTCAATGCGAAAGTTATTAATCTCTCTCAACATTTCAAGGACGATTTTGTTATCAAAGATTTTATATTTTCTTAAAGCCAGTCATACACATGTGTATTACTTTCTACATAGTGAAACATATATGTGAAACAGTGTTTCTGAAAACCAATACGCATCATATTCATTGAAACAGACCCTATCTTAGAACGATTCATTCCATAACGTTTCGCCTCCAATGGGGAATCAATTACAGCAGGTAAAAAAAAAAGTTAAATGGCAATTATACATATATGACATTAGTACGTAACAATCATAACGGAAATGAGCGTAATAGGTAGGATGGAAACAAATGTTACCAACGACGAACTTCAATCAGAGATCGCATGGGAAAGGAAACACTGGGCTCAAATAACATATCTAAATCTCAATTGTCGCCTTGTTTTATCAAAGTTCATCTGCATGGATTTCTGAGTTGTGGTCATAGTGATGTCATGAACACACTCACGCATGCACGCACACAAACGCTACCACTACTACTACAACTACTACTACAACTACTACTACTACTACTCACCCAGTTTTGGCAAAATCAGACAATATGGATTTGAACGTCTGGGCCAGAGAGAGATCGTTAGCATCGAAATTCGAGCCGCCGAAAACTCCTGTTCGATCAAACAGGTAAGCAAGGTCCTCCGCGTGGTACAACCCCCGGCCCTGGGTCAGGCCGGCCCTGCTGGCCGGGTAGTGGTTAAACAGGTACAGGCGGCGACGTCCACCCGAGGGTCCACCCTGAGAGCGCAGCTGGTCAGATGCCTTGGTGAGGTCCTGCAGGAACTTGACTGTGGGTACCGTGAAGGACGTGTCGCTGATGATGTCCAGAACACTCTGGTTCAGAAAGACACAGGGAAAGACTGGTTGAGAAAGATACAGGGGAGATATCATTCGTCAAGAAGTTCTGGTTGAGGAAGATACAGGGGAAGATTGGAGTCATCAAGAAGTTCTGGTTGAGGAAGATACAGGGGAAGATGGGAGTCATGAAGAAGTTCTGGTTGAGGAAGATACAGGGAAAGATTGGAGTCATCAAGAAGTTCTGGTTGAGGAAGATACAGGGGAGGATATCATTCATCAAGAAGTTCTGGTTGAGGAAGATACAGGGGAGGATATCATTCATCAAGAAGTTCTGGCTGAGGAAGATACAGGGGAAGATTGGATTCATCAAGAAGTTCTGGTTGAGGAAGATACAGTGGAAGATTGGAGTCATCAAGAAGTTCTGGTTGAGGAAGATACAGGGGAAGATATCAGTCATCAAGAAGTTCTGGTTGAGGAAGATACAGGGGAAGATTGGAGTCATCAAGAAGTTCTGGTTGAAGAAGATACAGAGGAAGATTGGAGTCATCAAGAAGTTCTGGTTGAGGAAGATACAGGGGAAGATATCAGTCATCAAGAAGTTCTGGTTGAGGAAGATACAGAGGAAGATTGGAGTCATCAAGAAGTTCTGGTTGAGGAAGATACAGGGGAGGATATCATTCATCAAGAAGTTCTGGTTGAGGAAGACACAGGGGAGGATATCATTCATCAAGAAGTTCTGGTTGAGGAAGATACAGAGGAAGATATCTGTCATCAAGAAGTTCTGGTTGAGAAAGATACAGGGGAAGATTGGAGTCATCAAGAAGTTCTGGTTGAGGAATATACAGGGGAGGATATCAGTCATCAAGAAGTTCTGGTTGAGGAAGATACAGGGGAGGATATCATTCATCAAGAAGTTCTGGTTGAGGAAGATACAGGGGAAGATTGGAGTCATCAAGAAGTTCTGGTTGAGAAAGATACAGGGGAAGATATCAGTCATCAAGAAGTTCTGGTTGAGGAAGATACAGGGGAGGATATCAGTCATCAAGAAGTTCTGGTTGAGGAAGATACAGGGGAGGATATCAGTCATCAAGAAGTTCTGGTTGAGGAAGATACAGGGGAAGATTGGAGTCATCAAGAAGTTCTGGTTGAGGAAGATACAGGGGAAGATTGGAGTCATCAAGAAGTTCTGGTTGAGGAAGATACAGGGGAAGATTGGAGTCATCAAGAAGTTCTGGTTGAGGAAGATACAGAGGAAGATATCAGTCATCAAGAAGTTCTGGTTGAGGAAGATACAGGGGAAGATTGGAGTCATCAAGAAGTTCTGGTTGAGGAAGATACAGGGGAAGATATCAGTCATCAAGAAGTTCTGGTTGAGGAAGATACAGAGGAAGATTGGAGTCATCAAGAAGTTCTGGTTGAGGAAGATACAGGGGAAGATATCAGTCATCAAGAAGTTCTGGTTGAGGAAGATACAAGGGTAAGATTGGAGTCATCAAGAAGTTCTGGTTGAGGAAGATACAGAGGAAGATTGGAGTCATCAAGAAGTTCTGGTTGAGTAAGATACAGGGGAAGATTGGATTCATCAAGAAGTTCTGGTTGAGGAAGATACAAGGGTAAGATTGGAGTCATCAAGAAGTTCTGGTTGAGGAAGATACAGAGTAAGATTGGATTCATCAAGAAGTTCTGGTTGAGGAAGATACAGAGGAAGATTGGAGTCATCAAGAAGTTCTGGTTGAGGAAGATACAGGGGAAGATTGGAGTCATCAAGAAGTTCTGGTTGAGGAAGATACAGAGGAAGATTGCAGTCATCAAGAAGTTCTGGTTGAGGAATATACAGGGGAGGATATCAGTCATCAAGAAGTTCTGGTTGAGGAAGATACAGGGGAGGATATCAGTCATCAAGAAGTTCTGGTTGAGGAAGATACAGGGGAAGATTGGAGTCATCAAGAACTTCTGGTTGAGAAAGATACAGGGGAGGATATCAGTCATCAAGAAGTTCTGGTTGAGGAAGATACAGGGGAGGATATCAGTCATCAAGAAGTTCTGGTTGAGGAAGATACAGAGGAAGATTGGAGTCATCAAGAAGTTCTGGTTGAGGAAGATACAGGGGAAGATTGGAGTCATCAAGAAGTTCTGGTTGAGGAAGATACAGAGGAAGATTGGAGTCATCAAGAAGTTCTGGTTGAGGAAGATACAGGGGAAGATATCAGTCATCAAGAAGTTCTGGTTGAGGAAGATACAGAGGAAGATATCAGTCATCAAGAAGTTCTGGTTGAGGAAGATACAGGGGAAGATTGGAGTCATCAAGAAGTTCTGGTTGAGGAAGATACAGGGGAAGATATCAGTCATCAAGAAGTTCTGGTTGAGGAAGATACAGGGGAAGATTGGAGTCATCAAGAAGTTCTGGTTGAGGAAGATACAGGGGAAGATTGGAGTCATCAAGAAGTTCTGGTTAAGGAAGATACAGGGGAAGATTGGAGTCATCAAGAAGTTCTGGTTGAGGAAGATACAGGGGAAGATATCAGTCATC
>NC_134886.1:33556929-33621929 GCF_041734735.1 Babylonia areolata
GAGTTGTATTATCAATGGTTTCTCCAAAGCAATGGGAAATCACTTACAGCTTAGTCTTTAGTGAAGGACTATGACTCTCAGAGGCAAAATTGCACTGACTCTTACTGCTTCAGCCTTGTGGGTTATTTGGCTTTTGGGAACCGTCCCAGCACTGACTGTCCCAAAGCCCTCTAGGCTGTGAGAGTGGGGATGAAACTTGGGCAAGACACTCTCCACTATGATCAAGTTCTAGTCCAGAGAGTCGGGACAGCTGTTACTTCCTCTGCTGTTCTGATGGTCGTAGTCGAAAACGACTGACTATCATACATGGTTGACGACATATTAAACAGGACCAATCCTCTTCTTCCTCCTTCACCTCTTCCAGTTTTCTTTTGGTGGTTCTACCAGATTTCTTCCTTGTCTCGACCGTGCTGCTCTGCTGTTCAGGTAACTTTTATTTCCCGGAAGACGTCTTCTTTGCCGAATAAATTGCAGTGTCATCTACATTCATTCAATAGACGATTTCAGGTCAAGACCAGTGTCGGGCAAAACTGCCTGTTTATGTTCTTATTCCTACTTGTCATTGATTGTATTCTGAAAACATTAACAGAACAGAGAAGAAACAATGGACTCAATGATCTTCTGCGTGCGTATACACACGAAGGGGGTTCAGGCAGAAGCAGGTCTGCACATGTGTTGACCTGGGAGATCGGAAAAATCTCCACCCTTTACCCACCAGGCGCCGTTACCGAGATTCGAACCCGGGACCTTCAGATTGAAAGTCCAACGGTTTAACCACTCGGCTATTGCGCCCGTCTACTTACTTCCATCCGACTGGGCTGAAAGGTAAATGGGTAAGAATTCGTGTTAACAATGCGTTTAATGAACTTCAATTGCAACAATTCAGTTGTTAGTATTTCCATAACATTACCAAATACCATCACATAGTGATGCGCATAATTATGTGTTACAGGAAAAAAAAATCAAATAAAACATTCTCACCAGCATTGTTCGAGACTGGGACATACACGTTGAGAGTTAAGCAGTCTTCGTTGAGAAGCACTCTCAGCTCTGGAGTTATCTTTTGAGGACAGATGTACCCCGGGGAGGTGGCGTTAAACACCCGACCTTCCCCTGGGCCCGGGTGGGCCACGGGCTTGGCGAACCTCCTGTCCCCCAGGGGTGGGAGCGCATAAGGGATGGCACGGTACACGCTGTAGGGCACTCCTCCGGGGCTGGTCCCGTCCGTGCCCAGAATCTGTCCCCACGGGGAGGTGATGGTGGGGGCGGGGCGGACACCGCTGAGGTGGAGGAGGACGACCGTCAGGGTCAGGCAGACTGCTGTCTTCATGACTGGGGAGTGTGAGACGGCTCCACGCCCCAGGAGCTCTTATAGCCGTGTATTGCGACACTGGGTAAGCAGTAGGGACACGCTCCACTGGTGTTATTTCGTTTGCTCATGGGGTGAGGAGAGGAAAGGGTGGTTGAACTGGAATGTTTGGATAGGCATGATGTTTGGATAGAGATTTAGGAGAGGCGTGCCCTTGTGGAGAGAGATCGAGGAGGGGTGTACCCTTGTACATGTGTGTGTGTCTGTGTGTGTGTGTGTGTGTGTGTGTGTGTTTGGCCAACTGAGTGCGTAAGCTCACGCGCATGCGCGCTCGAATCTCTTGACAAACATGTGTACATACATGATAGATCAAAACGAGTCTACAAATGTTTTGAAGACTCCACAAAGAACGCTTTGCTCTGGCACGTACTCAAACTGGTTTGGTAACTGTTTCAGAGACTTGTTCAAACACAGCTTCGAGGCCAGAGACCACAGTTGCAGATAAAAGGACGGCGAAACATGTTCCCTTTTACAGTGAACGCATTGTGGAACACCAATCTGTGGGTGAACAGTCACTGGAAACAATGTCACTGTTGGAATGAGTCGCATATGATAGTATTTTGCAACTGTTTGGGTGCGCACTAATTTTGCTGTGGGCGCAAAACATCATATCCCCTCATTCCCCCCCCCCCCCCCCCCCCCCCCCCCACACACACACACACACACACCACCCTCCACCCTCCACCCCCTTTCCCAGTCGTCTTCGCTACCGACCACCCGAGCCAGTGCACCGGCTCTGGGACTGATACGAGTCGCCCATAGCTTTTCCACTCTCGTCACAAGCATGTACCTGGCATCAATCTGATATGCTAGGCCAAAACACAACGAAAAGCCTGGTTTTTCACACGCCTTTTCAAATTTTATTCTCTTTATTATTTTCTTTTTTTTCTTTTTTTTCTTTTTCGTGAGACAAGAAGACAAGCGTGAGGGTTTAGCTCACTCGCGGAGAACTTACTACTTGTTCAAGGAGGCTAACTGTGTACGCTGACTCACACCCCGCCAGTATGATCACTTACCAAACTTAATCCCTTATGACAACAGGGCGTGTGTTCTCTTTCTCTCTCACTCTCTCTCTCTCTGTTGTGTGTGTGTGTGTGTGTGTGTGTGTGTGTGTGTGTGTGTGTGACATGCTGGTCAAGATTGTGACGGTTACTATTTTAGGCGATATTAATCATTTCTTGGGTCTTCTCTCTCTCTCTCTCTCTCTCTCTCTCTCTCTCTCTCTCTCTCTCTCTCGTGTGTGTGTGTGTGTGTGTGTGTGTGTGTGTGTTTTGTTTTCCTTTCTTTGCGTCCTCTCTTTTCTTTCTCGTACTCTTTTCAGTACAAAAAAAAATTGTTCTTTATTTTTTTCTTTTCTTTTTCCTTTCGTCGCCCCCTCCCCCCCCCCCCCCCCCCCCCCCCAAAAAAAAAAATAAAAAAAATCCTCCTTCGTATTCCTTACCTGTGACAAAGTCTTTCTCTTCTCTATCGCTTGTTGGCCTACTTGTTTGCTTGTTTGTATTTGCATTACTCTTTTTGTTACAACAGACTTCTCTGTGTTAAATTCGGGCTGCTCTCCCAAAGGAAAGCGTGTCGCGAAACTGACAGCGCAACCCGGTTGTTGTTTTGTTTTTTGTTTTGTTTTGTTTTTGTTTTTTTGGTTGTTGTTTGTTTGGTTTTTTGTTGTTGTTTTTTTTTTAAATAATTTTTCTGACCGCAATTTTATTTCTTTTCCTGGCGAAGTGGATTTTTCTACAGAATTTTGCCAGGATCAACCGTTTTGTTGCCGTGTTTTTGGGGTTTTTTGGGGGTTTTTAACGTGCGCTAAATGCATGCTGCTCACGGGACATTGGTTTATCGTCTTATCCGAATGACTAGCGTCCAGACCACCACTCAAAGTCTAGTGGAGGGGGAGAAAATACTGGCGACTGCCAGTGTGATTCGAACCAGTGTGCTCAGTTTCTCTGGTTTCCAATGCGGACGCGTTACCTCTAGGCCATCACTCCACTTCTCAGTCTTGTCGGCTTTCTTGCTAACTTGCTTGCTTGTTTGATATGAGGACTTACACAGGACGAAATAACATGAGATTGAAGGAAATAACCAGGGTTTCCTATCAGTCTGTGTGCTGATTGACACACAGGTGCACGTGCAGTTACCTACTCTCAAACAATCTCGCGTGTTTGCACAAACAATACGCGTTCCCATTTTCATTTTGTACGGGCTCGCGCGCACGATCTCTGTCGCTGTCTGTGTCTGTCTCTCTCTGATCTATGGATTATTTCTTCCTCCCTATATGTATATATATATATATATATATATGTGTGTGTGTGTGTGTGTGTGTGTGTGTGTGTGTGTGTGTGTGTTATCTGGTACTGTTCCATACACACATTCATATGATTACACTTTACTGACATAGTTCGCCACAAATGCGATAAATCAAAGGAAATTCAATAGTCGACCAATTGCAAAATTTAATAATGATGATCAATCCAGAATCAATTTTATTTTTCTGCGGGCAGGATACAAATTGTGAGAATGGCAAAAGAAGATCAGACTTCCATTTGAAGAGAAATATGCAAAAATCAAAGCTGTCAAACACCGTCCATCCGTCCTGTTCCTTCTTCACTATTGTTCTGTATTAAGAAGAAAAGAGTCAAATGACAATGACAAGTAAAATCGTTGTGATCTTTTGTTTACAATTCAGGTATCTATAATAATGGAGTAAGTGGATTGAAACAAATTAACGAATTTTATTTGATTATTGAACTAAGTTGAATAAGCAAATTCTGAACATCCAGTTTCATGATTAAAACAAAATAGAAAAAAAAAGAGAGAGAAAGAGAAAACGAAGAACAGAGAGAGACTGTTTGAAAAGCGTTCATTGACGCAATCGTTTAGAAATGCATGACATGAAAGAACTTTTCCAAAGAAACTTGACAAAAGGCCGGATAGCCAGTTTTAAAAAAGCCGGAAGAATTACGGTGGCTCGTCACTGAAGCTTGTAGAAGCTGATACGACCGTTGAAGACGAATCTCATGGGGAGACGATTCATCAGGTTGTAGTTGTAGGTGCCGTACCCGTTGGGAGAGTACATCTGCTGCTGCTGCCAGGGCATTGCCCACGAACCCATGTTGATGCCTCGTGTCGAGTTCACCATGGAGGGAATCAGGTCCAGCCACAGAGCCACCCGTTTGCTGTACAGATTGGCATCCACCCGGGGTACGAAATCCAAGGATAGGTACTGTTCCCCGGAAAGGGTGAATTCGGGCCATGTGCTTCCATCCTGTTGATTGAGGTTCAGCTGGGGGGTTCTGGAAATGGAAAGACACAACTGATGAGTTACAACGTGCGCGTGCGTGTGTGGGGAGGGAGAAGAGGAGCGGACTGGCGGGGTGGGGGGGAAGTAGGAATGGGAGTCAGATGATTGCGTGTGTTAGTGAACGTGTGTGTGTGTGTGTGTGTGTGTGTGTGTGTGTGTGTGTGTGTGTGACTTGACTTGACTTGACTTGACCAGCTATTATCATGATACACAAAAGGACAAACTGATACAACAGAAACGCGTGCACTGAAATGCATATGAAAGTCTCAGCAAGTGGTCTTTGAACATTGCTTTTGTGCTGTGTCGTGATGTGTAGGGAAGGGGATTGGGTGATCTGCATATGTGTCCGCGAGCACGTGTATGCCAGTTCTTTTAATTTCAACGTTGTTTGTTTGTTGTTGTTTTTTTGTTTGTTTGGGGGTTTTTGTTGTTGTTTTTTTGTTGTTTTTTTTTGTTTTGTTTGTTTGTTTGTTTGTTTTGTTTGTTTTTTTTGTTGTTGTTTGTTGTTGTTTTTTGGTTATTGTTGTTGTTTTCCTTTTAACTTCATTCACTCTTTTCTGAATGAATCATAGATTTATACTGAGGAATAATGCATGCAAAGTGTAATGTTGTTTTTGTCTTAGTTTACACGAGTTTTCCGGCTTGCTGACTATGGTTTGATTCAGAATCATGTTGACGTACCTCCGGTTTGGGATGTCACGGTTTGGAAAGGATTATTTGCATTCCATCCTAGCGCACTTAAAAAAAAGAACAACAAACAAACAAACAAACAAACAAAAATGCGGCAACAAAAGGGTTGTCCCTGGCAAAATTCTTTAGAAAATCCACTTTGAAAGGAAAGCAAATACACTTGCAGGCAGAAAGGAAATGGGTGGCGCTTCCACTCACTGTATCGATACGCTCTCCCTGGGGAGAAAAGACCGAATTTCACACAGAAAAAACATGTTGGTACAAAAGAGTAATACAATACAATACAATACAATACAATACAATACAATACCATTGTCACAAAGGGTTAACCCATGACAGCAATCTGTTGTAAAAGACTCTCTTAACTGACCTTGAAGGCAATTTCTTTGTCATAAGCGATTCCCTTTGTAGACAGCGATAGGTCATGAACGACTCACTGTCTCCTTTGCACCACACATGCACTGTGCATGTTTCCCATCCTTCTTTTAACCCTTTACCAACTCTAGTGATTATTCGATTTGTTTACGCGGAGATTTCTTTCAGTGTGTAAAAACTCCAGGGCTGTCATTTTTGCCGGGCTTCTCCATGCAAAGTAGCCATGGCATAAAAAGTTTATTGTCATCATGGCTAGCAAGGAGTTACCAAGGCATTGTTATCTCTGACGTCTGTGGTTTGCGTTTGCTGGTGTCCTAAAGAAATATTCATTTCTGCCACATAATCGCCATCGTTTTCATCATTATCATCATAGTATTGCCACCGTTATCAGTGATTGATTGCTTGATTGAATGATTGATATGGATACTTATATAGCTGAATGATTGATATGGATACTTATATAGCGCCTATCACCGGTTATCATTCTCAAGACGATCACCACCACTACTGTCGTTATCATCATTTACACCACCACCAGGATCATCATCATCATCATCATCAACAACAACATTATCAACGATAGATATGATCAACATCATCATTATCATCATTATCAACAACGTCATCATCAACGTCATCATCATCATCATCATCGACATGATCATTATCATCATCATCATCATCATCACCGTCATCATTTCCGCAACATGCCAGAGGCACTGACCCAGTCCTGGCGAAGTTGGTGATCATGGACTTGAAAGTAGTGGCCAAGGAGAGGTCATCCGACTCAAAGGGGACACCAGCCGCAAAGATCCCCACGCGGTCAAACTCATAGGCCAGGTCATCGCCGTGATACGATCCCCGGCCCCGGGACAGGCCGGCCCTGCTGGCCGGGTAGCGGTTGAACAGGTACAGGTAGTGACGTCCACCCGAGGGCCTGCCGTCAGAGCGCAGTTCGTCAGATGCCTTGGTGAGGTCCCGCATAAACATGACCGTGGGGATCACTGAGTAAATGTCGGAGAAGGTGTCAACAACGCTCTGGTAGAGAAAAAAAACAAGACAAGGTAAAGTGGTGCAAATTCTTGGGGGGAGGTGTGAAAGTGGAAGGATCAGGAGTATCGAGGTGGAATGAGATGAAGGAGGAGAAAGAAAAAAGTGAGAGAGGGATAGAGCAGGACACACACACACACACACACACACACACACACACACACACACACACACACACACACACACACACACACATTTCTATATTCATTATGTATATCTAGAGAGACAGACAGACCGACAGACGGACGGACATTCAGACAGACACAGATACAGTGACGGAGACACAGAACCAGACAGACAGGGCACGAGGAACATAGAGAAAAAAAATAGCCCTCTCTCCTCCTCTTTCTTTTCCTCTCCACCCATGACCTATCTGGATACCCCCCCCCCCCCCCCCCCCCCCCACTCCCCTGTACTCCCCTCCCTCCATCCCAGTACCTGTTCTTTAAAATCCCGACCGTTAAGGGAGCCGGCGTAGAAGAAATCCAGAACGTCGACCAAGGTTTTCAGCCTCTGGGTTTCCTTGCGAAGACCCTCCCCGTTGCGAAACAGAACTTCCTGCGTCAAAACGACCCGCATCAGGTTGTCGTCCAACTTGAACATGTTCTGGTCGAACAGGGCGCCGCCCTCCTCGTTGTTTACGCCAACCATGACGTCACGTGTCGTGGCGCCTACGTCAGCGAGGTAGGCGACGTCACGCATCAGAACGTTAGGGTCGCGAGGGACGAACTCGCCGTCCGCAGTAGGGATCTGAAAATGAAATGATATATAAACATGTACGCACGCACGCACACTCACACACGCACACACGCACACACACACACGCACACACACACAGAATTGGAACTCGAATTTATCAATTTAGGCCAAAGCCCCATACAAAAGGGTATTAACATAACATTTTTTTTCTTTTCTTTTTTTTATAGCAAGGAAGAAAATAGTATATATAAGCCAGGATATAAACATGAAAACGTAAGTGCCGAATTGTATACCACAAGCAGTCATTGTCAATATTACACAGTATAGTCCGCAAGGTCGAGGGGGTTACCGTGCACCTCCCCCTCCCCCTCACCCCAGGAATGAAGTAGACTAGTCTTAAAATGTTCTTCGGTGTCTGCTGAACTCATTTTTACATGTTCCCAAGAAAAAAATTGGGACGCACTCAGAGTTACTGCCCTTGGCACAAGGGTACCCTCTCCCGCCCCGATCAATGAAACTTGGACAAGCTCAACTTCAAACCTTCATAAATCATACTTTTATCAAGAAAACCACCACATATCATATGTTTTCTTTTTCAATAGGGTCTTTTCTATTCGACTAGATGTACAGAATTGAAATATATTCATTCATTCTGTCACAATTAAGGCTTGTATTGGCCTGCTATCAAATCTTCAACGAATTAACGTAAGATTGTCCGGTCGTTTTATTTTATCACTTCAGTATCGTTCTTTTCAAAGTTAGTTTATACAGAGGCCTTCAGGGGCCTTCTAGGAATTATTTCAGTGCTTTGGATGAACGTTTGACCTTTGGGCAGTCACACTGGTCGAGGTGCTTTCCCTAACCCCCAAAAGCCTTTAAGTCGCAAAATCGTGTGGTTTTGTGGCTAACATTTACAGATGTCATGTTCCCCTGCTTCAGAATACAACAAATACTGATTTGAAGAATTTTCGTTCAAAATACATTATGTATATCGTGCAAATAAGCGATATTAGTCAGGAAAATTAAGTTTACCCATCGAGCACCTACCACCTCCTCCCTAACACTCATAGGAATAAAACAGACTGGTTTTAAACGTATTCAGAGTGTTCTGTGATTATTTTACAATTGTTTTCCACACGAAACCACACGATTTAGCTTCTTGAAGGTAACTGTGAGGCCATCGTGGGGCCAGCATAATATTTATATATGCAACAAGATTTTGTCTAACACTCCTATCCTCCCCCCCCCCCCCCCCACCTGGGGTGGGGGTTGGGGGGGGATGCACGCTAACCCCCTCGGCCCTGCAGACTAATAACAATGATACAAAGTCATTGGCCATGAGCTAACACTTTCTCTTCTTTTGAGTGTTTGGTATAAGAATATAGCAAAGTTATTTATTACAAGTTCATATCTAGCAGCCAGAAGAAATGAAAGTTTAAAAGTTAATAGGGTTTTTATAATACTTGGCTGGTATAAACTGAAATCTAAGGTCATCAAAGGCAGGACAACAGAGAGCAAAATGAACCTCAGTCCCAGTGGCATTTCTGCTGAAAGGGCATTTCATCATATTCCTATTGTGTTCTTTGTATCTGAAACTATGTACCGCAATAAGAGTTAACACAACCCATCCCCTGATTTCCCCATACGAAAAAGAAGCCGTACGTCGCTAGTGTATCGCGAACCTTAGAAGCCCAGTTTGTGTTTCCTTTGTTAGCTAAATCTAATAGCATTTTATGCACCTGGAAAGGTAGTCTATGTAGTTCCATTCGTGAGAGTTTCAACCAATATCGAATAACAGATATGCCTGAGTTAACAGTTGATGGGAACCTGTTTAATTCGCCACAAATAAGATCGTTGGGTGTTCGTGTGCCGACTCCTCGGTATTTTTTTTTCAAAATGATTAGTTGAACAATCTCTGTTGCAGGAGAGGCTTTATCCAAACCCCATGTGGAGTGATGGCCTAGAGGTAACGCGTCCGCTCAGGAAGCGAGAGAATCTGAGCGCGCTGGTTCGAATCACGGCTCAGCCGCCGATATTTTCTCCCCCTCCACTAGACCTTGAGTGGTGGTCTGGACGCTAGTCATTCGGATGAGACGATAAACCGAGGTCCCGTGTGCAGCATGCACTTAGCGCACGTAAAAGAACCCACGGCAACAAAAGGGTTGTTCCTGGCAAAATTATGTAGAAAAATCCACTTCGATAGGAAAAACAAATAAAACTGCACGCAGGAAAAAATACAAAAAAAAATGGGTGGCGCTGTAGTGTATCGACGCGCTCTCCCTGGGGAGAGCAGCCCGAATTTCACACAGAGAAATCTGTTGTGATAAAAAGAAATACAAATACAAATAGTTCTGCACCTTAAAACAGAAAGGGCTGCACGTTGGCATCAAACAATTTGAATAATACATTCATAGAATTACAATTCAATTTATACAGCTTACATGTAATACTAAATGCAGCTCTTTTACCCCTGCAAGCCAAATCCTGACATGCATAACTGAAACTCAGTTTGGTAGAAAACAATATTACTATATAACGATATGAATTTTACAACTGACATCTTAATCGTATTATAAAACCATTTCTCTGTACCTGACAGATATCCACCTTTCCTAAAAACTACAATGCTACTCTCATCCATATTAACTTTGAGTTGTAGCACACACACACACACACACACACACACACACACACACACACACACAGATATATATATACTGAAGATGAAGGGTGGACGGGAGACAGGAAAATGAAAGGAAAGGAATTAGTATTGTTGGATCAGATTTAGTTATCTATTTGTTTGTTTACATGAATGCAGTTTATTCATTTATGATACATGCATACACACGATGCAAAGAACTAAATCGATAATTAATAAAGAAATAGGATAATATGACAGAATGAAGATATATCAATAGACACATACACAGTTTAGACAAATATATAGACGAACAGAGAGATACTACAACTGAATGAGGCTAAGGGCGTTCAATAGATTTTTTTAAGTGACTCTTCGCTCCTTAAAGGTGAATAACTTAAGCCATTGCTGTTATTGCATCCCATCATTTGGCAAACATGTAATTCAGTGAAGAAGTATATTAGTTTGTTACCCTGTACCTTCCGTTTACCTTGAGTTAAGAGTCATCCAGCCAGTTTTGTTGTTTATTGTTTTTTGCTGCTGCTGTTCTTCTGTAATAGTTCCAGTTCATGCTGCTGTTGCAGTTTTGTTGTTGTTACGGGGAATTTTTAAAATTAAATATTCACCGGGGAAAAGAATTAGAACTGAACTTGTCAGTCATGGGCGATTAATAGTTCATGTTCTAGACATTGGAAGATGAAACAGAAAAGCCTGGGAACACAAAAGGATCAGGACACAGATGTAGACTAGTTTTCTTTTGGTTTGGCTTGGCATGTTTTCGTTGTTGTTGCGCATGTTTTTATTTTACGTAAAGGATTCGCAGTTTTTTCTAGTATGCAGAACAGGTTTAAAAACAAAACAAAACAAAAAAAAACAATAACAACAACAAAACCACCAACAACTAACAAACCAACAAGCTCATGAGGCAGAATAACGTAAACTAGCGGAAACTTACCCAAAGCTTCTGAGTGACCAAATCAGCATCAGGCAGAACATCGATAGCGTTCAACAAGGTGGCGACCTCCTTGCCCCTCAGACACTTCAGGATGCTCTCGTGCTCGGCCTTCTGGCGTCCTCCGGCCACCATGTAGTACATCCTGTCCACCAGGCTGGAGGCTGCCATGCATCCTGTGCGGTTGGCTAGCACCTGAAACACGTTGTGGGGGTCCTTGATGAACGCCCACGGGGCTAGAGGCGTGCCACTCTGCGAAATCACCTTGAAGTTGATCCCTTTGTTCACGGGACTCAGCATCTGGTACCCGACACTGGCGGCTCCCGCCGACTGCCCGAACAGCGTGATCTCGTTGGGGTCACCCCCGAAGGCCTGGATGTTGTCCTTGACCCATTTGATGGCCAGAGCCTGATCCCACAGGCCGTAGTTCCCAGGGATGACGTCATCGCCTGAGGAAAGGAAACCCAGTATGTCCAGGCGGTACTGGATGACGACAACAATGACGTCCTTGGTGGTGACCAGCTCTGATGGGATGTAATCTAAAGCGCTTCCCTGAACGAATCCGCCTCCGTGGATCCAGATCATCACAGATTTGGGTCCTGGAAATAGAAAAATTAACAAAACCTAAGCAATGCAGAAGAAGAAATTAAAACTACATGAAGATGAAAAAGAAAAAAAAAACACAAAAAAACAATGGATGCAGACGACTACAACAAAGAAGAAAGCACTCAGAGGTGTTTTGAAATAATACAGCACTCAACTAAAAACTCAAAAGGATTAGTGACAAGAGGCAAAACCGTCATGGCTCACGTGCAGAAAAAAGAACGGAGGGAGGACAGAGGGAAGAAAGAAAGAGGGGAGGAAGGGGTGAAGGGAAAGAGAGAAGTGGGAAGGAAAGACACAAAACAAAAAACAAAAAGCAACAAAAACAAAAAGAAGAAGAAAAGAAAGGAAATAAGTCAAAGTCTAAATCTGCATGTATAACATGTACTTCGTGTGTGTGTGTGTGTGTGTGTGTGTGTGTAATTATTGTTATTATTTGTCGTTTTATTTCTCTACTGTTGATTGAGTTATTTAGTAAGTTAGGTTTTAAGGAACTTACTTTTTGACAGTAGGAGAAAATAGACAATTGCAATTCTTTTGGCTCTGGGCGAAACTTGGCATTGTGAAATTGCATCACAACATGTACGTCATGGCGTGCTTGCGCCATAATAGCTGCGTAAGAGTGACCCTGGTAATATGTAAACAACTTATCCCTTCAGGAAGGAACGCGATCGTTCCGAAAATTTGGAATATTTGACAGATTGATGTCTTTGACAGATATTTGACAGATTGATGTGTTTGTCACGTTTTCGTTTTTCTTTTTTTCTCTTTATATAAAGCTGCCGATGGTTAATGGTAATTCTGCTGTCACTGTGTTTGCCGTGAAGAAGGACTATGACTCTCAAACTAGAAGGCAAAATTGCACTAGTTCTTAATGCTGCAGCCTTGGGAGCTAGATGGCCTCTGGGAACCATCCCAACACCGGCTGTCCCAAAACCCTCGTGACCGAGAGAGTGGCGATGTAACTTGGGCAAGACACTATCCACTATAATCAAATTCTAGCCTTGATTGTCGGGACAGCAGATACCTCCTCTGCTGTTCTGATGGTCATAGTCGAACACGACTGACTATCAAACATACGTTGAAGATAAAGCATGACAAAGCACACATCCATTGCAAGATAGAATGCTTCACAATCTGTAAAGTTTGCTCTCTTTTATTTACACTGGAGTGCTATAGAATGTTCACTGACCATAGAAAATCTGGCCTGGAACGCATAAGCAGTGGTGATAAGTTGTGACAGATACAGCTGAAACTTGAGCATATACTGTTTACTTCGTAAGCTTTAACAAGTTGAACTTAAAGATTCGTTCAAGATAATGTAGTTCTCCATGTGTCACTATTCCGTACACTGGAAAGGTAACGAAGGTTATACTTGACATGTTCGATGATAAGTTTGCCGGGTGTCGTTGTCAACGTTTTGTATTGGAAATGACACGTTTTCCTCTCATTACCTGAGTTTGTCTAGGATGCACACAAACACACACACACACACACACACACACACACACACACACACATATATATATATATATATATATATATATATATATATGTGTGTGTGTGTGTGTGTGTGTGTGTGTGACATATATATATATATATATGTGTGTGTGTGTGTGTGTGTGTGTGTGTGTGTGTGTGTGTGTGTGTTTACACGGTAGGACGTTCAAATAAAAGAAAAGCAGAACACCAGCGATAGCAAAAAATAAATATTCATTTTTCTCACCCGTGGTCGCCGAGGTGGAAACATACACGTTGAGCGTCAGACAGTCTTCGTTCTGCAGTTTCTTCAGGCTGTCGTCCGTCACCTTTTGAGGACAGACGTACCCCGGGGAGGTGGCGTTAAACACACGACCAACACCCGGGCCCGGGTGGGGTACGGGCTTGGCGAACCTCCTGTCCTCCAGGGGTGGGAGCGCATAAGGGATGGCACGGTACACGCTGTAGGGCACACCTCCGGGGCTGGTCCCGTCCGTGCCCAGAATCTGTCCCCACGGGGAGGTGATGGTGGGGGCGGGGTGGACGCCGCTGAGGTGGAGGAGGACGACCGTCAGGGTTAGGCAGACTGCTGTCTTCATGGCTGGGCAGTGTGAGATAGGTCCATTGCGTGGACTGTTTTATAGGCAAGTCAGGGCTGCGACGCTGCTGACTGGGTGGGGCTGCACGTTTTTTTTTTTTACCTGGTTCGTCAGTGGGGGTGTCTTTCAGTGGTGGAAGGGGTGGGTGGGTGGATACCCATAGTGCATATACACACGCAGAGAGAGAGAGAGAGAGGTGGGGGAACGAATATGTTTGTGTCTTCATACGTATGCTTATGTATATCTCTGTGTGCATTTGTGCACACGCGCGTGTGTATTTATGTGTGTGTGTGTGTCACCAGTGTGTGTGTGTGTGTGTGTGTGAGTGTGTGTGTGTGTGTGTGAGTGTGTGTGTGTTTGTGTGTGTGTGTGTGCGCGCGCATGTGCGTGTGCGCATGGGCGCGCGTGCTTACTGTGTACCACGTCCGTGCGTATTTGTGTCCCTGTGTACGTACATACGTGTGTGCTTGCATACATACGTAGGTGCGTGTGCATGTGTGTGTGTGGGGGGGGGGTGAGTGTGTGTGCGTGTGAGCGCGCGCATATGCGTGCCTGTCAGTGTGTGCGCGCATGTATGTGTGTGTGTGTGGCACGCGCGCGCGCCCACCAATGCACTCAAGAGCACAGGTTTGCGTTCGCACGCACTCGTATCTCTGCAGTACAAACATTTGAGGGTACACTACATAACACCTTAAATGTCCACAAATGTCCACACTGCTCTCCGAAGCTCTGACCACAGCCAATAATGGAACCGGTCTGGTCAGTCTAAGAGACCTGCCGGCCAAGAGGAGTCACAATCGCAAGTGCCATATTACCCTGTCCGTCGGGTTCTGTCAAACTAACTTGGGTATTTATAATAAAGGCCGGTCATCGCTTCAGGTTGGCCCTCTTTGCCTCTTTGTATGTCTGTCTTGCTGAGACTGTGAGTCAGACGGTTTTTATTGTTGATTTCCACAGCTTGGAAAAATGGCAGAATGTTTTTGTTTGCTCCCCCTGATTGTTTTTTTGCCTAGCCTTCATATGTCACATAGCCTTTACGCACGAACGGTCGCTGTCTTTCTTTCTCGCGTGCGCGCGCACACGTACTGCACACACACACACACACACACACACACACACACACACACACACACACACACACACACACACACACACACACACACACACACACACACAGATATTTCGTTTACTTGGCTCGTAATTAATGCACGCTCGCGAATCATTCTTATTCATATATTTAGACATCGCACCATTTTGATCCGGGATTTAAAATAAAGAGGGGAGAAAGGGGGATGGAGGGGGGTGGGGGTGGAGGGTTGTTGTATACTTACTCTACCTCGTCACATACCGTTTTCCGTAAACATATGACCGGGTTGTGTTTACTCAAGGCGTTAATTGGTTTTTGCTCTTAACTTACATGCTGACGTATTTCGACTTTTGAGTTCATGCGTGTCAGCACTGCTTGATCATTTACAAGCCTGTGAGCAAGAAGACCATTTTAAATGTTGTTCTCTCTGTTAAAGTCGAAGTCTTAACAAACACAAACTTTTCTTTTCTTGATTTACGGGCCTGTTGTGTACTCGCATTTTTGCTTAATTAACCTTCTTTGTGCCCTGTGGCGCAAAGAGCCGCCATCAGAGATCTCCACTGCTGCCTATCTTGTGCTGTCCCCCAGAATAGACGTCAGTTCTTTCAACTGTCCTGCGCCATGTTTCCCTTGGCATTTTGTCCTGGTGGCGTTCTAAGAATGTGTCATATCCAGCGCTATATTCTTCGCTTGGCCTCAATGGTGATTCCCAGCATGGAGATTCTTTCTGGAGTTCAGTGTTTGAGATGGTGTTCAACCGAGTGATTTTCAGAATTCTGCATAGGAAACGGTTCTGGGGTCTTTCTAGTTTATGACATGTGATCTCGGTGATTTTCCACGACTCTGATCTTCATAAATCCGTGCTTAGAATTCAGATACGTTTACGGAACAGTCGAGTCCTTGTTTGGGTGCTGACGGTACCATTCTGCCAGACTGTGTTCCTGAATGACACAAAAGCATTTCTGGACTTGGAGATTCTCGTCATAATTTCTGTCACTGCACCAATCATGGTCTATCGGCATGTCAGTATTCTCAGCTCACATTTGAAATATATAACAAAGCTCATTTTCTGTTTCGCTTTTGTATCTTTACAAAAAATAAAATGTCAAATTAAAATTCAGCTCCGTTCTCAGTCAAACAAACCTTGCAAATTCTCAATGACTTCCGTCCGACATTATCAGATCATGTGATAGCTGATTTAATACAGTGCCTTTCTGTACAAATAACAACTGTTTGTTTTCTTTTGATATGGTTTTCAACTGATTCAGATATAGGTGGTATTGATCTTTGCACGGCACCTTTTTCTCCCCTCGGTCTGCTCTGCTGCAGAGCTGAAAGTCATTCACAATGACATGAACCAACAAAAGAAAACATCAGTAACATATTAGACATTGCACCGAACGTGACAGCTAATATGTTATTCCTAGGACGGTCGTGAGCATAATCATTTCATAAGTTTTACCAATCTGTTTTCCTTGCAGCAGCAGTCCCATCAACACAACATTAAACAACGATTTCATTATTTATCTGATAATGGAGTCTCCCGTCGGTCCGACGGATGAGTAGGCAGGCAGGCTTATCTGTCGGTGTGTGTCCTCAGATTGGAGAAGAGGCCGATTCTGGATGCGCAGCACTTCCCACAGGTGTTGCAAGGGAAAACGTCTCCAGAAGTTGAGCCATGCTTCCTTCGATCACGCTTCTCCTTAATGACCGGCGTTCTCTTGTTTTCAATGAAAACATTGTTTATCCACCCCTTTATTTACAAACAAAACGACACAATTTTTGGTGGGGATATGCAAAAATCATAAATGAACAAAATCAGCAAATTTCAGTTGAATAGTTGCAGAGCTGACTGAATTATGAAGATTTAAATGACTCGAAAGTGTGGGTAATTTTTCATCCACGAGGTACGGTGAAGGTTAACAGTCATGAAAACACACACACACACACACACACACACACACACACACACACACACATCAGACCTCATGTGTCGATTTTATTTGGGAATCGTTTGTTGTTATGTAGCTATTTCCTGCGCCTGTGGTTCAAATTTGTACGCTTCCCCTCCCCACCCTCTCGTAAGTCTAGAACGTCTTTCCCTCCTGCCTTTTCTCTCAACCCTTTTCACTAAGTCTTGTTCAAGTTCTGACAATATCAAAAGCCGGCGTTAACTTAGGTTAAAATGTGTAACTGTGTTCCAACGTAAACTCGGCGCAGTGTTTTCATCAGTTGTCTCTGGAAGTCTGAGTCAGTATTACCACCATACTACATTCAACCTCCCTCCCCACCACATCTCCCATTTCTCTGAAGGTCAAAACGTGTAGTGGTTACAACAGAACGGTTTGTTCAGGACTGAACTACACAGGTATCACATTAGCTCGGTCTTGATCAGTCTGCAGGCTTTTAAACCAGTGACACTGACTTTTTTCAGTTCAAGCTGTTTTGGCAATTGATCGATATAGTGTTAATCTGCAGATAGGTAAAATGATAGATTGGTGTTAACCTAGATAAGTACGGCACTAAGTCGAAATGGGGGGAAATTTCTCTCAAGTTGTGTGCCGTGTCGCACCAAAATTGTTTATTACTGAGTTTAATATAATAGCTATAGTTCTATAGGCCGCATCATTAGGCTATATATCACAGTGTGTCAGTTGCTTCTGTGAGGTTCTTTGTTCAGCCGATGTACAGATATACATCAGTAACTGTATTGTGATCAGTGAAACTGATTTTGTAGACGCATTGCAAGACTGAGTCGATCTTTGTACGGTTGTGAAAAATCAAGCGAACAAGCGAAGTTGTTTCACCGTTATGATTTGTGGCAAGCTGGATATGCAGTGGACGAGCTGAATTCAGTTACATCGTGGAAAATGTGGCATTAGAAGCAAAAACTTAGCACTTAAATAATCTTAATATTCTGTAGAAAGTCCCAATTTTACAACAACAAAAATGGACAGGATTTCAATTGATCAGTTTCAGTTTCAGTTTCAGTAGCTCAAGGAGGCGTCACTGCGTTCGGACAAATCCATATACGCTACACCACATCTGCGAAGCAGATGCCTGACCAGCAGCGTAACCCAACGCGCTTAGTCAGGCCTTGAGGGGGAAAAAAGGGGGGGGGGGTGAATAAATATTAGATAAGCTTACACAAATAAATAAATAAATAATAATTATAATGCAAAGAGAGAGAGAGAGAGAGAGAGAGAGAGAGAGAGAGAGAGAGAGAGAGAAAGGTGAATAAATAATAGATAAGCTTACACAAATAAATGAATAAATAATAATTATTTAAAAAAAAGAAAAAAAAAGGTAGTAGTGATAATAATAAGAAGAAGAAAAAATAATAACAATAATAAATAAATAAATAAATAAATAAATAAGATAACAATGATGATAAATAAGCAAATAGATGTAAAACATGAAGACACACATTCACATATACACCCACACACAGTGCATAACAGATATGCACCAAACATGCAGTTTCACAGATATGAAAGCACAGTTAAATACATATAAACGTACATGAGCTCCAACACACACACACACACACACACACACACACACATTACCCTGCACCTCCTCTACCCCCCTCCTCCACACACTCATTTCTAGTCTACGTGTCGCAGCTTCCACGGCACACACACACACACACACACACACACACACAGATGAACACTTACTTGTACAAGCACACACACATATGCCCATATCTCCCACCCCCAAATATATATATATATATATATACGTTCCAATATCCTGTTGCTCCCACAGTGTACACATGCATACACTCACATACCTCATCCTCTACCCCACCTCCCCCCGCACCCCCACCTCCCCCTCACACACACGTGCACAGAACTCTATTGACACTTGAGTACACTTACACTCTCGCGCATGCACAAACGCACTCAAAAATACAGACCCACACATGCACACAAACACACACACACACACAAAGTGTATCACGTTAAGGGAGGCAAACACTCAAATATCCAAACGGTTTCCGATGAAGGATTGTGTCCACTGTTTAACTACTGATCTATTTTTAGACAGTGACTGTTTTCGTGCAGGTTGTGACAGCCTGCATTAAACTCCCAGTTCAACTAAGATAGACTCATGTAGGCAACATTAACGTTTTGTGTTTCAATTAAAAAGTTTTAAATGGTTTATTAATGTTATGGTTGTTTCAGATTTTGGTTCGGCCAATCTTTCTTCTTTTTTAAATAAAAGTTCTACTTGGTGATGCTGCCATTTTTTCCCCCAAGGGAGCTAACTATTAGTAACCAATGACGAAATCCTAACTGTTTGATGTTCCTTGTTTTTCAATTATTTTACCATTTTACAAGAAAACTTGTAAAATGATTGGCAAAAACATAAAGATATGTAAAAATACTGGCATTATCAAACTAGTCCAGTTAGAAAAAAATCTCCCGAAATGCTTTGTGAATAAAGCCGCCATCTTAGCACGCGTATCTGGGAGCTGGGCGGGAATTAATTTTGTCATTCAGATTCTCTTGTGCAAAAACATTGTGTTCTCATGTGTGCATGAACAATGATCCAGTACATAAAAGCAGTTGCCGATGATGGCGACGAGCCGATGGAGCTACCGATCGAGGAGGATGGTACAATTTTGCTCACCACCCTTTCAGCTCAGTTCCCTGGATCGTGTGGACTGAAATATCGGAATCCTGATACTGGTACTATGAGAGGAATTCGACTGTCTGACGGACGTTTGTATCCTCCGGATAATGACTGGGGCAAGCAGGTGTTTGTGTGTGTATTTCCTAAAGGTGAGCATACTTTTTATACCGACAATATAAGTAAAACCTCTTGTTTTGACAACCAAATGTTTGACAGATTCCCTCTCCTAATGGACGCGCCCCCTAACGACTGAAAACTAAACGAGAAGATCGCATTTTTTCCTGTTGAAGCTAGTCTGTTGTTTCACTGGTAAGAAGCTTCTGCCTCTAAGTTTAAATCATTTTGGATCCATCCGTTTATTAAAAAGTCTATTACCTCAATATGGATTTTTTGTTGTTGTTTAGTTGGAAAAGAATATGAAAAAGGGGAGGGGCTGGTGTGACAGCAGATCACAGAGTAAAGGGACGGAACTCTGCTGACAGTGTTACTTCGAAATCGACGAACTTTCGGTTTCCTATTCGACGATGATTCATTGGGTGGGGTGCGGAAAATAAAGATTCTGCATATATATTTTGGCGTTTTACACCTTTATCAAATGATATTCAGGTAATGATTTCTTCCTATGACACTTGACTTCTCAGGATACTTGAGGTCAGAAGACCCAAGTAGATGGACACAGATCGCATTCTTTTCAATCGCCAAAGATGTGGAACAAGCTCCCAGATAACCTCTGTCATTCTGATTCCCTTGCATATTTAAAATCACGTCTCAGAACTCACCTCTACCCTAAGCATTAAGTTCAGTTGTGGCAGGTCCACTTCCTTTGCGTGAGCTGTGTATGACTGTGTGGATGTGTATACTTGTGTACATAAATACATGCTAGTGTATGAATGTGTGTTTGTGTGCACATGTGTTGAGGGTAGCTGCTATGTGCATACGTGTTTAAATGTATGTATGCTTTGTGTGTGTTGTTTTGTTTTGTTGTTGTTGTTGTTTTTAAGTCACATTTTGGTTTGTGTAACATTGATGTAATGTTTTATGTAAACAAAAGCGTTTTTGTAAAGCACAAAGATTTTTGGATAGTGTGCTATAGAAGTATCCATCATCAATTCATATGGTTATTTTTATTATTATTGATATTAATGGTTTCCATGGAAAGATTACGTTGTGCAGATATTGATGAAATAATATGCTAAGTAGATTTTTTTTTAAATCCTAAGGAAAGTTTAATGAATAGTTAGGTGATTATGAAACTTGAAGATTGAGATTGCATATAGGGGAGACAGTTTTTGGCTGGTTGTGATGTAGTTTTTGGCTGGTAGTGATGTTCGCATGAGTGTGCCTGCACACGCACACACACACACACACACGCACACACACAAGAATACTCTCATTAAGTTAACTGGTCAGGCTGCATCAAACCATACTATTTTAACAACCAGAAACAAACATGTAAATGGAGGTTGTATATTGACCAGTAACTTGCAAAGTATGTTCAGTCATTTTGTTACTGAAAATAAGATGGCTTGGGGTAACTAATTTTTTTGTTGTTGTTCACTTTAAAATGATAGAATTAGAACACTTAGCTAAACTAGGAGTAGGAAGCAGGGTGTGAAAAGACAGATTCCTCAAAACTGGAAAAAGTTGATTCAGGTCATGTGTTTGAGTTTTATTTATTTATTTTTTGCTTATATTTGTAGTATTAGTTACATTTTAAGTTGTTTTAAGTTAGGAAAGTTTTCTTAATTGTCATATTAAAAGTTTTTCATTTCCTTTTTCTTGTGACAGAAGGAAAGACAACTGACCATGTTATAACAAAAGTGAGGAGTAGTAGTCGTCAGAAGTGCAGTGACCTTATCGTCCTGGGCTTGCCATGGAAGAGTAGTGAAGAGGATCTGCGTGCCTACTTTTCTCAGTTTGGTGATCTTCTGATGGTACAGGTATGTAATTTAAAATGGGTGTGTCATACTTTTATTTGTTTTTTGTTGTGGTTGTTGTCTTTATCATCTGCATTCATTTAGTGTCATTACTCCCATGCCACTCATTCTGAGTCCCACATACACAGCCACAGCCCAGTTTGGTTGTTGCAGTCCCAGCATCGGCAGTCCACAAGAAGCAGAGGTGCTTTTAGTTAGTTCACCAGGAGGCTACACACCAGAGGAAACACAGCACTGCTGTCGAGCCTCTTATTATGTGGTGTTCGGTAATGCCTGTTTTGACTTACTTTGGACAACATCTACTAAGCCCCTTACTGATGACATTAATTGCTTTACTGCTTAGCCAAACTGTGTGAAGATCGCCACCAGGTCCCTCCAAGGAGAGTCGCCTGTGAATCTGCCAACACTAAAGACCTTCACAGAACTCACACCAAGCACAGAAGTGGAAGGTTTGAAACTATGGTCACCATGAGGGCAGGACACGAAAGACCATAGAACTTTGTTTTTATTTTAAAGAAGTACAAACTGAATGGTTTGAAAGCCCTGGCTTTCCGTAAAATTGCCATCTGCTTTTTATGGTTTATTTCTCCATTTCCAGCCTCAACTAACATAGTTAGATTTACTCTTTTTGTGTGTGTGGTGGTGAACAGTATTTGAGACATTTGACATGAAGATCAGGGTGCGGAATGTCACACAGTTTTATTGTAAAGTAGGACAAATGTCCCATAACATTTTCATAAGTGAAGTCTTTGATGTATTTCTTTGTCTGCTTCGACACATAACCAGTCACGAAATACCTGCTTTCTTCCCAGATCAGTTTTTGACCTAATTACCTTGAGAAGTGAGGATCAGAGGTTTAAAAAGGAGGAGAGAAACCATTCAGAAAAGCTTTGTTTTCAAGATTGTATTTCAAGTTTTCATTTTCACATTGTTTTTAAGATTTCATTTTATTTCCAGTAAAGTATCTTTTAAGTATACAAGTGTTTTTGGAATTAAATGATGAATCACCCCGGAAAGCAGAGTATGGCTGCCTACATGGCGGGGTAAAAACAGTCATACACGTAAAAGCCCACTCTTGTACATACGAGTGAACGTGGGAGTTGCAGCCCATGAACGCAGAAGAAGAAGATGAATCTTTGTTCATTTTTATCAGAGCTGAATAAAAACCTCAGACTTGACTGGAAAAATGTGTCGACAGATGATTTTAGTGTCCTTATCATCTTCGTGTGAACATGAAGAGGACAAATGCCCTGTGATGTCTTAGTGGGTCAGGACAGTTGACCTATTATTGTCCATGTGGATGCATGTATTATGTGTAGATTTATGTTAAAATTACATAGGTTATTTACAACAACCATTGCAGATATTTAACATGAGACACATTACTTTGATGACAGGTAAAGATCAGATGCATCCAGAGGTGCTGTGGGTTAGTGTTAATACATTTTGTTTTGTTGGCAGATGTGTAATACGATATGTAAATAAGTGATTGAGTTGATTCTAACTGCTCTATTTTTACTATTAATAGTATGTGTTGGTTTGGGTACAGGTTAAGAAAGATATCAAGACAGGACAATCCAAGGGGTTTGGCTTTGTGCGCTTTGCTGAGTACGAGGCACAGGTGAAATGTATGGCACAGCGTCACATGATAGACGGACGCTGGTGTGATGTTCGCATCCCAAACTCTAAGGTGAGAGAGCTGAGACTTGCAAGGTTTGAAATTATATAGGTACCAGCAGCCTTTTTTTGAGAAAAAAAATGTCTGTTGAAACAACTCTATACCAGCTTAGCTTAAAACTGCAAGTCAAAACAAACGCCTCACAACAAAAATTATGATTCTGTCTATATTAGAACCAAAGTTACAGCCATGTGAAGTTCACTGAAATTGAGCCTTTTTACACGTCATTTTGAGATTTTGGACAAATCTTGGATTTTACAGGACCACTGCATGATAACAAAGCAACACAGAAGGCTTAAAACTAAGGAAAGTAATATTTTGTATACAGTAATTATGCCCTTTTTTTTCAGCTATACAAGCTAATAATTTTCTTGATATTTAGCTCTAAAATCCAAACTTTTCTCAAATTCTCCCATGGCAAAATGTCAAAATAGCAAAATGGTCACAGTATCTTCATTGAATGTCAGATAAACAAGTTCACTTCCCCTCCCAGCTTTGAGAAATGTATCTTTCATGTCTTTATAATCATCTTGTATCTTCTGCAAAATGCTCCATGGAATAGATTTATATAAGCAAAATTCCAGGATTGTTTTCAAGAAATTGATGGAGAAGAATAGCAGTGAAGATCAGTGGATGTGTTTATAAGGTGTGAGTTTATCATTTTTGTGAGCCAGTTATTTACTAATTAAAAAAAAAAAAAAAATCAAAATGGTACTGCTCCAGACCTGATCATCTGATAAAAACAGAATGCAATTTGTTGAGAGAGAGGGGAGGGGGATGCATGTGAGCACTGGCATGGGACATTTTAATTTTTTTTTTTTTTTTTAACAACTTAAGTGAAAGATTGTGCTCAGTGATAATTGTGTTGTATTATTCATATAACTAATTTACATACACAAATGTACTTCTGTAATATGTACAGCATAGAAACAGTACTACATGAAAGACAAAGCAAAAGATTAAGTGAAACTGAAAGTGAAATAAACTCATGAAGGGATGGGACATGGAAGAGCAAATATATGTAGAAACACGAGAGGCAAGGCCTTCAAGACTCACTTGTTATACACTTTAAAAAAAAAAAAAAAATCTAATCGTTAAAATGTGTTCTGTATTTGTTATTATAAAGCTTCGTGTTTATAAATAAATAAATAAATAAATAAATAATTTTTTTTTTTAAAGTCCTAACCAGATTCGAACCCCGCGTGTTCGGGTGAGAAGAAACTGCCTTACCCATTACACTATCATGGCTCCTTAACTGACGTTCTAAAATTTAACATTTGAACATACTTTTTTAAAGGGCGATAAATCAGTTGCGGTAATCGCAGTGAGAACGCTGTTTAAATCATATTGTTCTGGTGTATCTTGGGCATTCAAAAAATCTTTAAGGGCAATAAAAAAAATTTTTTTAAATTCTTTTTAATGGCTATCGCGGCAATAACACTGCAACATTTAGCCGTTTTCACTAGATCTAGATAGATGTACAAGTTTAGTTACACCTGCCAGGAATGTAATACGACACGGTCGATTCAGTTTCTCTTTTATGTTCATTCTAGTTTTATAGTTTTAAAGTTGATATGAAAATTTAGTATTTTGTTGAACTAATAACATGTAGAGCCAAGTACAAGTACTTCTAAACGTCATAAGAAGTGAAGAGGACTTCATTTTGAGAAAAGTCAAGACTGGAAATTTTTTCGTTTCATCGTGATCAGTTCAAGGGTATTAACTCGCATGGTTTACAATTTTTAACTGTGAATTCCGACTGATTCTGTGGATATTTTTATGGCAGTTTGGGGCATAATCCAGTAAGTGATGAGGCGTTCACAAGTCTTTCTTTGAATAAATATTTAACGGTCTCCTTCTCCAACTTTCCATTACATGTTACCGTGTATTGTCCATTGAATATAGGATTGAACGGGCAGGTCAGTAACTTGAAACAAAATGGCGTCATTCACATTCGCGAAGAATATGAGCACGCGCTTTGTGTATAAATATGTGTACGCCATTGATTTTTGCCCATAACCTTTAGGGCTCAGCCAACAGATCTGTAAAGTCCACTCCTCGTATTGAATTTAGTATTTTCTGAAAAAGACCACTTGGGTGAATGAACATAGTGAAAGCCCTGTACACTGAGAGTAAAAGACTAAAACACACAAGCTTTTTAATTTTATGTATTGAGCATAATTTCAAAATGTAATGTTTAAGATGAGAAAGATCAGTTTGAAGCAAAAAAAAGTCCCCTAGCATTAATTACAGAGTAATTTCCCTTTTTGACTCACTTGTGTAAACAAAGTGAGTCTATGTTTTAACCCAGTGTTCGGTTGTCTGTGTGTCCATGGTAAACTTTAACATTGACAAATTCAGTTCTTTTTTTTTTTTTTTTTTTTTTTTTTGCACCTCTGGGATGGGCACAAAAAACAAAAAAACCACACCTAATTATATGCAAACTGCATTTACTGTTATATTTTTTGTATTCTCTAAACTTGGCACTATGATCTGAATTCTGACCCAACAACAAGAGCAGTCATTATTATCATTTTTTGTTCAAACAGGAACTTCTTTTGCTAAGCATGGAAGTTTATTTATTTTGCAAACGTTTTGATGCAGATAGTAAAAAGGGGAAAATACTCTGTAATTAATGCTAGGGGACTTAATTTGCTTTAAACTGATCTTTCTCATCTTAAACATTACATTTTGAAATAATACTCAATACATAAAAAGTTTGGATTTTTTTTTTTTTTTTTTTTTTTTTTTTTTTTTTTTAAGTGTATCACAAGTGAGTCATGAAGGCCTTGCCTCTCTTTTTACTATCTGCACCAAAACACATGCATACACACAACAATAGCATTTTCTCCCTTTTTCTGTCCAATTTAAAAGCCACATTCAGCAAACATATTTTCCTGTGTATTTTCTTGTTATCAAGTTGTAGGCATGACAATGTTATGGAAAATTTGCGAACAGTATTTTGCAAATAAAAAAAAAACAAAAACTATTACCCTAAAGTGTGTCTGCTGATTACTCTTTTATTTCGACATCCAAAACCTTACATACTTCATATTAGTTGCATTCTGAAAATAAGAGAAATGATCATCACTCGAAGTCGAACAGATATGTGGCCTGATTTTTTGCACTTCGTGGGGTATTCCCGGTGATCGAGCACTTTTGCGCACTCATTTATGAAAAATTCCCCTTTTAAATTTCTATCTTTGATATCATCAACAGCATATTGGTAAAATCGCTCGGTCTCAAAGGTTTCCCTTGCTTTTCAGGTTCTGGATCAGGATCGATGTTGAAGTTAGGCGCGTATCTTAGATGATGGGTAGCTGCCATTTTGGCATCTGAATGATGCACAGCTGCTCTTTCGACTCAGAGCTTCTTGGCATCATTAACGTCACGCGATAGTTTCGTATACCATTCTAAAGGGAACAAGAGAGGCAAGGCCTTCAAGACTCACTTGCGATAAATTAAGTCCCCTAGCATTAATTACAGAGTAATTTCCCTTTTTTACTATCTGCACAGAAACGTTTGCAAAATAAATAAAAATTCCATGCTTAGCAAAAGAAGTTCCTGTTTGAACAAAAAAAGATAATAATGACTGCTCTTGTTGTTGTGTCAGAATAAGAGGTCAAAGTGCCAAGTTTAGAGAATACAAAAAATATAACAGTAAATGCAGTTTGCATATAATTAGGCTTTTTTTTTTTTTTTTGCTTTTTTTTTTTGTGTGCCCATCCCAGAGGTGCAATATTGTTTTAAACAAGATGACTGGAAAGAACTGAATTTTTCCTATTTTTATGCCAAATTTGGTGTCAACTGACAAAGTATTTGCAGAGAAAATGTCAATGTTAAAGTTTACCACGGACACACACACACACACACAGACAACCGAACACCGGGTTAAAACATAGACTCACTTTGTTTACACAAGTGAGTCAATAAAAAGCTTTCATTTATTACCAGGCATTCATTCAAAACTTTTTACCAGTTTTGGGAAATATATGCGTTAAAAACAAAACAAAAAAACAATAATCTTTTTTCAAGCGTTACATTCGCAAAAATAAGTTTAATATGCTAAAACAATAACTGCTGAAAAGCGCAGGCTAAAATGAACACAGTAGTGCTAAAAATAGCCATGTAGGTCAAAAGAATCCAGGCAAACGAAGAGAAAGAAAGACCGATCTGCAAATCTGCTGACACGTTCTGTGTTGAGCGGTCAGCCACAGTATGCAAAAAGCCCTCCGACTATCCATGATTTTTACTCGTTTATTCAACAAAGACAAAACACAGAAAAAACAGAAGGACAGCATAGGAAAGAGGAGAAATTCAACTTAATTCCTGTATAAAACAACATATCTTTATTTCTTAAACGTCACACAAGTTACAGGCTTGGGGAAAATAGGCAAAATCGTTGTTTTGGTGTCATATACTGACTGTACCATGTCAAACTGATGCAAACTAGGCCTATGGTTTGCTCTGTTTGGCCAAATTTCGCTCCTTTTTCAGTCTTAGCTTCAGTTTGCAATCGAGGCTGCTGGTACCTAAATTATGGCAGATTAGTGGCATTTCAGATTCTGTATTTCCTGTTTTAGTACACAACATGTATTGAAAAACATAGTTATTGAGGCAGAGGAGTCTGTTTTTACCGCTTGCAGATATTTTTAACATAGTAAATGTGCTTTTTTTTTTCTTTTTTTTTTCTTTTTTTTTTCAATCCTGTCCTGTGCAGTAGGTTTGGAAACTGTTCCATACAGCGTTTAGATTATATATATATATAATATCTTTTCTTTTCTGTTCAGAACTTCGGTAGGTTGGGAAATCCAGGAACCTCCTGATTCATAGTAGCTGAGTAACAGAAAGATAAGGGACAAAAAGCTGTGTGACCAGAAAGAAAAAAAAGGCAAAGTGGGGCTCGGACAAACCAGCATGAACCTTAGGATGGATTATGAATCAAAGGTGCAGGGGTGCCATCAGTCAGAAGTCCTTTGTTTTGTTTTTTTGTTTTTGTTTTTTTGTTTGTTTTTTTATAATGTTTTTTAACTATGGTGAAAAATATTTGTTAAGATTAAATGTAGTTAGCTCCTTATAAATTTCTTTGTTTATTTGTTTGTGCTTGTACAGTTTTTGCTTCTTTGTATTTGTAATAATTCAAGAACCAAATGAGAGTAAGAACATAACTTATTTTTCTATATTGTTATCAGGAGGGAGCCCAGCAGATGATGAACCGGAAGGTGTTTGTGGGGCGCTGCACAGAAGACATGAACGCAGATGACTTGCGCCAGTACTTTTCCAAGTTTGGAGAGGTGGTGGATGTCTTTATACCCAGGCCTTTCCGTGCTTTTGCTTTTGTCAGCTTTGCCGACCCTGAAGTAGCGCAGTCCCTGTGTGGAGAGGACCACATCATCAAAGGTGCATCAGTACACATCAGCGGTGCTGCCCCCAAGGCCAATGAGAAGCCCGGGGGTGGTTACGGGGCCATGATGGGTGGGGGTGGAATGGGAGGTGACCGACGCCTGGGTAGTTCAAATCATGGCCATCTAGGTGGCTACAGCCCCAGCTATTCTCAGGGATCTTGGGGTCACGTGGCACGTGCTAGCTCCAGCTCCAACCCTGGTAGTTCCTATGGCAACAACCTGGGGCTGGGTAACTTGGGGCTGGGAGCACTGCAGCTGAATCATGCAATGCTGGCAGCTGCCCAGGCTGTTCTGAGTAGCCAGGGTGGCTGGGGTCCTCTGGGTTTAACCAACCAAGGGGGAGGTGGCATGCAGGGTGGGGTGGCTCAGGGGCAGACTGGGGTTCAGGGTGGGCAGGGAAGTGCTCAGGTCAGCATGGCAGGGCCCGGAGGGTCTGGGGCCAGCAATGGTGACCAGCCCATCACCAATTCTGCCCCTGCTGCTCCAACCACTTTTGGGTCTGTGGGCAATGGCACCACTGGGGCAGGGTTCCTTGGTTGGGGTGGGACACAAGCCTCTGACACCAGTACCCACAGCCCCAGTCAGATGGCTGGGTGGGGCAGCTCCCACACTAAAGGCCCCACAGGTTGGAATTGATAATCCAGTCTGCCTGTGTGAGAGATGTGTGGTGTGAAGGCAGTTTCCTGTTTGGCTGGATGGTGGTAATTGTTGCTGTGTGGCTTGCAAGCTGCACCCTTTTTTCAGGCTGGTTGGAATCAAATTGTAGCGAAAACCACAGTGTAGTGTTTTGTTTCCCCTTTTTTTTTTTCTTTCTTGAAATTAGTAGTCATGTCATGTCTTGGGCTTCCCTTTCTGTGTCATCTGGTTTCTGTGTGCATTGTTGGACAGAGTTGGATCATTTTTTTAAAGAAACTCAGTTTGATTGTATTTCATTCTTTCATAAATACTTCTTGCATACATGTAAAATACATCTGAAATTAAGCTAAAGGTAATGTGCAAGACCATAGGTGGAGAAAACCCAAGATGATATATGCACAGTTATAACATGGTACAATCTGTGAGGTGGGTGTTCAGGTACCTACATGTTTACATAATTATGTATGGTAACGGTGAAATAATTAACCTGAAAAGAGGGTGCATGTACTGTAAGATGATGAGTGTGATAGTACCCACATGTTTGCATGTGTTTGGTTAAAATGAAACATAACTATCGTATAACCTAATATCAGGGTGCAGGTGCTGTCGCACTATGGTCAGTGATGGAATGTGCTGGTAACTACGCGATTGCATGTGGTAAAAGTGAGCATAAGATTTTGCAACCTAAAAAGAGTGTGCAGCTACTTTCAGATGAGAATGCTGGTTCCCATATTTGCGTATATGTTCGGTACAAGTGAAATTTAACTATAACCTGAAATCAGGGTGCAGGTGCTGTTGCACAATGGTTGATGATGGAATGTGATGGTGACCACATGTTTGCATGTTTGGTAAAAATGAAATGTGAAAGTTCTGGTGAAAGAGATGTTGGAAGTAAAAGATCAATTGTATGATGAACTAGTATAGATGTAGAGTTGAAATCACATGTTGCTGATTGGAAAAAGTACAACACAGTGCAAAGATTGGCAGGAAAGATAAGCTTCAAGTTGTAAGAGGCAAGGTGAGAATGCATAGATTTCTACAAAACTTTTTTTTGTTTTTTGGGGTTTTTTTGTTGTTTTCTTTAATGTGACCTCACCTGGTTTAATTATCTGTTTGGTTTTGTTGCATCCTATAGTCATTGTTTGGTTTTCATTTACTCATCCCTTCCACTCTGTCACCACCACCCTTCCCCATCCGTTTAAAAAAAAAATTGTTTACTTAGTGTCTCGTCTCACTACTGCTGCTTTTTTCTGTCTAGACAAAATCATACTTGAGGATTTGTATTGGGCCTTTTAAGTCTATCCTTTATGCTGAATTGCTAAAACTGGATTTTTCTTTTTCTGTAATGACTATAAAGGATCATGGTCAGTGACCAGACTGATTGGATCTTTGCATGACTGAAGATCTGTACTTGATATTTTACCACAACATTATGTTGTTTTGCTACTCTTTGTTGGTGGTTGTGTGCTTGTGCATGGGCAGAAATGACCTGTCTTGGTGGAAGTGGAAAATGAAACCTTAAGTAATTTATTGTAGGTGAATGGTTGGCAAGTTGATTGATTCATTTTTGTTTTTAAGGAATCTGCATGGAAGAGAACCCCACTGTTGCCTGAGCGGCAGAGAGATTGAGGGACTGGAATGGAGCTTTTGTTGCTTGATCTTTACCTAACGAAAACAGTATGATGTGAATGGCACATGTGAAAATTCTGAGTATCTGGAATGTAGTAATATATAGCTGACATATATATATATATATTTATTACATAAATATATAATTTTTAAGCATCATTATTTTGTGGTATTTAAGACACAAACAGAATTCAAGGGCAGCAACCATTTTAAATGTCTGTGTCAGCGAGCAGCAGTTGATGGTGTGACAGTGAAGAGGTTATATTTATCAGTTGTTGTGGCAATGACATGTTTATTTTGGTGCTCCAGACTTTTCCCCCTCATGCCTGGATGATGCAGAGTGAAAGTTTCATAGTCATGGATACATGTTGGATAAGATCAATTAAAAAGATAAAAACAAAAACAATTATAAAAATTGTTTAAATTGCATAGCTTTAGTTACTGTTTTAACACAAGTAGTTTAGTGATTTTGAAACCGTTTATATTAAGAAAGAAGGAAATACAGGTAAGAAGCAGCATAGGTGCAAATTCTTTACAATTATCACTACTAATATTTATTCTTCTCTCCTTTTTTCTTGTATTCCCTCTCATCTGGTCCTTCACACACAGTTATGATATAAATGATTTAAATTAAAAAAAGAAAGAAAAATAAACTTTTGATTGTTATAGATATGGCAGTGTCTACTCCTTTGTTAAGATAATGATATATTCATAACAGACAACAGTGTCTAGGTGATTGGTAATTTCCTTTCTTGGGTTTGACAGTCAAGAAAAACTCCCTTTTTTTGTTAGTTTTTTTGTTTTTGTTTTTTTTTTCTGAATGATGAAAGGGTTTTTGATTTTCTGTTTGTACTCTCAGATCATGCAATGGATAGTTAATAATGAATTAGCTGTCATTTTGCTTTTCTTTTCTTTTTTTCTTTTTTCTTTTTTTTCTTCTCTTGTACAATATTTTCCCCTTTGTAGATTTATTTTTCTCTGAGCTCTGACTTGTTCTTGACTGGCTGTTAAAATATGAGACTGATATGCTGTCATACAAGTGAAGTTGAGCCTATCCTTCTCCTTCAGTGTTCAGTATTGTTGGGATTTGTCAGACTTGAAGCTTCATCGCCCTTATGAAGCCCATGGTTTTCTCCAGGTCAGTCCGGTCACCCCAAAGCTGTGCCTGTAGCTCTACTCCCTCAGGCCACGTCTGGCTTTGTAGATCTTCATAAGTGGGGCAGTGGTTGAAAATATGTTCTGGGGTTTGTGTACCTGTGCCACAGGGACATTCATCTGTGTGAGATTTTTATTTGGCTCAAATGACTCAAAAGCTTGCAGTGGCCAGTACAAAGTCTGAAGAGGGTTATTAGCTGGTGTCGCTGGAGTTGGTGGATCACATTTGTCCCTTTGTCAGCGATCAGCCTTCTCTTCCTTCAGTACTGGCTGTGGATAATGGATTTTGCTTCTCTGTATGTCACTGGGTGGCTGAACTGCTCCATTTTCCTTCCCTCTTATGACAGAACATCAGCTTTTTCATTCTCAGTGATCCAGCAATGGGATGGATGGTGGTGGTCTGGCTGATTCAGCAAGGGTTTTTGCTCCATGGAGAAGAGCTCTTGTTTCTGCTCTGTAGTTGGAGGAGATTTTTCCAGTGGGAAATGTTTCTTGTGTGAGTTTTCCATTTGTGTGTTGGATGAAAACTCCTGCTCCTCTATTCTTCACTGCTTTGTCTGAGGACCCATCAGTAAAGACGTGTCCACTCTCTGGGATGGTAATGTTCATTAATCATCTCTTGTGCCAAAGCCTTGACACATGGAGCTTGGCTTTACTTCCTTTCTGTTCCAGGGACGTTTGTGATGATTGAAACTTCTTCCAGGGTGATGCCTGGCTCCTCAAAAACGGGCAGCAATTCCACCTCTCTGTGGGATGAAGGTAGCAAGTCTGCATTTTTCTGGTGAAGGGATTTTGAGAGGTGGTTAAAACTCTTGTCTTAGAATCCTGTTCTTGGTAGGGTTCTTGATGCTGGAGTACACAGGATGGTCTGGCGTGTGCAGCAGCTTCTCACTGTGAACATAAACCTTCTTTTCCTGTCGTTCTTCCAAGGGCTGGAGGTTTGCCTTCTTTCGCCAGGATTGGTGTAGTCTTCGATTCTCCAGTCATAGCCGTAGGCCTGCATTCTGCACTTTGTTCAGGCGGTTGGTGTTGGTTTTTGATGCTGTGGACCAAGCAGAGCTGCTGTATTCCACTGTGAGTCTGACTGTGCCCACATAAACTTTCTTCAGGATGTTACTGTTGGCACCCCATTATGTTCCAGCTAGTTTCTTCATGATGGCAAGTTCCCTTGTAGCATTTTTCTTTGTTTCTTTGAGGTGGAGAGTCCATGTTAGTCTTCTATCCAGTTTCACACCAAGGTAGGTGGGAGTGTCATCCTGTTTCAGTTCTCTTCCATTCAGGTTAAGCTTTGCAACACTATCCAGGTTGTGTGGAAAGTGTTCTTTGCTGTGTATCCTTTCTTCCCAGAGTCTGTAATGTCAGCTTGGAAACACATCACATGGGCAATAGCCAAGTTAGCAGCTTGCACATTATGGAGAGAACTGAAATTTGTGTACTGACACAACTTTAAGTTGATAACACTTTTGAATTGTGAGTTGAGTTCGTGCATATAGCTTCCTACCTCCTTTTTCCAAGCAGATATGGTCTCATGTATATGGATCATTCTGTATGATTTGATGCCTTCTTGAGACTCTGCTATTAAAAAAAGTATTATGTGAATAGGAAAGCATCCTCAAGATGGTGCTGTCATTATGATAAAGCAACACAAGATACAATTTAGAAATGTCAGTTCAAGCAAATTTCCCAGTTTGTGATTGATTATCACTGATTATATTTTGGTCAGTTTATGGTGCGTAAAAACAGGGCAAAAAGCAGTGCCTATCTCAGTCTCTATACTCTGTCGTCATACTGTTTGTAAATTTGGGTGGTTGGATTTTTAAGAGTGTCTTCAGAGCTTGAAAATAGATACACAGTTGTATCTCTGACTAGAATCTGAAATGTCATTGTGTCCTGTGATGGAAATTCAACCTTTAAATGTTCCTTTGTCAAGTTTTTATATTGTTTGAAATGTCTGCATTGAGAGCTTTAGGATTGCTGTTGAGTGTATGTGTGTGTGTGTGATTTTTTTCTCCCTCACAATCCCTGTCTGCCCCAAACTTGTGTTGATTCATTTGTTGAATGAGTGAGACAGCAGTATAGCCTACCACAGTAACATCACTTTGTACTGTTAGACTGCCAGTTCTGTTACAGCTACAGAAGAAGAAGAAAAAAGAATACTTTCTGATGCCACTTGCCAGTGCTGTTGCCCAACTGACATAGATAGATAATGTTTATTACATTACAGAAGAAGAATGTAAGAAAGTGACATTGAAAAGAAAAGGTTAAACAAAAAGCATTCAGTTTGCAGTCGGTGGAACATTTTGTGTGTTTGTGCTCTTTACAGTATGTCAAGTTGTCTGTTTCTTTTTCTTTGCATACACTGATAAACAAGGCTCTTTTTGTTTTTTAAAAATACTGCATCTTTGGTTCTCCAGGATTCAGGTGAATATTTCTTGACTGAACTAAGTGCAGTCACGAGCAATAATGCAGTATGAGCATGATTAACCAAAAATAAAAGTAAAATTGTTGACTGTTTAAACCATTGGGACAGTTCTTTTGCTCCCGACAAGACAAGTTCTCAAAATCAGAAGGGAAATTATATGTAGAAGTGTTGTCGTCTAAATGAATATTTTAGGTTTATTTATTTTGCCTCCTAATGTGCATTGGGGTTTATTGGTATCTGAAAATAAATGTCTAATTCATTCAGGGTGCTAAAAGGAAATTTTAAAAATTCATTTTGTACCTTGCACTCTTTGTTATTTATGGTCCATAAACTGCTCCGGAGAGTATCTTCGTGATACTTCTGCTTTGGCTAAGAATGTTCAAGGTTTCGAATATATTGTACTGGTCTGCTCAGCTGAAGATTTTGACTTGATTCTCTCAGACCTTTTTTTTTTTTTTTTTTTTTTTTTTTTTAAAGCAGGCAAAGCTACACACATTCAGATATCTTATGTTCCAATTTATGGAGAATAATATTACAAATTTCTTGTTCTTGTCAGTGTATGCAGGAACTGGTGGAAGTTTTTTGTAGTTTTAAAACTGTGTTTATGTGCGTGTGTGTGTCCATGCACTATTCTGTCTGTTCTATTTTGGCATCTTGCACGATCCAACAATGGATGGCATTATTTCTCTTTTGTTTACCTCTTTTCACACCTTCTGTTCTCTAAGAATGCACAAGACTTGCATATGACAGTTGTTTTCAGTGGTATAAGAATTTTGTGTGTGTGTACATAGGTTAGGACTGACATTTAATTCGGTTTATTATTGTATGCTACTATGGTTCAAATTGCCCTGTTTCTTTGCCCCCTGGTATGAGTGCTATGAAGTGATGCATGTATTTTAGGTCGTTTCCATGTTTTCCTGGGAATGATCTCAAGATGGGATGAAGGAAAAATAAAGTCACCTTAATTTTATGTTATAAGGTAGCTAGCTTGTCAAAACAAAATAAACTTATTTAAATATATTGATATTTGGTTTAGTTAATTGTATCTTTGGGGATATTTTTCTGAACGCCCTTAGAGTTAACAAAAAAATTGAATGGCATTGAACACAATATGAGTCCAAAGTGAAATGAAACGTAAACTGCATAAATGTTTACTGACACAGCTTTATTTGGAGAAGGAAACCCTGAACAGTTTATGGATTGGTTTGCTTTGTTGCAGTGACATTATTTGACTTTCATCCCATCTATGTAAATATAGATTAGCTTGTAATTGCCTGAGAAAATTACACCATTATGACCTTTTTTTCCTTCATTATATGTTTGTATTGTATTTTTAGTCTTTGTCATAATTCTTTGAAATTCAAGTTACCTAATTTGTGGCAGTTTTTTGTTTTGTTTTTATTTTCAGTTTATATATTTAATAGTGTTCATGTTGAATCCTGCCCCTCTCTCTCTCTCTCTCTCTCTCTCTGAACAGTTGAAGAAAAGTAAAATACAAAGTTAATGTGTGTTTATAAAAAAAATTTTAAAAAAGAAATTACTATTCACTTAACATTTGTGTTCGGAATTTTTCGGTTTTCTTAAATTGGAAATGGAATGTTATCTTTTTTTCTTTTTTTTTTTTTTTTTTTTTTTTTTTTTTTTTTTTTTTTTTTTTGAATTTTTTATATTTAGTACCATTCTGCTTGAAAAGTCTTTAATATGATAAAGGTGGGAAGGTTATATGCAAGGGTGTCATATTTAAAACATTTTATCGGCTGTCTGTATCCCTGAAAAGTTTATATTTTTATTTGCTACTGATCAGGTTTGGAAATGATATCAGTGTATTGATTTTCGCCATGTAAGAAAAGATGGGGTGTGGATGATAATATTGTTTAATTATCACACATTTAACATTTCTTTGTCTTGATATTGTTTCTTTGAAAGTGTTTATATTTTTTTGTTGGGATGCTTTGTGATGGTTCTTATCTGCATGTAATAATAGTGGTTCTGTATGTTTGGTTTTTTGTGTTGTTTTTTTTTAATATTACTTTTGATGTACTATTCTTGTCAAAAGTAAGCTATTTTGAAATGATATATATTAAACCATAGACTGATTGAGGCTCGGAAAATGATTATTTCAAGAAGAAAAAGAACAGTATGATTCCTTGGCATTACAAACCAAACATCATTGTCTTTGATTGGCACCACAAACCTAAACTTTGCTGTGTTGCAGATGCTTTCCATTGGTGTTGGCAACTGCTAATAGATTTGCTTTGTGATGGTTTTGTAAATCCTCTGTGTAAATGAGGAGGAGAATATACATCTTCTTAAATGAAAGAATACAAGATACCTCTGCAGACATGAATGGTTCAGTTTGATTTGGACCAGTGTTACATAAATTATCCTTTTAATTTTTATATTTACTGCAAATGAGAGGAAAATACAGAATGTGAAAGAGTGAGATTTTGCAGCAGTGACTGGTTGCGTTTGGTGAGGAGCAAAATGTTACCATCCATGATGCCTTTTAATGATGTTTAAGATATAAATTGTCTTTAATACTGCACATATTCAGGCCATTTTCAAGACGTTCAACCACTTTCAACCAAGAATATATCTTCTCAGTTGGTATTATTCCATTTTATGGGATCACAACACAGATTCATCTAGTGGTGAATATGGTCAGTTTATATATAAAGTTACTACATTGAAATGAAATATTGTTTTTTAAGTGACAAAACATTCTTACAGAACATACTAAACAAGTGTTAGTTGCCTGCCTTTTACTTTCAGCTACTCAGACCTATAATTATCATCTTCATGTTCCACACTGTTGCTTAATTCACAGTATATTAATATTTCTTGTTTCTTTTTCTTATTCCTGATATTTTTTTAATCAGATAGTTGGTCAGAGAAATAAGGTATTAATCATCTTTTATTTACATATTTGTGGGATTTGTCTTACTGTATATGTGACTGGTGCAGTTTTGAGTAAAGAGTTGTCAGCAGGTTATTGGCAATTCTACTTAAGTTGTGGAAGAGCCTAAAACTTCGTGACAATTTGAGGGGTGCGTTTACATATTGCATTGTTTCCTCTTCAGTGTGTTCTAAGTTCTTGGTGAGGCTTGCACTATGGGCTTTGAGTTTCGTAGCATGAGTTTCAGAACTGTGTGAATTGTTGTATTCTGGTGTGTGTGGCAGTAATGACACTTATGAGTAAATTTGCCATTGGAATAGTTCGTTTGACTTTGTGTGTATGTGTGTGTGTTTGGCATTGTGCACAGGTGTAACTGCAGACATGTTCAAAATTTTCACTCAAATAATAGATTTATTTACAGCGCAAACATGCACATGTGCTTCTGAACTAACTCTACAAATTATGTCTAGTTACCTCAAGATTAAAACAAAAGGAAGTGACTTACTGAACTTTTAACCTTACAAGTTACATTCCAGTAACAGAAATTGTGTGCCTTTTTATATACAAAAATCGGACGAAACTCAGTTTTTCTCGCTCACATGATACATACTACTTAGATAATGCTGTGCACAAACACAAGTGACACTGTTGATTAATTTAGTAACTGAAAACAGTTAAATAAGTGATTTGAAGTGCTAACATCATAAAGTTCCCTTGTGGGGGTAATAGCTACACAATGTTCATATTTTGTCACACTGCATACTCTTCACATTTCAAAGAGATTCTCTTGACACATGGTTCACAAAAAGTGTTAGTATATGGACTACCAATGGTCTTATTGAGTACACTAATGGCGGTTTCACACACATCCCATAAACAGCTTGAAAATGCATTTGAAAAATTGACGGCATTTTGCATATGGACTACTAATGGCTTCTTATTGAATACACCAATGGCTGTTACACACACACACACACACACCATTAGCAGCTTGAAAATGCATTTGAAAAATTTGTTTCAGCCAAAATCAGTGGTGCTTAAACAATAGCTGAAATTTTGAATTTTCTTTGATACAAAATCACCAACAAAAACAAAGACAGTGAGCACTTCCCCCGATACCTTGATGTGAAACAAAACCTGTGAAAGAATCCATTTTTACATCAATTGTGTCTGAATATGAATTGTGCCTGATTTTGAAGAAATCCATTGAACACTAACCTTTGATTCAAGCAAAGTCGTGTGGGGAAAACTTTTCAGAAAACCTGCAATTGGCTTCCTTAGTGGCAGCAAGAAAAAAAAGAACAGATGCTTGCTCCTCAGTTATTCCCCCCCACTCCCCACTCCCCTCATTCATGTACCACAATGTCTCCAGAACTATGTCTATGTTTCCTGGTCTAATCACATTCACACTGACAAAATAATCACATTTTCTCAGGTGTTCTCCCAGAATGGTTCACCTGTTAAACTGCTACTAATAATAAATAATACAATAATTGTAATGAAGTAACAATGTTGATTTATAGTTAACAACCCAGTACTGACCACCTTCATGACAGGTGATTTGAGATATCCCAACACAAAGAAAACAAGGTCCATATGCTTAAAAAAAACAAACAACAAAAACATGGTAAGACTAGGAAGCAAGATCCCAGGTGAAACAGGAACTTGGAACAAGTGCAGCATGAATAGCAGCCTCCCAGGAATGGATAAAACAAAATGTCTTCATGGAGCAGGTGAAAAATGGGGTCTTCAAGGAATTTACACACACACACACACAGAGGCAGACTTGCATCCCTCCCGTTCCATGCATTCTGTATAGTTATTAGAACAATAATGATGATGATAACAATCAGCTTGCTGACTTATTGAGACTACCAGTTCCCTTTTGAACCAGAAAAAAAAAATATCACACATTTCTTATACCTTTATTACACTGTATGTGTCTGATGATAGTTGTAAATGAACAGTCTGTGCATGTGACAGGAAGTGGCAGGAGGATGGTGGTGGTGGAATGAGTGTGACCACAGACACAAGCAAGATGTCTGTGGAGGGTGTCCAAAGAACAGTGAAGTTTGAATCAATCAAAAATGTGAACGTTTGAAAATTATTTGCTGAGTCATCCAACCCCAATGTTTTTGTTTTGAAATGTAATTCACAAATTGTTGCTACTATGAGCCTACAATTCTAAAGGAATACACATTAGAATATTTAGACTTCTAGACCTTTGCTCCCAACTGGGCTTCCTCATGGACCAGCAGATATGCGATCTGTCCCCACGTCAGTCCTTCGACTTCTTAGGGATGAGATTCGACACGCGGTCTATGATAGTCTCTCTGGCGCCAGATCACTGGGACCGTCTGGCAGGCCTCCTCAGCCACTGGCGCCACTCCTTCCAAGATACAGCGCAGACACTTTCTTCCCTCTTGGGCACGATGGAGTCCACGGCACCTCTCATTCCCCTGGACAGGGTTCTCAAGCGCCCTCTCCAGAGGGCACTGAGGTTACGCCGGTCCCAGAGCACTCAGCCATGGGATACCCAGATATGTCTGGGCGAGTGGTTCCTCGAGGTGACATCAGAGTGGTTAATCACCCCCCTTCGGACACAGGGGGTGCCCTTAGCCCCACCTACTCTTCAGGTGGCACTCTTCACAGACGCCTCCTCCCTGGGCTGGGGAGCCCACATGGACTCACTCTATGCAGCAGGGACTTGGTCCCCGGAGGAGCGCCTGTGCCACATCAATGTTCTGGAACTGGAGGCAGTTCGCAGGACTCTCCTGCACTTCATGGGGGAGGCCACTGGCAAGACCATCCGCTTGTTCACGGACAAGACGACGGTCACATATTATGTGAACAAATGGGGGGAGCGCACTCGGCAGACCTCTCCATGCGGACTGAGGCTCTCCTCCGTTGGTGCCACAGCAAGGGCATTGCACTTTCAGCAAGACACTGAGCAGGAAAAACCAACTTCTTGGCAGATGCTCTTAGCAGGTCCAAGAGTGTCATACGCACAGAGTGCACCCTGGACAAGGACAGCCTTCAGGGGGTGTGGGAACAGTGGTTTCGGCCGATGGTGGACCTTGTTCAACAAGAGACTTCCCACTTCCGTCTCTTCGGTTGCCGACCCAGAAGCGTGGGCAGTGGATGCTCTCTCTCTAGATTGGAGCAGTCTGATTGCCTCCGCGTTTCCTCCCTTTCCAATTCTGTCCAAGGTGATACGGAAAGACAGATTGGAACACCCGCAGCTGATCCCCATTGCGCCGAAATGGCCAGTCCAGACCTGGTTTCCGGACCTTCAGTCCCTGACACATGTTCCCACCCCTGGAACTTGAAACCAAATCTCATCTGCTGAGGCAGCCTCGCTCGGGCACTCCGCATTCCAATCCTCAACTGCTCCACCAGCACGCATGGCTGCTGTGCGGTCGGAACTGTCAGCATCACCATTGAAGTCCTCGACCCCTCGGTCGGCCTCTGTGTCGGCTGTGCTGACCCAGGGGTGTGCCTCCTCTGACCTCCTCTCCATAGTCACCAGAGCAAGGAGGCAGGGAACGGAGACTTTGTATGACTTTCGCTGGAAGAAATGGTTGCGGTGGTGTACAGCTCAGGGCATTACCCCTACGAACCTTACGAGCATGCAGCTGGCCAACTTTCTGGCTCTCTGCTCCTCGGTTCATCCTGTCTGCTAGTTCTGGGCGAGGGTACAGGTCTGCCTTCTGTACCACATTGTAAACAGCTAGGTGGTTCCGCCTTGGAAGCGGATTGCCTGCTCAGAGAGGTGGCTTGGGGTGCCCCTCTGAAGGAAGCTAGAGACCCCAGAAGAGTGCCCCTCTGGGACTTGTTCCTGGTGCTGGATTTCATTCGAAAACAGCCCTTCCTACCATTGGGGACTATTCCTTTTGACATCCTCACCCTCAAGACCACTTTCCTTCTGTGGCTGGCCACAGGCAGTCATAGAAGTGAGCTGCATGGGCTTAGTGGAATGCCACAAGATCTGGCCTTCCACAGAGATGGTTCCATCACTATTCGTTTCCTTCCAGAGTTTCTGGCTAAGAACCAAGACCCTGAGGTTCCTTCCCCCTCTCTGAGAGTCAGACCTTTGTCTGATATTCTTGCCCAAGATGATGAGGATAGGCACCTGTCCTGTTCGGTGTCTCAAATATTATTGGGATAGGTCTCGCCATAGGCGTTCTTCTCAGAGGTGTCTGCTCATCTCCCTCAATGAGAATTACAAGAAAGACATCGCTGCAGGCACCATTTCCCGCCAGGTTTCCCAAGTCATTCGTAGAGCCTACTCTCATGCACACAGGGATATCAGCTGTCTTCATCCCAGAGCACACGAAGTGCGGGCCACAGCTACTTCGGCTGCTTTCCAGCACTCAGTGCCAACGCAGCATGTCTTGGAGGCAGCCTTCTGGCGGTCTGAGAATCCCTTCATCAACTTCTACCTCAGAAATTTCCGTATGACCAGGGCTGACGGTTCCAAGGGGATTTCCTTTGTCGCGGCTAACACTGCCGTCTCAGTTACAAGGGCTCCCCATATGAACCAGTAGGCGTTGCCCTCCTCCATTTGCTTTAAATTCTGCATCAGTTTGACATGGTACAGTATACGACACCAAAAGGAGGAGTTTGTATTATACTCCATGTTTGGTGTTAAATATACTTACCATGTCAAACTCGAATGCCCGCCCGTCCGTCCCCGCGTCTCCGCCGTGGTTCTCATGGGGCATTTTTGTTCATGGCCACGGAATGATTAAGCGCTTATAGTTTTTAGAGGCGTTTGATTGGCTGAGAGCGGGTGGGCCCGTCTTTTCACTGTTAGCCGCGCGAAATTTGGCCAAGCAGAGCAAACCAATAGGCCTAGTTTGCATCAGTTTGACATGGTAAGTATATTTAACACCAAACATGGAGTATAATACAAACTCCTCCTTTCATCAGTTTAACATGCCAGTGGCGTGTGCGTGCGTGTGTGTCTGTGTGTGTGTGTGTGTGCATGTGTGTTGTATGTGTGTGTATGTGTTGTCTGTGTCAGTGTGTGTGTACGTGCGTGCGTGTGTGTGTGTGTGTGTGTGTGTGTGTGTGTGTGTGTGTGTGTGTGTGTGTGTGTTATCCCTTTCACAATTACTTTTTTCCCTTGCAGAGAAGGTTCTTTTCTTTCCAAATAGATATATTTTACGATCAATTAGGCACAATATGTCAGTGAAATGCATCAATGCAAGGTTTCATTTCAAGTAGAAACATCAAAGGAATAACGATGAAATAAACAAACAAATAAATAAATAGTCAGACAGATAAATAAATGGTTAGATATAAACAAAAGCACATACATATACACACAACACATATTACACAAACACACACACATATACACAAACATACACATATACATACAAATACATACACACATACCTACACATATGCATATACTTTGTTTTGTTGTTGTTTTTTCAAACCAGTCACCTGTGCAAGCTCGAACTGTCGATCGGTACCCCCTTCCTCTCACCATTAAGGGGTTTCTACATCCCACAATACAACAGAACCAAAATACGTAATGAATCGACCAGTGTTCTAACTCATTGATTGTGGTGGGTCCGGTAAAAATACAGAGGGGAGACTACTGCAATAACTAACATGGCGCATCATTGAGACACAGTACAAACCAACCATGGAACACAATCCGAAAATGTAAGTCCTATATGCTATTATATATTAAAGATACGAAAGAGAGTACACAGGCAAAAGTACTCTATCACTATCATCATCATGGAAGTCCAATAGCGAACGATGAAGACGTCAGTAGTCCCGAAGACACCTCTCCTCAAACGCCAGAACTGCCGTGTAAACAGCCACTGAGCCAGTCACAGGACTGGATTGGTGAGGGTTTCCCATTTTCAGTCTGAGTTCAAAGCGTCATTGCATCGGATTATCTATACACGCTACTCCACATCTGCTAGGCCGATGCCTGACAGCAGCATATGCCAACTCACTAGTCAGCCCTGGAGTGCATGCATACATATTTATTGTGTACCTATCACTGTATCAGAGTGGATTTCTTCAGCAAAATGTTGCCAGAGGACAACACTTTTGCTGCCATGGGTTCTTTTTCAGTGAGCAGGGTGTGTGCTGCAATTCTGCAGCATTCGGGGATCTACAAATTATTGATCACAAAGTTTGTGGAGGACAGACAGAAAGCTGTGGTGGCAGATGGGTCCCAGATCTGAATCAGTGAATGCATCAAAGAATGAAGTCCTGCATACATCAGCAGAACTTGGGTCTTATCAGTTATCTCTTCCTGATGCATATATTAATGATGTGCCTTAGCAAAACAAACAGATTTCATTGCCTTTTACACTGCAGATGGCATGGCAGCCTACTGTTTCATTGCCTGTGTAAAGAATTGTTCATATTGAAATCTTTGGAAATTAGAGAAATGGGAAGAGGAATGAGAAATGGTCTTTCACCCTGACAAATGCTAGTTCATACCATTTATATGGAACAAAAAGACCAGAGTTCTGCATGTAGCATACCAGGATTGAGGGTTCATATCAGTCAGTGACACAAACTAATTTAGATTGACGCTTTGATGTGGCAGCCAGTCAGTCACACACAGGAGTTTCAAACACAGAAATATATTATTGATTGATGTAATTGTTACTAGTTACTGTACAGACTGACGTCGAGCAGATGAACATTTTGAAAAAAAATTCAAAATTTGTATCAAGTCAGGAAATGAAACAGGATACATTTACACAAAGGCAGCATCACTAGTGTATTGTGAGCAGAAATGTTATGCAAGAGTGTGGCCCTTTCAAGTAAAATCCAGGTCTGATCAAGAAACACAAAGGTGCATGACCATTTTTGTTTAGTGATTTGAGCAGCCATATTTCATTTCCAGGGTATAATGTACATGTTTACACAACCCAACTTCCACATACTGACATAGATAACATTATCTTTATATAGTTGTTGCCGTGTTAACCTGAGTGGTATATAATAAAGGGGTTAAAAAAGAATTACTTAATTAAAGAGTATGAAGGTGACAGGATAGAAAAGATTTGCGCACAGGCCAAGGACATATAGAGACCAGTCACAAAGGGTTTTTCTATTGTTTTATTACAATATTAAGAGAAGAAGATGAGAAGAACATGAAAAGACAGTGCAATAGAATGTTAGGCAGCTGCCTGTGTGTGCGACACACTCAATGTGTTTTTGAGAGCTGTGCCTTGGGAAGTAACCTACGGACGCTTACAGCTTTCCCTTCAAAATTTGAAATAACGTTGCACCACACAAGTTTCATCAACAGTCAGTGGTTGGACTCTGTCACTGTAGTAAAACTGTCATGCGCCTCATGGCGTGTGCTGTGAGTTGAACTATGGATAAGGTAGCCAGCTGAGTGCTTGGCTACATAGTTTATAGTACACAAGAATAGATTTAAATAAGGTCCACATTTTATCCTGGCATGGTACTTTTGGAAATTTTAGAGACATTGCAACTGTGCAGATTTAGATTTTCACAAAGCAGAAGAAAGTGCTTTCCTAAAACAATATTAGACTAATGTAAGGGACAGCGACACTGTAAATATAATCATGATGTCTTTCAACTGTACTGCTTTGCGTTTGTTTCTACCTTTTCCTTTGTATTAACTGGACCATAATGTTAACATACACTATCCAGAGCAGTCAGCATAAGTCAATGTTTCAGCAATGGAGATTAAAGTTTAGTAATAACTATGTTATATTTTCATTCTGACTGCAAACATTAGCACATAATCTCTACTTACCGTCACACATATACACACTCACACAAACACACACACACACAAACACACACACACACACACACACACACACACACACACACACCAACAAGTATAACAGACAAAGTACAAATTCAGTTACAAATTTTGGGGGCACAGGGTTGCTCAGTGGGGGTTCCAGGAGTGGGAAGGAGGAGTTTTTCTTTCTGACCAATCAATTTTGAAAATGACCCATCTATGTTGTGGTGAACTGGTCAAATGACCCATAGTATCCTGAACCAAACCTAAAGTCTGCTATGCAAACTATACTTCCAGATGTTAAAGACAGAACCCTAAGTAACAGTTCTGCATGAATCTAGGTCACTGTATTTGATCTGAAAACAACAACAACAACAACAACAAGCAAACATGTTGAGGGAAAGAAGTTGGAGGATTCAGGGTGAATGGCATGGAGGTTAATGTCACTAAGAAAGTGCAGATGAAGTGTTTATGTTTCAGGATGGAGTCGGGAGCGGTGAGAGCAGCATTGCAGCATGTGAAGCCAGTGTGCATGGAGCTGGTGCAGTCACCCAGCACTAGTACTGTGCAGGCACTGGCCAGGCAGCTGAAAGGCCTTGACCAGGAGGTCATGCAGCAGATGCAGCAGTTCCTCATCTTTCCTCTCAGGACCACTCTGGTGGCCTGTCTGAGCAAATCATTGTGAGTCAGTTTTCATGTATTGGTATTCACTAATTCAGGATAGTTTGTGAGGTGTAACAACAATGGTAGTTTGCTTTGGCATTTACTGTGAGTAAATAGGTTAGTATATAGGTTTAGGTTTTGATAGATAAAGACAACACTGATACTATAGTATATAATATCACCAGTAGGTGATAGTTTGCCTGGGTAATTCACTGAGAATTTGACTGTGTGAGTCAGTATTAGTATAAATTACGATATAGGTTGAGTGCTGTTGTAGTTGTTCACAGACAAGTTTGGTAGCTATCCTTATGTAGCAAGTCACTGCATCAGTGTATGTAAAGAATTGTTCAGGTTAGCCATTCGGTCAGGGATCACTGATGTGTGACACAACTTTAGTTTATTTAGAACATGCATCACTTTAGTACAGACTTCTAGGTTTTGGCAATTGTTAACTGTAAGGACAGTTCTGATGGCCAACAGAAGCAAGCCATTCTGAAGTATAGGTTAGGTATCACAGTTCACTGTGAAGATCAGGATACAGGCAGTGGAAATTAATACTCAATATATGATTAACAATGGGCCAAGTGCTTTTATAATAATAATAATGTACATTTATATAGCGCCCTTTCAAAGAGATCAGGGCACTTTACATGAAAGGAAAATTTTACAAGTTTCATAAATCATTCATAACCACTCTTTCTCAAAACCCCTTCCCCTCCCCCCCCCTCACCCCCCCGCCCCTCACCCACACACACACACTCTCCCACTCCTCATACATCCAAAGTGAGCTGACATGGGTGGTGTTGGAGAACAAGGAAGCTGAGAGTGCTTATAGATAGGTTTTAAAAATATGAGTTTTTAGTGATGGGCGAAAAGCAGAAATAGAATCAGATGCATGGATATGATGAGGAAGGTGTGAGGAGCAGCAAAGAAATTGACAGACAACTATGACCTTCATCAACAGACAGTAACAGGTCATTAACTACTTTCAACAAAGCAGTTTCAATGCTATGGGCAGTTCTATATGCTGACTGAAAAGAAGAGAACAGGTTGTTTAATACTAAATGGCCTGAAAGTTGGGAGAGAACAATTTTTTCAGTAATTTTGGACACAAAAGCAAGGTTGGATACAGGGCGAAAACTTTTGCGGTCATTGTGATCCAGAGTGGCTTTCTTTAGCAGGGGCTTAACAAGTGTAGTTTTGTATACATAAGGGAAGACACCAGAAATTAAAGAATTATTTATAATTTTTGGTAGTGCAGGCATAACAACGTCCAGGCACTCATACAGTAGTGGTGTGGGAAGGGGGTCCAGGTCACATGTTTTTTGGAGCAGACTTTTTCAATACACTAAGTACATCTGTCTCTGATATAGATGTGAAAGCAACAAAAGGAACACCTTAAAATTCTTTTCCCAAGGGATGTGACACAACTGACTATGGATCCAGTTCTTTCCTGAGGTTAACAATTTTTTAACAGAAAAAATCTGAGAAGACACTGGGCAGTACTGATAATAGGTAGATAGAAGGAAGCAAAGAAGATTTGCTATTGTCATGGGCTTTCTTTTATTAATGGTAATGTCTTCATATTAAATGATTTTAGATTTAAACAGATCATCTCATAATACAGTTCTTTTTGCTATTTTGCTTGATTTATGTTGAATGCCTGATGACTAGTAATTCATAATATAATTCATAATATGTGTTATAGATATAATACAATTTAAATCTAAAAGCGAATGAAATTGGGAACATTTTATATTTTTTCACCTGTTTTAGAATCTTGTTTCTGACTAATGTGCATGCTACAAGCCATTCATAATGTCATTTAAAAAAAAGTAGTAGTAGTAGTAAAGTTTATCGAAAAAACAAACGAAAAGAATTTAGTATTGATGTTTTATAAATATGACACCTGTCTTAAAGTAGGTTATACAGTATACTAGACACTTTATAGGAAGTTGTAAAAGAAAACCCAGGCAGGATGCTCTGCTTTTTGCAGTTTTATGACAAAAGGATGGTTACACAAAAGTTTACATCGATGAACGAAAATTATAAATGCAGGTGTTTGACATACATGTACACATTTGCACATGCATGCATGCGCAGTCTTGCTTGCTCACACAAAAATTGTATAGTAATGTACACACATGAATTTTTAGGCAAGCATATGGATGGCACAGCTTTTTGAAACAGTGCATTGATCAGGAAGGGTTAGTTTGGAAATAAGGGTTTTGAGGCTGGTTTTAAAAGAAAGACAGAAAAGTCCATGTCTGAGAATGAAAGGAAAAGAACTTGAAGTGTCTTAGATTGAGAATGAAAGGGAGGGAAATTGACAGACAGCTGATACTGTGATAGTCACTTACTGCTGTGTGTATTGCAGACCACAGCAGCTGCTGATTGAGACATGCCATGCTGTTGGCATTGTGCTGAAAAGTTCCAAGCTACAGCATGTAGCTGTCTTCATGGATCTCTTCTCTCTCCTGTCTGACATCATGCTGTCTTCCAGTGGAGGTAATCACTGAACATGTTGCAACATGTTGAAAGATTTTGTAAGCTGGTGTCTTTGAAATAAGTTTTGCGTCGATTATCAGAGTTGATAAGGATGGTGAAGGTCTTTTGTTTACATTTTAACTGGGTTTCAGTTTGTGCTGAGGTAAACATCATAAGTTGACTTACCCAATTGAGTGCCAGAGAATGTTCTAAAAGAAATTTTTTTTTAAGTGATCTCCCCTTGCCAGGGAATTTTGAGGAGTCAGGGGTAATAAATTAGAAAATATTCTAGCACAAAATCTGTGGAAAATACAGATAGAAAGTAAATGTTTTTGTGAAGGAAAATGAATGTAGGTTCTGCTTTTTTCCCGAATAGGTTAATTGCAGATAACTGTTCAGGCATTTAAACAATTAAAATCAAAATAATATTTTTTGTGCAAGAAAAGTCTATTTCCACCTCTACATAATGACATCCATAAAGAAAAGAAACAAAATACAGCAAGAAATAGCATGCCTGTTGTCAGATCATACCTGAAAAAGAAATAAAAACAGGCTATAAGTTTATAAAAACAAATCACAGCTCGTGTAGACATGTAAGTGAACCTCTGTCCAAAAAATGACAAAGGTGGGTATAGTCAATGTAAAATGTCAATCACGGTCTCAGAAACTGAGCTTGCAAGCTTTTTGACTGCTAAGAACGTTTGCAAGTGAGAGGGTGAAGTTCTTTGATGACATTCACTCTCTTCATGTTATACGTGGGCCAATTAAAGTGTCTGCTGTGCCTTTGGCTTGCCACCTCTTCAAACAAGTCAACTATCTGATTCAGTATAAAAAAAAATTTTTAAAGCAAAAAGCACATGTTTCATGTCCAGTGCAGGTTCAGCCCAGGGTTTCATGAAAATTGTGGAGGCTTGGCCGTTGTCGATTTCCTGCAGTCTGTGAGGAAATATGAGTATGCTGGTGTCCAACTGCCATGGCCCACTCCACTCCTCTAGCTGGCATTCGACCTGTTGTCTTACATCACTCCTCTCTGTCTGATTGGACTGTCTGACGGACTGAATTACCATCAAAAGGGCTGTCAGCTTCATCACTGTCATTGTCTATCTCCTTCGTTTTCAAACCAATCATCAGACAAGAGAGATACTTCTCCATCACTCTAGCTGTCCATAATCACAAGCACAGCTTTCAGAAATGTGTAAATCTGCTGTATGTGACCACTTCCTTTACTGGACACAGTTTTCAATGTCTTTTTTTTTTGCACATGATGCAACCCCCTTTTCCATGCGCGTATCACATGGTCAGTTAGCAAATCATTATCAAGTAGAAAGGGGTCTTCCACGTAATGTATGTTCATTTAAATAGTATTTTTACAATTCTGACACATCAGACTAACCGTTCAGTCTGTTTATGTGCATTGAACCAAACTCGAATGAAGGTAAAATCAAAACATATGCAGGACGTCAGTGGACATCTAATAGGTACTATGGCAACACTTTTTGTGGGATGTCAGCTGACGTCTTACAGGCACTCAACTGGTTAACTGTGGAGTGTTTGCTTCCATGAATTTTTCCTTGGAGAATAAAATGTTATTTAAAATGAATGAACGTGTGTTTGATAGAAAGTAGTATCATTTAATTTACCAGTTGGCTTGTGATTATGTGCTGCCAGAGGTCAAGTTAATGGAAATCAAAACATTGATTTAAATGATTAAAGCCAGTGGTCTATTGTTGGATCTGGTGATGCTCAACCCTCTTATTACATCATGCATTTCCAGGGCAAATGACTTAAAGTCACATCACCCCTACAGTGGATGTATGTCTTGTAAAGATCAAACCTGTGCTATTTTTCATTGTACTGGGGTGTGTGGTAACCAGTCAGATTGCATATAATAGCATGACCTCAGTTACGTGCACATCCATGATCTTTCTTGCTCAGTTTTCACTTGGGACTGCCAGTGCAAACACACATCCTTTACTGGCTCACTGATTTCTGTTGAAGACTGCATGGCAGTCGCGTTGTCAGCGTGGATCAGTGAACATGTGTCAGACACCTGAATTCTGTATGAACCATGCTGCACAGTCATATGACTGGATCCTATAGTGGGTCACTGTCTTAACTCATTCAACCATATGTCAGAATGGTGTTTGGGCACCGCAGGCAGATCTTCATTTACTGCCTGGACGTGAACAGCATTTGGCCAAAGACATTTGTTCATTTAAACCAGTTCGTCAGTTTCAAGTAGGCATTAATCTGTTAGGAAGGGAAATAACTGGAACAGAACTTCTTCCCTTACAGGCACACAAAGTTTTGCTAATTTGAATGATTAATGTGTTTTCATCCTGTTTTCTGCATCCTTCTGGCAAACCATCAAAGGATAACTGCACAGCAAGTGCTTGATGAAATTATGATGGACTTGGCAATATTGACCCAGCTAATGTGAAACTGACACAGGTAGTAAGAGAAAGAGGTGGAAGTGAAGATTCAATAAAAAGAAAAGAAAAAGAAAAAAAGGTTGCCACATGTGGACAGTGTTTTTCTGTGAGTTCAGCAGTCAGTAGTTTAGCTCACTCCAGACGATGGAACACTTTAGCGTTCCTGATGTAAGGCAGTGTTCTGGACGACGGAACGCTATAGCGGTTTCGACAGTTAAACTTTTTTCCATGTTTTCCTCATGGGGTAGCATAAAAATTGCAGCTACACCAGGCATTGTGGTGAACATGTCAAGGGTCGAATGGAAAGTTTCTTCGTGAGATTCCATAACTATACTCTCGCTGGCGAGCTGTTGACCTCGGTACCCCACATGACAGGCTAATCTGCATACGTTTCGAAAATGGCATTGCAGACGATACACATAGAAATTTTTGGAGCAAACTGGATCATGACAGCGGCTTTTTTACTGCTGCTGAAGTGATTGAAATGCTTCAGACTGAAAGTTTCAACATCGATGAGGATGATGAAGACGTTGAATAAAGTACCTGCAGTGAAGAAAACACCAGCAAGAAGGTACTGACAGTGACTCACCTTCTGAGGGTTGTGAAGAGAGGGAGGGGGGTGGGCATACACAGATGTGAGGAGAGGGGTCAGTGGGTCAAGTGCAGTGAGTTCCATTCAGTTATTTTGTGTTTTGTTTTCTGTGATTGTTTTCCTAAACCTAACAAATGGGTCATCTGCAGGGAAAAGTAAGGGAGAAAACTATTTGTCTGGAGTGAGTTAACAGTGTGATTCTTACATAATATATATAGAGTACAATAATGTACTCGATAAAGAATTCAAACATTAATCAAAGTGAATATTGCTTGGTTTGATAAATGCGATGTGGATTAAGACTATTATAATTTTTTTATTTTTTTTTATATTTTTTTTAAAGAAATGCTCTTTGGTATTTGTACTTACATGTGTGTTTGGATATGTATGTTTCTGCAGAGCTGGTGAAGAGAGATTTATCAGAGGAAGAAAAGGTGGCCGCCATACAGATATTGTGCTGTCTGCTGAACAACTGTCATTTGCAGTATGTTTTAATGCTCGCCTTTTTTAATCCGCAGTGTCAGTGTGTGTGTGTGTGTTTGTGTGTGTGTGTGTGTATGCTTTCAGAAAATAATAATTGGTCCTGGTGTAATCTTTCTCATTATGGAATGCATCCATAAAAAAAGGTTATGTTCTATTTTAGGGGTTATATCTTAAAACGAAAGATATATAAGGGAGCTGGTTAGCAGGAGGCTTCAGATTTTATAAAGTGGTAATCAAAATTAAAAACTGAAAAAGCATGGTGACATGATATTTGGTATACTCTTACAGTGAATTCTGATTATTTCTAATTTCTCTGTATGTTGTTTTATTTTGTTTTAATTGTAAGTTCATACACACTGAAAAGTGAAGTTTTAAATACAGAATTGCATTTCTGAACGTTCAGTGCAAACATTACCTGAAGCACAAACTATGAAAGGATTGGAATTGTGCTGATCACTGATGCCAGGCAGCATCCTCAGGTGGACTGTTCTAATGGAAGGTGTCTGCGAAGAGCTGTTGTGCTGAAAAGAAAGTAAAGGAATCTCCTACAGATTCTGTCACAGAAATTCTCAGCACCATCCCTGTCCTTTCAGCCACCTTGAACCAAAGAGTGGCTTTGAAAAGCTACTGTGAAGAAGAAAAAAAGGTTCAGTTTCAAACTTTTCTTTCTTTTTTTTTTTTTGCTGCCCTGTCATCTGCACCATTACAATGGCATTACTCCAGCTGAGTCCACCACACTCAGCAACACCCAGGTTCTTTTGTCGCAATTCCAGCGTCAGCAGTCCATAGGGAACTATCAGTGTTCGGAGGCCACACACCAGAGGAGACACTGCACTGCTGCTTGAGTCACTTTGATGGTGTTCAGTCGTGCCTGTTCTGATTTAACATGCTCAGGACACCACCTGCTAAGCCCCCTAATGACAACAATAATTGTTTAGTTGCAGAGCCAGACATAGTGAGCGGCATCCTTGAATCTGGAACTTAGTGAAGTCTGCCAGAGTAGGGCAAAACAGTATCACTCTGAAAGGTGTTCAGCTTCTTTGTAGGTTCTCCACAAGGGAATTACCAAAATCAGATTTGAGCCAAATTAAGGGATGCCCATTTCATCCTTGGACCTGGTAAGAATATAATCCAAAACTAGACTTTTTTTCTTCTGAATCTTTCAGAGTCAGGAAAGGTATTCCTGGGGGGTTTTCTGAGCTCTTCCCACTGTTTAAGAGTTCTCCAAGTCTGGAAAGGTCCACTTCATCCTTTGAGATCTTGTTAGAATATCCAAAACTGGAATCTTTTTTTTTTCTTCTGTATCTTTCAGAGCCAGGAAAGGTATTCCTATGTTTTTTTCCTGAGCTCCTCCCACTGTTTCAGAGTTCTCTGAGTCAGGAAAGGTATTCCTATGTTTTTGTCTGAGCTATACCTACTGTTTCAGAGTTCTCCAAGTCAGGAAAGGTATTCCCTTGTTTTTTTCAGAGCTCTCCCCAGTGTTTAAGGTCCCAAAGTCAGGAAAGGTATTCTGAGGTATTCCTGAGCTCTTCCCACTGTTTCAGAGTCCTCCGAGTCAGGAAGGTATTCCTATAGTCTGAGGTCTTCCTACTATGTTTTTATCTGAGCTCTTCCTACTATGTTTACTATGTTTTTTCTGAGCTCCTCCCTCTGTTTCAGAGTTCTCCACCAACTGTATGTTCCCACCAGCATTGCACGGCTGGGCAGTGTGGTGTCTCAGTTGGTGGCTGTGGTGTCAGATGTCCGTGCCTCTCGTCGTCTCCGCGCCCAGGCTATGCAGGCTCTTCTGGTACTGCTGCAGAAACGTACCTATGGTGAGTGTCTGCTGTGAGTCTGAGTGACTGCTGTGAGTCTGTGACTGCTGTGGGTTTGTTTGACTGCTGTGAGTCTGTGACTGCTATGTATGACTGTTTTAAGTGACTGCTGTGAGTCTGTGTGACTGTTGTGGGTGACCGCTGTGAGCCTGAGTGACTACTGTGAGTGTGTGACTGTTGTGAGTGTGTTACTGCTGTGAGAGTGTGACTGCTGTGGGTCTGTGTAAGTGCTGTGAGTCTGAGTGATATGTCTGAGTGACTGCTGTGAGTTTGAGTGAGTGCTGTGAGTCTGAGTGACTGTTTTGAGTGACTGCTGTGAGTCTGAGTGACTGCTGTGAGTGTCTGTTGTGAGTGAGTGTCTGCTGTGAGTCTGAATGACTGTTTTGAGTGACTGCTGTGTCTCAGTGACTACTGTAAGTCTGAGTGTCTGCTGTGTTCTGAGTGACTGCTGTCAGTCTGAGTGAGTGCGGTGAGTGACTGCTGTGAATCTGAGTGACTCCTGAGTCTGCTGTGAGTCTGAGTGACTCCTTAGTCTGCTGTGAATCTGAGTGTCTGGTGTGAGTCTGAGTGACTGCTGTGAGTCTGAGGGACACCAAACACAAGAGGAATGACTTTATAGGTGCTATGTTTTACTTTAACCTTGAGTTGACGATCTGAAAGATATGAAGAAAACCATTTTAAAGCAGTAGATTTAATGCCAAAGGTAGTGCTAAGACGATTGATAAGAATTTGGTGGTCAATTGTATCAGATGCCCCTGACAGATCTAAAAATGCTACTACAGATGTAAGTCTTTTTTCTGTGTTTGAGAGGAGAATATCTGTGACCGATAGAAGGGCTGTTTCTGTAGTATGGCTTTTCCGATAAGCTGACTGACAAGTTTCAAGCAGGCCGTTTTCATCAAGATGTTCCTGGAGCTGATGTAACACAACTTTTTCAATGATTTTAGAAATGAAAGAAAGATTAGAGACAGGTCTATAGTTCTTTAGCTGATTTGTTTCCAAATTGTGCTTTTTCAAAAGAGGGGTGACAATGGCCAATTTAAGACAGTCATCAACAATGCCTGACTCTAGAGAATGATTAATAATTCTGGTTATCAAGGGGAAAAGGTCATCAAGACATAATTTCAAAAGGTTAGTGGGCAATGGATCAGGGTCACAGTTCTTCTGCTGTGAATCTGAGTGTTTTAGTGACCGCTGTGAGTCTGAGTGTCTGCTGTGACTGACTGCTGTGAGTCTGCTGTGAGTGTCTCCTGTGAGTCTGAGTGACTGCTGTGACTGACTGCTGTGAGTCTGAGTGCCTGCTGTGAGTCTGAGTGTCTGCTGTGAGTGACTGCTGTGAGGAGTCTGAGTGTCTGCTGTGAGTGTCTGCTGTCAGTCTGAGTGACTGCTGTGAGTGACTGCTGTGAGGAGTCTGAGTGTCTGCTGTGAGTGTCTGCTGTCAGTCTGAGTGACTGCTGTGAGTGACTGTTGTGAGTCTGAGTGTCTGCTGTGAGTGACTGCTGTGAGTCTGAGCATCTGCTGTCAGTCTGAGTGACTGCTATGAGTGACTGTTTTGAGTGACTGCTGTGAGTTTGAGTGACTGTTGTCAGTGACTGTTTTGAGTGAGTACTGTGAATCTAAGTGACTACTGTTAATGACTGCTGTGAGTCTAAGTTACTTCTGTGAGTTTGAGTGACTGCTGTTAGTGTCTGCTGTGAGTCTGAGTGACTGCTGTGACTGACTGCTGTGAGGAGTCTGAGTGTCTGCTGTGAGTCTGAGTGACTGCTGTTAGTGACTGCTGTGAGTCTGAGTGACTGCTGTTAATGACTGTTTTGAGTGACTGCTGTGAGTCTAAGTGACTGCTGTTAATGACTGCTGTGAGTCTGAGTGACTGCTGTGAGTCTGAGTGACTGCTGTTAGTGACTGATGTGAGTCTAAGTGACTGCTGTGGGGAGTCTGAGTGTCTGCTGTGAGTCTGAGTGTCTGCTGTGACTGACTGCTGTGAGTCTGTCTGCTGTGAGTCCCAGTGACTGTTGTGAGTCTAAGTGACTGCTGTGAGTCTGAGGTGTCTGCTGTGAGTCTGAGTGTCTGCTGTGAGTCTGAGTGACTGCTGTGACTGACTGCTGTGAGGAGTCTGAATGTCTGCTGTGAGTGTCTGCTGTGGGTCTGAGTGTCTGTGAGTGACTGCTGTGAGTCTGAGTGTTTGCTGTGAGTCTGAGTGTCTGCTGTGAGTCTGAGTGACTGCTATGAGTGACTGTTTTGAGTGACTGCTATGAGTTTGATTGACTGCTGTGAGTGACTGTTTTGAGTGAGTGCTGTGAGTCTAAGTGACTGCTGTTAATGACTACTGTGAGTCTGAGTGACTGCTGTGAATCTAAGTTACTGCTGTGAGTCTGAGTGACTCCTGTTAGTGACTGATGTGAGTCTGAGTGACTGCTGTTAGTGACTGATGTGAGTCTGAGTGACTGCTGTGAATCTAAGTTACTGCTGTTAGTGATTGATGTGAGTCTAAGTGACTGCTGTGAGTCTGAGTGACTGCCGTTAGTGACTGCTGTGAGTCTGAGTGACTGCTGTTAGTGACTGATGTGAGTCTGAGTGACTGCTGTGAATCTGAATGATTTTGAGTGCACTGCTTTGAGTGACTCCTTGGCTCTTAATGACTGTTTTGAGTGACTGCTGTGAGTTTGAGAGACACTGTGAGTTACTGCTGTGAGTCTTAGTGACTGCTGTGAGTATCTGTGAATATTGCGCATGGTGACAGATTTATTGATTGACTGCTGTTTTGTTTTCTTTTTATCACCTGTGGAATTGATAGGTTTTTAACCAGTTGGAAATACACCATTAGATCTAGAAAAAGTCAGCTTTCTATACCTTTGGAGATATATGTGTGTGTGAGTGGGCATGTGTGTGTTCTTGTGTGTGTGCATGCATGTATGTATATGTTTGTGTGTGTGTGTGTATATGTGTGTGTGTGTGTGTGTTTGTGTACCATGGCCATATTGCAGTATACATATAAACTTCATAAGGCAGTACAGCTGAATCATTTTCTCCCCACAGACCATGAAGACAGCTGGTGGCAACATGGCAATCGATTTGCCGGTCTTTTGCCGGGCATTTCTACGGCCATGCTGAAAGTGTTACTTGGGGACAGTAAGCAAGGACATCAGCTCTTCTGTGTAAGTGTGCGTGGTTGTGTGTGTTTGTGTGCGCACGCACGTGTATGTGTGTGTGCACATGTGTGTGTATGTGTGTGTGTGCGCGCATGTTTATGTCTTTGCTTACATATGCATCCATATATTGATGCACACACAGTGTGTGTGTGCTTATTTGTGTGTGTGTGTGTGTGTGTGCTATTTCTGTGTGTGTGTGTGTGTTTGAATTTTCTGTTTGTGCGTAAATTTTCATGCGTGTGCATGTGCGTGCGTGTGTGTGTGTGTGTGTGTGTGTGTGTGTGTGTGTGTTCATATGAATAATTATAGATACATTATAAGGGCAAAAACCAACTTAGGGCAACTTGTGAAAATGGGTATTGGTGTGACCAGGCATATCCAGGCATATATCCTATAATTTTGCTTTGATAAATTAGCATGTGTAGTAAATCCTACCTTGCACTGTAATGCAAAACCAGTCGTTTTGATGTCAAGGCATAATAAAATGTTCAAGGCACAGAATTCCTAAGTGATCGCCTTTTGTTGGAAAAGAAAAACATGTATGAATTTTTTTTTAATGGTGGACTTTATTACCATTTTCACAAGAGTTGGCTTAATGCCCAAAGTTGGTTTTCAGCTCTTATTCCAATTCAGTTCGTTTGTAAAAGGCTCAAATTTGCCATCAAAATGAATGGTTAAAATTTTCCAGTGCAGTTTTGATTCATTGAGAAAGCAGCATAAGGCAGCAAACGTTAAGGCAACTGACCTTTGGTTGCCTTTGGCTGAAGTAATATGCCAGAGGGTATGATGGTGACATTTGATTGCCTTTGTGTTTGATTGTATGTGTGTGTGTATGTGTGTGCAGTGTGTGTGAGTATGGATGTGAATACATGCTGTAAATCCTGTTCTTTTCAGTGACTCCCCAGGTCGTGTGTGTGTGTGTGTGTGTTTGTGTATTTTTATGTGTGTGTATACATATAGAAATTTTATGTTCTTTGCAGTGACTCCCCAGTTTGCATGTGTGGTGTGTTGTGTGGTGTGTGTGTGTGTGTGTGTGTGTGTGTGTGTGAGTTTTCATGTGTGGTGCGTGTGTGTGTGTGTGTGTGTGTGCCTGTGTGTATGTGAGTTTTTATGTGCGTGTGAGTTTTCATATGTGGTGTGTGTGTGTGTGTGCACAGAGAGCCCTGGAGGTGTGGACGGAGGTGGTGTGCCTGACGCTGGGCGACCAGTCCCTGGCACAGGAGCAGAGAGAGGGCCACGCCTGGGTCGGTGAGTGAGTGGCCAACACCTGTGGGGCTCACAGTACTTACCTGTGTCTAGAGAAACACAGTAATTACCTGTTTCTTGAGAAACATAATAGTTACCTGTTTCTGAAGAAGCACAATATTTATCTTGTTCTAGAGAAACACAGCTCTTCCCTGTTGCAAGAGAAACACAGTAATTACCTGTTTCCAGAAAAACACAGTACTTACCTGTTTCTTGAGAAACAGTGTTTACCTGGTTCTGATGAAACACAGTATTCACCTGGTTCTGATGAAACACAGTATTCACCTGTTTCCAGAGAAACATCAGGATTCACATGGTTCAAGAGAAACACAGAGGTTTCCTGGTCTAGAGAAACACAATGCTTACCTGGTTCTGGAGAAACAAACGAACAGAAGAAAAACCACTTTCTATAGGCATGGCAGTTTTCATGAGACTTGTCAGAGTGATGGGATTTTTGTTGTTGTTGTTGGGTTTGTTTTTTTGTTGTTGTTTTTTTCTGTTGTTTTTTTCAACATTGTTTGTTCACACAAAGGTTTGCATACTTTGTACATTAGGAAGTTAAAATATCATGTTGCTCTGAATATTGATGATTCCACATCAAAATAATATAGCCCGAACAGTACATGTTCATGAACATTTGATTCCTTTTGATATTGCATAGTTTAGTCTATGGGAAAATATTTTGTTGCTGGGCTGAATATGTGCACACATAGTTCTCAGTTGTAGACATGCATAGACAAATATATATACATATGTGTAAACATGCACACACATGCGTTACAAGCACACATATACACATACAGCACAACAACACACACAAACACACCAACACACACACACACACACACACACACACACACACCAACCACACCTCCTCCTCTTCCTCTCCACCAAGTAATCCCCGCACGCACACACATTCATTCGCAGCTGGACTGAAGATGGACGGGCGACTGAAGGAGCTGATGGTGTGTCGTGAGGAGAGGTGGGTGGAGACCGTGGTACCCCGGGTGGAGTTCATGGTGAAGGAGGTGAGCAAGCTGAAGAAGCACGACCACTGGAAGGTGCGGCTCCAGCTGGTGTCCTGGGCACACCGCCTTCTCTCAGACTGCACCAGGTATTATTCCTACACCTCTTCTTCTGTATTTTTTTTTTCTTCTTCTTCTTCTTCCTTCTTCTTTGTTCTTCTTGTTCTTTCACTTCTTTTTTGTACTTGTTCTTTCTTCCGTATGTTCTTATTGATCATCATCATCATCATTGTCATCATCATCATCATTAGCAGCAGCAGCAGCAGCAGTGTCTTCTTCTTCTTCTTTCTTCTTTCCTCTTCTTCTTTCTTCCTATTTTTCTCCTTCTTCTTATTGTTCTTATTCTTCTTGTTTATATCTTCGTCTTTCTTCTTCTTCTTTCTTCTGTCTTCTTCTTCTTCTTGTTCTTGCTCTTGTTCTTCTTTTTCTTCTTGCTCTTTTTTTTTTCTTCCACTGCATCTTCTTCTTCTCCTTGTTCTTCTTGTGCTTCTTTGTTTGTGGGCTGCAGCTCCCATGTTGACTCGTATGTGCAAGTGGGCTTTTTATGTATATGACTGTTGTTACACTACTATGTATGTATGACAGTCCGTCATGTCTTACTGTGTATGTATGACAGTCCGTCATGTCTTACTGTGTATGTATGACAGTCCATCATGTCTTACTGTGTATGTATGACAGTCCGTCATGTCTTACTGTGTATGTATGACAGTCCATCATGTCTTACTGTGTATGTATGACAGTCCGTCATGTCTTACTGTGTATGTATGACAGTCCATCATGTCTTACTGTGTATGTATGACAGTCCGTCATGTCTTACTGTGTATGTATGACAGTCCATCATGTCTTACTGTGTATGTATGACAGTCCGTCATGTCTTACTATGTATGTATGACAGTCCGTCATGTCTTACTGTGTATGTATGACAGTCCGTCATGTCTTACTATGTATGTATGACAGTCCATCATGTCTTACTGTGTATGTATGACAGTCCGTCATGTCTTACTATGTATGTATGACAGTCCGTCATGTCTTACTATGTATGTATGACAGTCCGTCATGTCTTACTATGTATGTATGACAGTCCATCATGTCTTACTGTGTATGTATGACAGTCCATCATGTCTTACTGTGTATGTATGACAGTCCGTCATGTCTTACTGTGTATGTATGACAGTCCTTCATGTCTTACTATGTATGTATGACAGTCCGTCATGTCTTACTGTGTATGTATGACAGTCCTTCATGTCTTACTATGTATGTATGACAGTCCGTCATGTCTTACTATGTATGTATGACAGTCCTTCATGTCATACTAAGGCCTGACTAAGCGCGTTGGGTTACGCTGCTGGTCAGGCATCAGCTTGGCAGATGTGGTGTAGCGTATATGGATTTGTCCGAACGCAGTGACGCCTCCTTGAGCTACTGAAACTGAAACTGCCATGTAACTTTTTGTAAGCAACCATTGTCTGTTTTCAGAGGTGTGCTTGCTGGGTGTGTTCTTGTTTCCATAATATCCTGAACGCTGACATGGATTACAGGATCTTTAACGTGCATTTAATCTTCAGATCTCAGTGAAAATTTACAGTAGAGTTTATATGAAAATAACTCTTTGTGCTGTTGTTTTCTGTGGCAAATGTTTGCAGAACTTGTGTGGAATTTGATTTATCATGTTATTTTTAGTGGCACATGTAAATCAGTATGTTCTGCATTTCTTTTGGCACACTTGTTCAGAGTTTGTGTGAAGTTAACATCCTGCTTTTGTGGCAGATCTTTGTTTGTGACTTGAAAATAATTTTCATTTTTATTTTGTGGGAGATGTATGTGTAAAATGACATAAAATCACATTTCATTCTGTTGCAGGGCTGTGCAGTCATGTACATCTCCCCTCCTGGAAGTGCTGGTCCTCTTGATGACAGACGAGTACAGCCAGGTGGCAGCACCAGCTGCAGCGGCCTTGGAGGAGTTCCGCACCAACCAGTCTGGTGGAGATGGCAGCCTGAAGCTGTTGATGATACTGAAAGAAGATCTCTTTGCCTTGCTGACGTCTTTACCAAGGAGGATCAGAATGGAAGGTAATCTGATACACTTGGGTATGTGTGCGCATGACTGAGGCCCGACTGAGTTACACGGGAAACGAGTGATTAGCACCTGAAGGCAGCTGTCAGTCAGCTCTTCCCAGCTCAGTCTGTTGTGCAAGTGAGTTTTGTATTTGTATTTGTATTTCTTTTTATCACAACAGATTTCTATGTGTGAAATTCGGGCTGCTCTCCCCAGGGAGAGTGCGTCGCTACACTACAGCACCACCCATTTTTTTGTATTTTTTCCTGCATGCAGTTTTATTTGTTTTTCCTATCGATGTGGATTTTTCTACAGAATTTTGCCAGGAACAACCCTTTTGTTGCCGTGGGTTCTTTTACGTGCGCTAAGTGCATGCTGCACATGGGACCTCGGTTTATCGTCTCATCCGAATGACTAGCGTCCAGACCACCACTCAAGGTCTAGTGGAGGGGGAGAAAATATCGGCGGCTGAACTGTGATTCGAACCAGCACGCTCAGATTCTCTCGCTTCCTAGTCGGACGCATTACCTCTAGGCCATCACTCCACCATCACTTGTGTTTGTAAAGCGCTTAGAGTTTGGTCTGTGACCAAATATAGGCGTAAAATTAGTATCAATAATAATAATAATTGACTGTAAAACGGAAAGACCACCATGCCTGTTTCACATCATCGTCAAGGAAACTCAGAGTGGAAGGTCAGAAGATGGTAAGACTTAGGGTGAAAAACCTTCTGTGCCTGGTTGACATCCTTTCTGAACAGGATCTGAAAAGAAAGTAGCATTAAAGTATCCTGAAAATATCTCTTTGCTGTGATTTATTTCTGCCCAGGACAGCAAGACTGGAAGGTAGATGATCAGGTTTGTGAAATAGTAGGGGATGCAGCTAAAATACTGATGAGCTCAACAGACCAAATATTATGGTCGTTCAAAAGTTCATGCTTTAGTGTGGGCTGGGGCAGTGGACCGTGATCTTTGTTACTGCAGATTGAGAGATCTGTTGTCACAGACATCTGTTGCGAGAACAGTCTCCAGAGATGCAGATGATTTGTTGCCACATGAACTGCTGGATGTGTATGGTGTCTTTTGCAAGTTGTCCTGAGGCTGTATGAACTTCGATATATAGGAGGTATATTGACATTTGTTTCGAGGCAGGGTGAGCCTTCAGACAGTCTTTAGTGATTTGTCCTGAGACAGGATGAGCCTTAAAACAGTCTGGAGTGATTTATCCTGTGGTAGTATGAGCCTTTAGACTGTCTGTTGTGGTCTTACCGTCTATCCTGAGACAGGATGAGCCTTCAGACAGACTGTAGTGATTTATCCTGTGGTAGTATGAGCCTTTAGACTGTCTGTTGTGGTCTATCCTGAGACAGGATGAGCCTTAAAACAGTCTGGAGTGATTTATCCTGTGGTAGTATGAGCCTTTAGACTGTCTGTTGTGGTCTATCCTGAGACAGGATGAGCCTTAAAACAGTCTGGAGTGATTTATCCTGTGGTAGTATGAGCCTTTAGACTGTCTGTTGTGGTCTATCCCGAGACAGGATGAGCCTTCAGACAGACTGTTGTGATTTATCCTGAGACAGGGTGAACATTTCAGTTGCAGTGATTTGTCTTCAGACAGGCTGAATCAAATATAGTATATCTCCCCCCCACCCCACCCCCACCCCCCATCTCTCTCTCTCTCAATATATATATATATATGTGTGTGTGTGTGTGTGTGTGTGAATGGGTTGGTGGGTGTGTGTGCGTGTGTGTGTGTGTGTGTGGGCGCGTGCGTGTGCTGCTTACGCTACGGATTCAGCTAGCACACAGGTAAGTAAAATTGGAACAAACACAGACACTTCCTCTAAAACAAAGTAAGTGTGTGGTTTTGTTCCAGCATACCTTTCATGTACCTGTGTGTTAGCTGAATCAGTAGCTTAAGCAGCATAAACTTGAAGTTGTGTACCTTGGGAATGGAGAGAGTTACCACTCTTTGCTATGTGTTAATCATTTGCTCTCCTGGCGTCATTGTTTATTAACTATGTATATATTTCATATGTTTATATCTACATATATGTTTTTTTGTTTGCATGTATGTATGTATCTTTACATTTATGTATGTATGTATGTGTATGAAATCTTGAGACAGGTTCATTAAAAGATATATATATATATATATATATATATATATATATATATATATATAGATATATATATATATATATATAAAGAGAGAGAGGAGGTCTGTTGCCAGTGTTGGTGTTTAACCATGTGCACTTTGAACTTCCGGAGGGTCAGATCTGCTGCCAGTTCCATTCAAACCACTGACTACTTTCCTTTAAGTCAATCTTCTGTAAATATTCCATGAAGACCACTTCACTGAGTCTCCTCCAACTTAGCTAAAGCACTGGAATTCTTATTCTTATTCTTCTGTGTTCCCTGGCCACGCTAGATTTTCTGTACGGTCAGGACAGCGAAGTCCGCAATCTGTCGAAGGGACCCTGCCGGTCCCCACAGTTTCTCCTGGAGCTCCACCGGGCTGGGCCATGTCTGGCATCTCAGAGTGTCGAAGGTGGGGCAGGACTGCAGGATATGGGAGGGGGTCTGTGGGCCTGTGCCACAAGGGCACTGGTCAGTTTGTGATATCTTCAAACGGTAGAGATGGGAGAGGAGCTGACATTGTCCTGTTGGCAGTCTGAAGATTAAAGCACTGGAATGTTGTTGTGTGTGGCAGATGAAGAAGAAAAGCGAGCTGTGGTGGGACTCCTCATCAGCTACATTTCTCTCTTGGGTAAGTGGACAGGTCTTACAGTTTGTGTCAGGGCATGTTTTTGTTCTGTTGGAGCAAAATGACGGGCACAATAGCCGAATGGTTAAAGCGCTGGACTTTCAATCTGAGGGTCCTGGGTTCGAATCTCGGTGACGGCGCCTGGTGGGTAAAGGGTGGAGATTTTTCCGATCTCCCAGGTCAACATATGTGCAGACCTGCTAGTGCCTGAACCCCCTTCGTATGTGTGCGCACGCAGAACTGAGATCAAATACGCACGTTAAAGATTCTGTAATCCATGTCAGCGTTCGGTGGGTTATGGAAACAAGAATATACCCAGCATGCACACCCCCGAAAACTGAGTATGGCTGCCTGCATGGCGGGGTAAATAAATAAAAACGGTCATACACGTAAAATGTTATATGTCTATCTGAGTGTGTATGCGTGTGCGTCTGAAATCTGATTGAATGACACAGGAAATGAATGATGAGCGCCCAGTGGCAGCCGTCAGTCGGCTCTACCCAGGTAGGCAGCCTGTGGTGCAAATGTCCCCGTGTATGTAAAGCGCTTAGAGCTTGGTCTCTGACCGAGGATAGGCGCTATATAAGTATCCACATCAATCAATCAATCAAAAATGCAGTGGGGCAGTTTGTGGTGACCATGCTCCTTCAGAGTGGCTTTTTGTGTGTTTGATCAAAGGTAGGTGGAGCATCCATGTTTGTGACTGCTCATGCGTGTGTGTGTTTGTGTGTGTGTGTGTGTTTGTGTGTGTGTGTGTGTGTGTGTGTGTGTACATGTGTGTGTGTGTGTGTGTGTGTGTACATGTGTGTGTGTGTGTGTATGTGTGTGTGTGTGTGTGTGTGTGTACATGTGCGTGTGCTTGTGGCTGTTTAATCACTCTGTGCTCTGTGTGTACATGTGTGTGTGTGTGTGTGTGTGTACATGTGCGTGTGCTTGTGGCTGTTTAGTCACTCTGTGCTCTGTGTGTACATGTGTGTGTGTGTGTGTGTACATGTGCGTGTGCTTGTGGCTATTTAGTCACTCTGTGCTCTGTGTGTACATGTGTGTGTGTGTGTGTGTGTGTGTGTACATGTGCGTGTGCTTGTGGCTATTTAGTCACTCTGTGCTCTGTGTGTACATGTGTGTGTGTGTGTGTGTGTACATGTGCGTGTGCTTGTGGCTATTTAGTCACTCTGTGCTCTGTGTGTACATGTGTGTGTGTGTTTACATGTGCGTGTGCTTGTGGCTGTTTAATCACTCTGTGCTCTGTGTGTACATGTGTGTGTGTGTGTGTGTACATG
>NC_134886.1:33626929-33766929 GCF_041734735.1 Babylonia areolata
CGGGTGATGGTGGAGAGTGTGATGGAGGTGTACAGAGAGAGCTCCACCCACCACCTGCCCTGCGTCCTCATCCTCAACCACATCCTCTCCGGCCATGCCGACAGGGGAGACAACACCTCTGAACAGGGCGCTCCTGAGGGAGAGAACAGCCTGGAAGAGATTGTGAGGTACTGCAGCATGGGTTGAAGATGTTTATGCATGAGCATGTATAAATCAATTACAACAGTCTTACTGTCGTACTGCACATGTTGCCTCCATTTGTGTTAGACTTCTCACACAACATCTGCCATTGATGTCATGTTTTTGTTGAGAAGCCCATCTTGTGAACATCACCCTCCCAAGTCTAGCATTATTTACAGCTGTTATCTTCCCATCACGTCCTCTCCTCTCATGAAAGTCCTCCTTTTTATTCATGCTGAGTCAGTTTTCATTGTTTCATACACAGAGCAGATGCCGCACATTGTTGTTAAGAATACTGATACTTATAACACATAACAGTTGTACCCTCTTCTTTCAAAGTTCAAAGAGAGCAGATGATACACATGTTGTTCATAATATTTAACATATATAACAGAGTGTTTATATATTATACAGATTTCCATATTGTAATTTTGGCAATTTTTTCAAAAGTGCTTTTTTGTTTTTGTTTTCCTTTGTTCTACCTTGTTTTGATGACTGTTAGAACCCACACTATGATAAAGTGGCCCCTAGAGTCAAGCAGCAGACTTCTCATGATTTCAAAAATCAGTGACGGTCTCCACTCTGGGAGAGACACTCACTCAGTCTGGCTCCGCGACTAAGCCATTATTGTCGTTAGTAGGGGGCTTAGTAGGTGGTGTCCTTAGTACGTTAAAACAGAACAGGCACCACTGAACACCACCGAAGTGACTCAGCAGCAGTGCAGGGTCTCCTCTGGTGTGTGGCCTCCAGGCGACCTAACATCGATGGTTCCCTGTGGACTGCTGACATTGGAACTGCGACGGACGAACCCGGGTGTGACCGTGTATGGGGGAATCTAAATGAGCGGCATGGGAGTAATGCCACTGAAAACGGCGCAGATGATGGGGCAGCAAAAAAAAAAAATCAGTGACTCCCACCCATGCTGTAGACTGTTTGGTTGTAAACTGCTGGTTAGGCAGTACTGTTGAGTCTTTGACAGTGAACTGGAAGACCGGAGGCATGGTGGAATCCTTTACCAGTGAGCTGCCAGGTGTAAGATGCATTAAAATCCTGGTATTGTTTCATTGATTGAAGGTTTGTTTCTGTTCTTAATTACAGTCCTAAGATAGATTTATTCATTGAAAATTACCATTAATTGACTGTTGTCTGTCTTATGCAGTGTGGGATGAAATTGTGCATGTGTTGATTACAAAAAAAAAGAAGAAGAAAAGAATATGTTCTTTACTCTTGAATGAGTTTGAAGGAGTTTGGTGTTAAAGACTTCACTTAGTAATAGACATTAGCAGCATCACAAGTTTATGTGACCTTTGCTCGCAAAACAGAACAAATGCAAAATTGGTGAGGATAATTAACCATTCGGGTATTTTTCATAACACAGGAACTGAAAAGCATTTATATAGCCCAACATGTTTGACCCTATTGATTTTTGTTTTCTCTTGCTGTTGTCTGTCACACCTTTCAGACTGTTGCTGGAAGAGTATCTGTCGACGAGCAACATGAGTTTGTGTGACACCACACACAAATCCCTTCAACCTTCATCCTGGTCTGCATCATCGCCGTCTTCCTTGTCGCTGTTTGTGATGAAAGATGACAATGAGCCGGAGGTTGGGATGATGTCATCACACAACAGATCCATCATGCTGACCTGTTTGTTCATGGAGGGTGTGGCAGTGTGTGCCCAGGTGTGTATGACGAGTGTGTGTGTGTTCCTGGAGGGGGTGGCAGTGTGTGCCCAGGTGTGTATGACAAATGTGTGTGTTCCTGGAGGGGATGGCAGTGTGTGCCCAGGTGTGTATGACGAGTGTGTGTGTTCCTGTAGGGGTTGGCAGTGTGTGCCCAGGTGTGTATGACGAGTATGTGTGTTCCTGGAGGGGGTGGCAGTGTGTGCCCAGGTGTGTATGACGAGTGTGTGTGTTCCTGGAGGGGGTGGCAGTGTGTGCCCAGGTGTGTATGACGAGTGTGTGTTTTCCTGAAGGGGGTGGCAGTGTGTGCCCAGGTGTGTATGACGAGTGTGTGTGTTCCTGGAGGGGGTGGCGGGTGGCAGTGTGTGCCCAGGTGTGTATGACGAGTGTGTGTGTTCCTGGAGGGGGTGGTGGTGTGTGCCCAGGTGTGTATGACCAGTGTGTTTGTTCCTGAAGGGGGTGGCAGTGTGTGCCCAGGTGTGTATGACCAGTGTGTGTGTGTTCCTGGAGGGGGTGGCAGTGTGTGCCCAGGTGTGTATGACAAGTGTGTGTGTTCCTGGAGGGGGTGGCAGTGTGTGCCCAGGTGTGTATGACGAGTGTGTGTGTGTTCCTGTAGGGGGTGGCAGTGTGTGCCCAGGTGTGTATGACGAGTGTGTGTGTTCCTGGAGGGGGTGGCAGTGTGTGCCCAGGTGTGTATGACGAGTGTGTGTGTTCCTGGAGGGGGTGGTGGTGTGTGCCCAGGTGTGTATGACCAGTGTGTTTGTTCCTGAAGGGGGTGGCAGTGTGTGCCCAGGTGTGTATGACGAGTGTGTGTGTTCCTGGAGGGGGTGGCAGTGTGTGCCCAGGTGTGTATGATGAGTGTGTGTGTGTTCCTGGAGGGGGTGGCAGTGTGTGCCCAGGTGTGTATGACAAGTGTGTGTGTTCCTGAAGGGGGTGGCAGTGTGTGCCCAGGTGTGTATGACGAGTGTGTGTGTACGTGGAGGGGGTGGCAGTGTGTGCCCAGGTGTGTATGACAAGTGTGTGTGTTCCTGAAGGGGTTGGCAGTGTGTGCCCAGGTGTGTATGACCAGTGTGTGTGTTCCTGGAGGGGGTGGCAGTGTGTGCCCAGGTGTGTATGACCAGTGTGTGTGTTCCTGGAGGGGGTGGCAGTGTGTGCCCAGGTGTGTATGACGAGTGTGTGTGTTCCTGGAGGGGGTGGCAGTGTGTGCCCAGGTGTGTATGACGAGTGTGTGTTTTCCTGAAGGGGGTGGCAGTGTGTGCCCAGGTGTGTATGACGAGTGTGTGTGTTCCTGGAGGGGGTGGCAGTGTGTGCCCAGGTGTGTATGACGAGTGTGTGTGTTCCTGGAGGGGGTGGCAGTGTGTGCCCAGGTGTGTATGACGAGTGTGTGTGTTCCTGGAGGGGGTGGCAGTGTGTGCCCAGGTGTGTATGACGAGTGTGTGTGTTCCTGGAGGGGGTGGCAGTGTGTGCCCAGGTGTGTATGACGAGTGTGTGTTTTCCTGAAGGGGGTGGCAGTGTGTGCCCAGGTGTGTATGACGAGTGTGTGTGTTCCTGGAGGGGGTGGCAGTGTGTGCCCAGGTGTGTATGACCAGTGTGTGTGTTCCTGGAAGGGGATGGCAGTGTGTAACAAGGTGTGTATGACACGTGTGTGTGTTCCTGGAGGATGTGGCGGTGTGTGCCCAGGTGTGTATGACCAGTGTGTTCCTGGAGGGGGTGGCAGTGTGTGCCCAGGTGTGTATGACCAGTGTGTTCCTGAAGGGGGTGGCGGTGTGTGCCCAGGTGTGTATGATGAATGTGTGTGTTCCTGGAGGGGGTGGCAGTGTGTGCCCAGGTGTGTATGATGAGTGTGTGTGAAGGGTGTGACAGTGTGTGCCCAGGTGTGTATGATGAATGTGTGTGTTCCTGGAGGGAGTGGCGGTGTGTGCCCAAGAAGGGGGCTGTGTGTAAGTGAGTGTGCATGTTTGTGTGTGTCTTTTGGGTTAGGGTTGTGTATGACATGTATGTGTGTGTGTCTTTTGGTTGGGGCTGTGTGTAACAGGTATGTGTGTGTGTGTGTGTGTGTTTTGGGGTTGAGGCAGTGCATTATGGGTGTAATACTGTATGTGTACATGTGTTTTTGGATTGGGGCCTGGTATGATGAGTGTATATATGCATGTGTGCTTGGCTTGTGTGTTTTGGGGCTGTGTATTACAAGTGTGTATGTGTGTGTGTTTTAGGGTTGGGGCTGTATATATGTGTTGGGCATGTGTGTTTTTTGGGTTTGAGCTGTGTGTGATGTGTGTGTGTTTGTGTGTTCTTGGGGTGGGTTTGTGTATCACAAGAGTGTGTGTGTTTTGCATTTGTGTTTTTAGGTTGGGGCTGTGTGTGATGTGTGTGCATGCATGTGTGTTGGGCTTGTGTTTTGGGGGTTTGAGCTGTGTGTGTGTGTGTGTGTGTGTGTGTGTGAGTGTGTGTGAGTGTGTGTGTGTGTGTTCTTGGGGTGGGTTTGTGTATCACAGGAGTGTGTGTGTTTTGCATATGTGTTTTTAGGTTGGGGCTGTGTGTGATCACTGTGATGTGTGTGCATGTGTGTTGGGCTTGTGTATTTTGGGTTGGGGTTGTGTGTGTGTGTGACACGCGTATGTTCATGTGTGTTTTGGGGTGGGGGCCGTGTATGATGTGTGTGGAGAGGGGTGGGGAGGGGAGGGGAGGGGAGGGGGGGTGGTTAGGGCTTTGCATAAGTATGTGTGTGCATGTGTTTTTGGATATGTGTGTTTTGGGGTTGGGGAAGGTATGAAAGTTGAGGGGAAGGGAGGAAGCATTGGCAAGAACTGTGAAAGCAAACCAAATGAAACTGGATATGGTATCATTCTGCCTGATACATAGGACCTTTGGAACCTTTCCTTTATCAATGATGTATGCTAGATGCTAGATTTGTTAAGAAAAGAAGCTGTTAACTTTTCATTTTTAAGAGGATCAGAGCATGGGGAATTTAATGCATGAATACATGATATATGGGCCTTTTTGTTTCTTTTTGATTTTTTTTTTTTTTTTTTTTTTTTTTTTTGCTTTTTGCATGACACACAGTTTTTAACATAGTAGATCTGTGAAGGGGCACCTGGGCAGACAGAATCAGCAAGATGTTGGACATATGATCCAGTGTTCACCAGTGATGAGGATTTTAGGCCTCGTTCCAGCATGGTGTTGTGTGTGTCCTTGAGAAAGGCACTTTGTTCCAATCATTCTCACTCTAGTCCACCCAGGTGTGAATGGATACCTGACGTTGGTTGATAAAAGTTAAAATGGCAGGAAAGGATTGCGCCCTGCCTTCCTGTGTTGAACCATAGACAGTGGATATGAATTTATCCCCCACCCCCTTCCGCCTTTTTTCTTTTCATAAATCTGTACGGCTAAATCAAAAACAAAATTAAAAAAAAGACTAGGTAGGGGTGAGGAGGAGGGATAATGCCTGATCCCCACCCTCCCCATCCCAATAATCCTCAGTTTTGATAGGGATTTTTCAGTTCTGACACTGGGTGCCCTGAATCAGTGAGTGAGTGAGTGAGTCAGTGAATTCTCTGTGTGCAGGTGTTGGGACGACGGTTCCGCCTGCAGTTGACAGAGGCTCTGTACCCTGTGACAGAGAAGGTGGGCAGCGAAATATCAGCTGTCAGCGGCACTGCTTACCTGGCTCTGGCCCACATAGCATCTGCCTGTTGTTATCAGTAAGTGATACTGCATCTCTGTTTCTTCTGCACTGGGCTTATGACTGTTAAATGGTATTCCCTGTTGTTATCAGTAAGTGATACTGCATCTCTGTTTCTTCTGCACTGGGCTTATGACTGTTAAATGGTATTCCCTGTTGTTATCAGTAAATGATGCAGTATCTCTGTTTCTTCTGCACTGGACTTATGACTGTTAAATGCCCAGTGCCCTCCCTCTTCACTGTTCTCAAAAACTGAGTCACTGTCAGTACCTTCTTGCTGGTAACTTTCTTCACTGCAGATACTTTATTCAACAACGTATGCAGATCAGCTTGTCATGTGGGGTGCCGAACTCAGTGGCTTGCTGGCGAGTGTGTTTTTACGGAATCTCTTGAAGATACTTACCATTTGACCCTTAACACGTTTGCAATGCCCCGTGTAGCTGCGATTGTTATGCTACCCCGTGAGGAAAACGTGGAAAAAATTTTAATTGTCGAAACTGCTATAGCATTCCATCGTCCAGAACGCTGCCTTACCACAGGAACGCCACAGCGTTCCATTGTCCAGAATGAGTTCATGACACTGATTCTTTCTTTGGTCTGCCTTACGGCTTTTGACAGTGTTACTGTACAGGCCAGACATGGTAGTACAAAAATGTATGAAATAAACTTGAAGTTTATGGCTTTCTGTGACATGGTATGCAAAGATATTGGACTGAACATGTCTAAAAAGGTCATTTTGTGCAATTTGTCATGACGGTTTCCATGGAAACGAATCCAAAATGGCCGACAAACAAAAAAATTAAAAGCTTAGAACTTCGGTACCTTTATAGATATGTTATTTCTATTTGTTTTATTTGATTTATTTGTTCTTTATTATATTTATTATAGTGCAGTGGTATTTTGGAATTTGAATAAATACATTTATTATTATTTTTTTGTAGAAATGAGTATAAATTCCTTGACATCATTTTTTTCAAATGAGTCACGGCTGTGCCGCTTAACTTCCAGCAGAGCTATTTAGTTTCAGAGTTCAGTGAGCGGTCAGGAGCACGGCTGCTGACCTAGATTCCACTGGGATGGGAGGGGGGGGGGGGGAGGGGAGCGCGCGCCGCGCTCTTTGTGCCTATGTTTCCAGCAGAGAAAGGTGTATTGTTTAAGTGATTTTCATTTAATCATATTCGTGCACACCGGTTTTTGTTTGCTGTCATTTTTGTGTACATGATTCCAGTGAATGTGAACTTTAAGTGTGTTGTGTGATTTACCAGACACTGTCCGAGTGTTTGTGTTACATCCAGTTATTTGACCTAAGTGTGTGTGTGTGAGTGCCGACAAAAATGGAATCTGGTGCGGTAGTGGCAGCATTGCTGACTGGGCAACACACCTTCAGTGAACACTTGAGATGTTTGGATAATATGTGTCGTGTGTGTGGTGAGCGGGTTCTCAGAAGAGATAAAGATAAGGGGTTGAATGCAAGACTTTGTGCCAAGTATTCTTCTGAACTGTTTCGTTTTTTCGGTCTAGATGTTTCGAATGATGAAGAGGGCAAACATCCCACATGCATTTGTATCAAGTGCTACAAAAAAATGAACAAGGGGGGGAGGCAACACACGCAGTCGTCAATTCACTCAAAAGAAAGTATTAGGGATGCAGTCACAAGATGACAAACTACGTGTCATCATGCAAGAGCACATGACTATTGTCTCCCCCATGCGTCAGCAAGTCGTACCCCAAGCAGGAGAATCACGGCACAAATCAAAAAGTAAAGAATAAAGAAATTTTCAGCCCTGTTCTTTTCTCCACCCTGAATCCCTCCCTCCCGCACACACACATTGTAAGGAAAAAACAAGAAAAGAAAAAAAATGTTTGAGTTTAGTCAGTGTCACACTTCAACTGAGTGGATTACCAACTACAAACAAGGAGTTCATACGGATTTATAAGTTCAGGTAGGAATGGATTTTATTATTTAGAACTTACAAATGCATGTCAGTACGTTACATTGTGATCGTTTACTAAAAGCATGGTATCGTCAAGGTGTATCTTTTAGACTGACCAAATGCATGTCGCAAGCAAAGGCACACATACTGACACGCAAAACATCTAGTCGGCGAAAATCTCTCCCCCCCTCTCTGTGTGCGTCTCTCTCTCTCTCTCTCTCTCTCTCTCTCTGCGTCTGTCTCTCTCCCTCTCTCTCTGTGCCTCTCCCCTTTCTCTCTCCGTACACGTTCCTCTGTTTCTCAGTATGTCTGTCCCTGCATATATATGTCTGTCTGTCCGTCTCTCTTCCCGTGATGTTGAGAGAAGTGTGAAACTTAAGTGGCTGGCAGCAGTTCTCAGTGGAGCTGATCGTTAAATACTGATACTAATTCCGGGGCGGTCTGCCACCTCTAGGTAATGTATCGGCTATATTTTCCTTCCAGTTGTATCGTGGAGACATGCATGTATATCATGATACAAGTTTTATCTCCAAGTAAAACGATGTACACACACAACACGGAGTTGAAATTGAACTACGTTCCGTGTGTGTTCCTCAGTTCGAACAGAATGTTCGTGTGCTCGCTAACTTTTGGACCGCTTGTACACTGCCTGTAGGAAATTAAACCTGCTCATGTTTGGTATCGTTAAATTTGTCAGAAAATCACACATCCATTCACACCCATAGCGCCCTTCTTGTTGCATTCTGACATAGAGTATTATTTTTTAAAAGCACATAACCCTGTTTCTGACAGTTTATCAGCAGCAGCGAAGCTGTTCACAGCTGTACACACTGCCCGTGTAACATGCGCTCCGCAAAGAATAGCGCGAAGTTAGTGGTGCGCCAGAGCGCTGCCCCATATACTGCCTGCCTGTCTGTCCAGGCTATCACCTTTCCAACGTTTCGCGCTCGCTCGCTGTTCATCCCTCTCCCCTCCGCTTCGCGCCAAAACTAAAAGGGCTGCCTTGTGCCGCCGTGGAGTGCATATTCATTCTTTTGCTAGTACTGTATAAACCACTGCACTATAATAAAGATGAATACATAAAGAAAGAAAGTACTAAGTTTGAACATGCTATCTTTTAAAGTTTTTGAGCATTAGCATTTTGAAAAATGGTATTACGAGGACAAAACACAAAACTGAGAAAACAGGAAAAGAAAGAGATGTGCTTGTACTCACAAGAAATCACACATGTTGATGCTGTTTAAAGCTTTATTTAACTGAATATAGTACCCAGGTGAAACGGACTATAAAGATTAGATGTTGAAGAAGCAAATTATGCGAAAAAACGAAAATCACAAAAAATCATGATTTGGGTCAAAATTTCACTACCGTGTCTGGCCTTAAGTGGTAATCTGTGTTGTCATCATCAGTTAGTGACACTGATTCTGTCTTTCATCTGCCTTGTGAGTTTTGGTGGTGTTTAGTGGTTAGTGGTGTTCACTGTTGTGGTTGTCAGTAAGTGATGCTGCATCTGTTTCTTCTGCCTTGTGGTTTTTGGCAGTGTTCAGTGGTTGCTGGTACTCCATGTTATGGTTATCAGTAAGTGATACTGCATCTCTTTATCTTTGCTGTATGGATCTTTTTTAGTGTTAAGTGGTATTCCCTGTTGTTGTGATCAGTGAATGATACTGCTTCTCTGATACTTCTGCTTTGTGGGGTTTTTTTCAGTGTTAAATGGTTGTCGTTATTATTGACACTGCTCCTGTCATGTTTCTGTCGTATAGTTTTTGACAGTGTTATGTGGTTGTCGTTATTAGTGACACTGCTTCTGTCATGTTTCTGTCGTATAGTTTTTGACAGTGTTATGTGGTTGTCGTTATTAGTGACACTGCTTCTGTCATGTTTCTGTCGTGTAGTTTTTGACAGTGTTAAGTGGTTGTCATTATTAGTTAGTGACACTGCTTCTGTCATTTTTTTGTCTTGAGTTTTTGACAATGTTAAGTGGTTGTCGTTATTAGTTAGTGACACCGCTTCTGTCATTTTTCTGTCTGGAGCTTTTGACAGTGTTTAGTGGTTGTCATTATTAGTTAGTGACACTGCTTCTGTCATGTTTCTGTCTGTACTTTTTGACAGTGTAAAGTGGTTGTCATTATTAGTTAGTGACACTGCTTCTGTCATTTTTCTGTCGTGTAGTTTTTGACAGTGTTAAGTGGTTGTCGTTATTAGTGACACTGCTTCTGTCATGTTTCTGTCGTGTAGTTTTTGACAGTGTTAAGTGGTTGTCATTATTAGTTAGTGACACTGCTCCTGTCATGTTTCTGTCTTGAGTTTTTGACAGTGTAAAGTGGTTGTCGTTATTAGTTAGTGACACTGCTTCTGTCATTTTTCTGTCTTGTAGTTTTTGACAGTGTTAAGTGGTTGTCATTATTAGTTAGTGACACCGCTTCTGTCATTTTTCTGTCTGGAGCTTTTGACAGTGTTAAGTGGTTGTCGTTATTAGTTAGTGACACTGCTTCTATCATGTTTCTGTCTTGAGTTTTTGACAGTGTTAAGTGGTTGTCGTTATTAGTGACACTGCTCCTGTCATGTTTCTGTCATGTAGTTTTTGACAGTGTTAAGTGGTTGTCGTTATTAGTGACACTGCTCCTGTCATGTTTCTGTCATGTAGTTTTTGACAGTGTTAAGTGGTTGTCGTTATTAGTTAGTGACACTGCTTCTGTCATGTTTCTGTCGTGTAGTTTTTGACAGTGTTAAGTGGTTGTCGTTATTAGTTAGTGACACTGCTTCTGTCATGTTTCTGTCTTGAGTTTTTGACAGTGTAAAGTGGTTGTCGTTATTAGTTAGTGACACTGCTTCTGTCATGTTTCTGTCTTGAGTTTTTGACAGTGTTTAGTGGTTGTCATTATTAGTTAGTGACACTGCTTCTGTCATGTTTTCTGTCTTGAGTTTTTGACAGTGTTAAGTGGTTGTCGTTATTAGTGACACTGCTCCTGTCATGTTTCTGTCTTGAGTTTTTGACAGTGTTAAGTGGTTGTCGTTATTAGTTAGTGACACTGCTTCTGTCATTTTTTTGTCTTGAGTTTTTGACAATGTTAAGTGGTTGTCGTTATTAGTTAGTGACACTGCTTCTATCATGTTTCTGTCTTGAGTTTTTGACAGTGTTAAGTGGTTGTCATTATTAGTTAGTGACACTGCTTCTGTCATTTTTTTGTCTTGAGTTTTTGACAATGTTAAGTGGTTGTCGTTATTAGTTAGTGACACTGCTCCTGTCATGTTTCTGTCTTGAGTTTTTGACAGTGTTAAGTGGTTGTCATTATTAGTGACACTGCTCCTGTCATGTTTCTGTCTTGAGTTTTTGACAGTGTTAAGTGGTTGTCGTTATTAGTGACACTGCTCCTGTCATGTTTCTGTCTTGAGTTTTTGACAGTGTTAAGTGGTTGTCGTTATTAGTTAGTGACACTGCTTCTGTCATGTTTCTGTCTTGAGTTTTTGACAGTGTTAAGTGGTTGTCATTATTAGTTAGTGACACTGCTCCTGTCATGTTTCTGTCTTGAGTTTTTGACAGTGTAAAGTGGTTGTCGTTATTAGTTAGTGACACTGCTTCTGTCATGTTTCTGTCTTGAGTTTTTGACAGTGTTAAGTGGTTGTCATTATTAGTTAGTGACACCGCTTCTGTCATTTTTCTGTCTGGAGCTTTTGACAGTGTTAAGTGGTTGTCGTTATTAGTTAGTGACACTGCTTCTATCATGTTTCTGTCTTGAGTTTTTGACAGTGTTAAGTGGTTGTCGTTATTAGTGACACTGCTCCTGTCATGTTTCTGTCGTATAGTTTTTGACAGTGTTATGTGGTTGTCGTTATTAGTGACACTGCTCCTGTCATGTTTCTGTCGTGTAGTTTTTGACAGTGTTAAGTGGTTGTCATTATTAGTTAGTGACACTGCTTCTGTCATTTTTTTGTCTTGTAGTTTTTGACAGTGTTATGTGGTTGTCGTTATTAGTTAGTGACACTGCTTCCGTCATGTTTCTGTCATGAGTTTTTGACAGTGTTAAGTGGTTGTCGTTATTAGTTAGTGACACTGCTTCTGTCATGTTTCTGTCTTGAGTTTTTGACAGTGTTTAGTGGTTGTCATTATTAGTTAGTGACACTGCTTCTGTCATGTTTCTGTCTGGAGTTTTTGACAGTGTTTAGTGGTTGTCGTTATTAGTTAGTGACACTGCTTCTGTCATGTTTCTGTCTTGAGTTTTTGACAGTGTAAAGTGGTTGTCGTTATAAGTTAGTGACACTGCTTCTGTCATGTTTCTGTCTTGAGTTTTTGACAGTGTTGAGTTTTTGACAGTGTTTAGTGGTTGTCGTTATTAGTTAGTGACACTGCTTCTATCATTTTTCTGTCTTGAGTTTTTGACAGTGTTAAGTGGTTGTCATTATTAGTTAGTGACACTGCTTCTGTCATTTTTTTGTCTTGAGTTTTTGACAATGTTAAGTGGTTGTCGTTATTAGTTAGTGACACTGCTTCTGTCATTTTTTTGTCTTGTAGTTTTTGACAGTGTTAAGTGGTTGTCATTATTAGTTAGTGACACTGCTTCTGTCATGTTTCTGTCTTGAGTTTTTGACAGTGTTTAGTGGTTGTCATTATTAGTTAGTGACACTGCTTCTGTCATGTTTCTGTCTTGAGTTTTTGACAGTGTTAAGTGGTTGTCGTTATTAGTTAGTGACACCGCTTCTGTCATTTTTCTGCCATGTGGCTTTTGACAGTGTTTAGTGGTATTTCCTATTGTATATATGTATCAGTAAGTGAAGCTGCTTCTCTCCTTTGCTGTGTGTTTTTTGACAGTGATTAGTGCGAAGTGGTATTCCCCGCCTGACTGTCTACTGCACACCTTACTCTGTTTGCTTGTAAATAACAACAGTCAACTTCACTGTCTGCTTCATAGACATGCTAGTGGTTACTGGTGACACCACCTGTGTCTCGTTCTGCTACATGGCTTCTTGTGTTTGTCATTTAGTAACTCTGCCTGTGTCACTTTCTGTTGTTTTGCTTTTTTTTTCTATGGGTGGTTATAGCACGGGAGAAGTTTAACTAAATTATGTTTAATTTGGGTAGAAAGAAACGTTAAGTTTTTCGTTGAAAGGGACAGAAAATAGATAAAAGGTTAACGCTGAATGGGATGAAAAGAAGTGAAAGTGAAAGGGACAAAATGAAGAGAAATTTGGGGCTGAATTTGGAGACTGGAAATGTGTTTTTTTTGGACTGTGTGGGATGAAGAGAAAGGTGAAGTTTGGAATCAACAGAGGCAGGCTGGAAGAGGACATTGGGATTGAATGGGATAGAAAGGTAAGGATTATTTTGTGAATCTCCACAGCTGAAGCAGAATATTAATGTGCTTTGACCTGTGCTGATTATCATGGCTGTCATTAATATTTACAGTTGTTGTTTTTTTTCCTTCGGTGCCTTTCTTTTGACTCATTTGCAGTGAAGACTGTTATGTCTCCCAGGAACAATGTTATTGTTGTTATTCCTCTTGATTCCGTGGGGAACATAGGGCCGCAACAACACTCCTCCAACGCACCCGGCTCTGGCTGGTCCTCTTCAGTTCGGCCCACGTCATTCCGGCCGCCCTTGTCTCTGCCTCAATGCTTCTCCGCCAGGTCTGCTTCGGACGGCCAACTTTCCTTTTCCCCTGTGGGTTCCAATCAAGAGCCTGTCTTGTGATGTTTGTTGCAGGCTTGCGTAGTGTATGGCCTATCCATCCCCATTTCCGTTTCTTGATTTCCGTCTCCAGTGGGGCCTGTTTTGTCATGTTCCAAAGTTCTTCATTGGAGACAACCTCTGGCCATCTGATGTTCAGGATGTTTCTTAGACGTCTGTTGGTAACAATGTTATTGCCTTTTCTAGAATGTAAGGGGTAAAATGCACTTAGAATCTTTGATTCTGAGCGTTCCAGTTCTCTTCTATTATTTTCCAGTGACATTTCTGTCAGATGATCCGGGCTGTTCTGGTGTTCTAATTTCAGTTTCCATGTACCAAATTGGTATGATTTTCTGCTATCAGTTTCCATTGTCATTTCTGTTTGGTGTACCAAATTGGTATGATTTTCTGCTATCAGTTTCCATTGTCATTTCTGTTTGGTGTACCTTCTTCTTCTTCTGCGTTCGATGTTTTGGCTGCGTCAGACGGTCACCCCTGTCGCCACGATGTAACCCACGGTCTTCTCCAGGTCGTGGCGGTCTCCCCAAAGCTGCGCCTGTAGCTCTGTGCCCCCTGGCCAGGTTTGACGCCGTAGAGCTTCATGGGTTGGGCAGTGTTGGAGGATGTGTTCAGGGGTCTGGGGTCCAGTGCCACATGGACACTCATCAGTGTGGGCGATCTTCATACGGTGAAGGTGACTCAGTAGTCGGCAGTGGCCAGTTCTCAGTCTGAAGAGGACTGTCTGCTGGTGTCTCTGGAGCTGGTGGATTGGATCGACACCACTGTTTGCACCCAGCCTTCTCTTCCACTGGTTCTGGTAACGGTTGTGGATGATGGTCCTGGCCTCTCTGTAGGTCACAGGGTGGCTGAACTATTTCATTTTGCTGCCTGCCTTGGAGAGAGCATCGGCCTTTTCATTCCCCGTGACCCCACAGTGAGAAGGAACCCACTGAACAGTGACAGTCGACCGTTTTGAAAGGTCATGAAGGGCTGCTTTGATGTTTGTCAGCTGCTGTTTGTTTCTGGTTGACTGGAGTCCCTGCAGGAGAGATCTGCAGTCAGTGAAGAAGGCTATCTTTGGTGGTGGGTTGACTGACGTCCTGAGGCCTTGTGCAGCATGGAGTAGTGCTGCTGTCTCCGCTCTGTAGATCGAGGAGATTCTTCCTGTGGGGAAGGCTCCAGGGGTCAGTCTTCCATCTGTGTGCCTGATGAAGATGCCTGCTCCTCCATTCTTCACCGCTCCCTCCGAGGATCCGTCTGTGAAGACGTGCGTCCATTCGCTGGGGTTGTACCGAGTCTCAATCATCTCCAATGTCAGAGCTTTCAGCAGGGGAGGGGCTTGGCAGTCCTTTTGGTCGATGCCAGGGACTTTTGTGATGATTGAGACTCCTTCCAGTTGGTCGGCCGGTTCCTCGAAGTCGGGGAGTGTTTCCATCTCGGCAGGGGACGAGGGCAGCAGGTCTTCATGTTGGCGGTGCAGGGCCTTGGAGAGGTGGTTGAAGCTGGTCCGCTTCAGTCTGTTCTTTGTTGGGTGCTTCAGTTTTTCGTGCATTGGGTGAGTTGGCATGCGCAGGAGCTTCTCGCTGTGGATGAAGACTTTTTCCTCTCGTCTATCTTCGAGTGGGTGGAGGCCTGTGTGTTTCTCCATCGCCTGAACTGGAGTCGTCTTTATCCCGCCAGTGATCAGCCGTAGCCCTGCGTTCTGAACTTTGCTCAGGCGGCTTGTGTTGGTTGCTGATGCCGTGGCCCAGGCAGTGCTGCCATACTCCAGGGTTGGCCTGACAGTTCCAGTGTACACCCTCTGCAGTATGCTGCTGTTGGCACCCCAAGAGGTCCCGGCGAGTTTTTTCAGGATGGCCAGTTTTCTGGTTGCTCGTCTCTCGATGTCCTTGAGATGGGGGTTCCATGTCAATCGCTTGTCGAGCTTCACACCCAGGTACAATGGCGTGTCATCCTGTTTCAACTGCTTTCCGTTCAGTTTGAGGTGGGAGGTTTCTGACATCGGTGACAGCGAGAAGATTGCTGAGACTGTCTTGGTGGTGTTGATGTCTACTCCCCAGGCAGAGGCCCATGTTCCCACGTGGTTGAGTGCTTCCTGCATTCTGTGGCTGGCGGACGTGAGGTATTCCGCAGCACTCCAGGCAGCAAAGTCATCAGCGTGGAGGGCTCTGGAGACATGCTTGGAGATCTTCTCAGCGATGTCGTCGATGAAGATGGGGAAAGTGTAGGGGAAATGACTCCTCCTTGCGGCACACCTTGCTGTAGAGTGACCCGATGGCTGGTTTTTCCGTCGAGTTTTACCCTTGCCCTGCGGTGTTGGAGGAAATCCTGGATCCAGCGGTACATCTTCCCTTCCACTTTCTTGTTGAGGAGCTTCAGGAGAAGTCCTGCCTTCCAGACCTTGTCGAAGGCCTTGGTTAGGTCCACGAAGACTGCAAGCACCTTCTTCTTTTCTTGAAAGGCAGTCTCTATCTCCTGTGCAAGGTACACCAGCTGGTCTTCGGTGCTTCGGTGTACCAAATTGGTATGATTTTCTGTTGTCAGTTTCCAGTGTTATTTGTGTTTAGTGTGCCAGGCTGTTATGATCTTCCTACTTTCAGTTCCCATTGTCATTTCTGTTTGGTTAACCGAATTGTTCTGAATCTGTGTAATCATTTTCCAGTGTTATTTCTGTGTGGTGTGCTTAACTGGTATAATTTTCTAAAATCAAAATTTCCAGTATAATTTCTGTTTGATGTGCAGAAGTGTGGATGAGTTACTTCAGTCCAACGCAGACTACATTGTCACGTCCATATCTTTGCGACTGTGGCATTTTGAGCGTCACCCAAGGGCTCCCTCTGTCCTGTCGGTGATGCTGCAGTTGTGTGCCACGGACATTCTGCCCCTGGTGTGGGACAGTGTACTGCAGGTATGTGCCGGGGGGAAGGAGTGTTGTGTTGCTTTTGTTTGGCACTGGAAACAAAGAGATAGAGAGAGGTGTACGTGAGTGCACATATACATGCCTGTGGACTGTGAATTTCCAAGCACATTTTCTTTCTGTGTTTTGATAGACGGAGTGTGGCTGCCTACATGGCAGGGTAAAAATGGTCATACATGTAAAAGCCCACTCGTGTACATGCGAGTGAACGCAGGAGTTGCAGCCCACGAACAAAGAAGAAGAAGAAGATAGGCTTTGTTTTTGTTGTTGTTGTTTTTTTTTTATAGGATATATTGATATCTGTTCATGTATTTTTTCAGTGAAGTGTGTGTGTGTATATATATATATATATATATATATATATATATATATATGTGTGTGTGTGTGTGTGTGTGTGTGTGCTTTTGGTTTTGACATGTAAAATGCTTTGATAAGGGCCAGTTGTACTACACTCACACTGCACTACACTGTATTTCTCAGTACACAGCACCACACTATGGTATGCAACACTGCTCTACTATACATTGCATTTTATACTCTGCATTACATGCACAATGTTGTACTATGCTTCTCACTACACTACACTACATTACATTACACTGCACTACGTTGTGCTACACTGCAATACACTACACTACAATACACTACACTACTCTTTGCTTTGCTACTTTACATTAATCTGGGTTACATACACAATACTACACTATTTGACATACACTCCTCTACACTACATCACACACACACCACACTACATTATATACACAATGCTATGCTATGCTCTGCTGTACTATACACTACACTACACTACACTACACTACATTTCTCAGTACATTTCTGTGAACTCGACACTACACTACGTTATGCTACACTGCTCTACTGTACATTGCATTTCATACTCTGCCTGCACAACGCTGCGCAACGCTTCTCACTACCCAACACCACACTACACTACGCCACACCACACTACACTACACCACACTACACTACACCACACAACATTATGGCACTACACTACACTATGCCACACCACACTACGCCACACCACACTACACTATGCCACACTACACTACACCACACCACACTACACTACACCACACTACACTACACTACACTACACTACACTACACCACACCACACTACACTACACCACACCACACCACACTACACTACACCACACCACACCACACCACACTACACCACACCACACTACACTACACAACATTATGGCACTACACTACACTACACCACACCACACCACACCACACCACACTACACCACACTACACTACGCTACACTTCAGACTAGCGTGTGTGTGTGTGTGTATGACAGATCATGGACACCCTGGACCAGCACCACACGGACCAGGCGGTCGCCTTCCTACCTGTCCTGCATCACCTGACCCTGGCCGTGGCCCGCTGGTTCCCTCCCCAGGTGAGAACACCCAGCCACCTCCCAGGTGCTGTGGCTGACAATACTCCACCCTCCCCCCCCCCTCCAGGCCCCTCTCCACCGCACCACACCCCTGCCTACCCCCAAACCCTGCTTCTTGGCCGGTGAAAATGGATTGCTTGAGTAGTCAGACTGCTGCCTTCCATTAGGCAGGAGTGGAGACAGTGTTTTGTGGTGTTATACCTGTGATGCAGTATTGTAGTGTGCTGTATTGCATTTTGTCACACAGGATTTCTCCGTGTGCAGTTCAGGCAGCTCTCCACCCTATAAAACATGTTGCTGCAGTGCAGCTCCACCACCTGTCTATTTTTTTTTTTCATAATTTTGCCAAGGACTACCCTCTTATTGCCATGGGTTCTTCTATGTGAGCTTAGTGCATACTGCACATTATGGGACCTCCATTTATCATTACAACCAAATGGCTAGCGTCAACCACACAAGGTCAAGAGGAGGGGAAGAAAGTACTGGTGAGTGTGGGATTTGAACCAGTGTGCTCAGATTCTCTCGCTTCTCTGGTGGACGTGTTACCCCTAGGACAACGCTCCACTTCATAACAGTGGCTACAGTGCTGTGTAGTGCTTATATCCGTCATGTAGTATTCACACCTGTCCAGTGTACGTTTGTTTTGTTGTATTCACACTGCCTTTGTAGCATTCATGTCAGCCCTGTAAGTGTTCATGCTCATCAGGTATCACATTGTTCTTTTGTGACGTTCAATCCTCAGAACATTTCAGAAACAGTAACAAAATAGGCAGTCTGCTTAGCAGTGTAAAATTGTTTCAAACAAAACAAGAGAGGCAAGGCCTTCAAGACTCACTTGTGATACACTTAAAAAAAAACAACCCAGCTTCTTATGTATTGAGTATAATTTCAAAATGTAATGTTTAAGATGAGAAAGATCAGTTTAAAGCAAATTAAGTCCCCTAGCATTAATTACAGAGTAATTTCCCTTTTTTACCATCTGTACCAAAACGTTTGCAAAATAAATAAAACTTCCATGCTGAGCAAAAGAAGTTCCTGTTTGAACAGAAAATGATAATAATGACTGCTCTTGTTGTTGGGTCAGAATATCAGATCAAAGTGCCAAGTTTAGAGAATACAAAAAATATAAATATAACAGTAAATGCAGTTTGCATATAATTAGGCTTCATTTTTTATTTTTTGTGCCCATCCTAGAGGTGCAATATTGTTTTTAAACAAGATGACTTGAAAGAACTGAATTTTTCCTATTTTTATGCCTAATTTGGTGTCAACTGACAAAGTATTTGCAGAGAAAATGTCAATGTTAAAGTTTACCACGGACACACACACACACACACACACACACACACACACACACACAACCAAACACTGGGTTAAAACATAGTCTCACTTTGTTTACACAAGTGAGTCAAAAATATCGGGGGCTGTTCAGCTTTACCTTACATTGGCTGTGAGACATAGTACATTTTGTTTATATTTGTTTTTAAAATTCTTATAAAGTAGTGACTGCTTTATAAATTTATGCACTCACCCATCCATTCTTACATTCATTTACTCTTTAATAATCTAATCATAATTATCTTTCATGCATGTATTTATTCTTCATTAACAGACTCGCTTACTCACCCAACCATTCATCCATCCAGCCATTTGTCCGTCTATCCACTCATCCATCCATCCATCCTTCAGTAAATATCAAGTGTTGTATAACCTGGTACTGGGTGTAGTACCACATCCACCCACAACCATTCTGTCTGTGTATCAGTCTGTCCTCCCAATCCATCAGTGAATACCAAGTGCTGCTGTATAACCAGGCGCAATATGTATGATGGGTGCAACAGCCGAGTGGTTAAAACATTGGACTTTCAATCTGAGAGTCCTGGGTTTGAATCTTGGTAACGGCACCTGGTGGGTAAAGTGTGGAGATTTTTCTGATCTCCTAAGTCAGCATATTTGCAGACCTGCTTGTGCCTGAACCACCTTCATGTGTAAACGCATGCAAATCAAAAACACATGTTAAAGAGCCTGTAATCCATGTCAGCGTTCTGTGGGTTGTGAAAACAAGAATATACCCAGAATGCACACCCCTGAAAACGGAGCATGGCTGCCTACATGGCGGGGTGAATATACGAAACGGTCGTACACATGAAATGTTACATGCCTGTCTGAGTGTGTATGTGTGCATGCCTGAAACCTGATTGAATAACACAGGAAATGAATGATGAGCGCCGAATGGCAGCCATCAGTCAGCTCTACCCAGGCTGGCAACCTGTTGTGTAAATGACCCCTAGTTTGTAAAGTGCTTAGAGCTTGGTCTCTGACCATGGATAGGGGATTTATAAGTATCCATATCCGTCGATTAATGAAACTTGGCTGTGGTGTGGCGCCACAGAACACGCCCCAGGGATCACCACCGGCACAGAAGTCAGGCCGCGGGCTGAACCCTCAGGAGCTGGTCCACTTTCTGCTGGAGAGGAGGCGGCTTCAGCTGGAGGCAGAGAACTTTGAAGCCGATCCAGAACCAGAAGATCCCGACAACATCCAGGACTACATCGCCAAAATGGACGAGGAGAAGAGGAAGGCGGTGGAGGAGGAGGGGAAAGGGAGAGAGGAGGATGGGGAGGAGGAGACCAAGGAACCGCCCTTGCACGTGAAAGCCGTCAAGGAGGTGAGTTGGGAGGAGGAAGAAGTTGTTTGCTGTCCCATCACTGGTAGTGGTGATTGTGGACATTTTGTGGAATTATTTATTTTCTTATTTGAATGTTGTTATTATTTCAAAAATAAATAAATAAATAAGGTAGGTCAAGAGAGGGGAGTTCAGTGGTGAGTTGGGAGGGGTTGGGGGGGGGGGGGGTTACATGGAAGATTGAGGATGGAATGAAAGATGAATATTTTAGATGAATATAATTACCGTTAAGGGAAAATCTTTTTTTTTTTTTTTTTTTTTTTTAACTCTCTCCGGACGAAGGAATGCTCACGCATTCCTACACAAAATGTATTCAGATTCGGACGAAGGAATGGAATAGCATTCTTCGAAAGTAAAATTCCATCGCGCGCTGTACACGTGATTTTGTGATTAGCCAAGCAGAGTGTGCTATTCTGGGTCACTCCACAATCGAACCGTATGATTGGTCAGCCCGACATGTGTGGCCTGTCTCACACACACGCTGACAAAGTCACTGACCGGTCGTCTGCTCGCGTACCAGCCTGTTAGCAAAGCAGGCTCTTCTCAGAATGTTGTGAAGCGAACAAGGCAGCGACGGCAATGTTTTAGGGTTGCCGAAGTACTTGAAATGCTACAAACTGAAGGGTCGGACATTGAAGAGGTGGATGATGATGAAGAAGAAAGCGAATTTAATGCAGAAAGCGAGCATGGGTATGGTGATTCGGGGTGAAAAATTGGCAGTATTTTCTACATATGGCAAAACTGTAAAAATAAGATGAGAAATTTGATTATTTTATATGTACTAGCTCAACACGTAATAAACCAGTTCTGAAAGTTTCATTTTCTTACACAGTATTTTGTAATTTTTGTAATTTTTTTCCAAACCCTTACAAATGGGCCGTCTGTGGGGAAAAGCAAGGGAGAAAACTTGTCGTCCCGAGTGAGTTAAAGGGAAATGCTAAATGGGCTTCATAAAATATAAGCTGTTCGATAAACAAGAGGGTGAGTTATCAAATAGGATGAGCATGGCTTATTTTCTTCTTCTTCTGCTGCCCTCCCCACCCCCCCAGTCTCCCCTTATTTATCAGGGACTGTCAAAATATGATTCACTTTCTGATACTTTTTTTATTCATTCTTTTTTTTTTTTTTTTTTAGGTGTTGCTGAGGGCGAAACACATTGTGTCGTCCAGTGACCCTCGGTTGACCCTGTTGGCCTTGGACATCATAGGTCAAGGATGTGTTGACCTTGCTGATTTTGAGAGTGAGGCTCTTGGTGTTGTGATATTGTCTGTGTGTCTTTCTCCTCGCCTTTTTTCATGCAGTTTTTGCAGCAACAACAACAACAATAAAAATACCCAAACAAACTACCAAGCATACACTTACACATGTTCAAGCACATTAATGCACACTCATGCATGAGTGTGTGACTTGGTGACTTGAGTGTGTGCACAGAAGTGTGGTTGTGTGTGTGTATGTATGTGTGTGTGTGTGTGTGAGTAGAATAAAATAGAGTATATTTTATTTTCATGAAACCGTAATGTTTATAAGACACAAATAGATAAGTAAATAATTAACATCATCAGTTGGAGCAACATTCATAAACAAATTTTCCCAATCTGATTTGTAGGTACATGTCATCTTTCAGCATCAGTTGACTGGTTCGTGTGTGTGTGTGTGTGTGTGTGTATGGATGTGTGTATGTGTACATTTTCAGATGAGTTGCTGCCAATCGTTCATCAGGTGTGGGCATCTTTCAAGAAACGTTTCCATGACACTGAGAAAGTGGTGGTGATCAAGGTGCTGTTTGTGTGTGTGCCACACAGGCAACCACAATGGTTGTTTTGCAGCGTACTACATTGTTTTACTGCATATTTGTTGCATATCTGTTGTGCATGTGTGTGGGTGGGTGGGTGTGTCTGTATGTCTGCATTTATTTTCTTATTTGTTTATTCATTTATTATCATTATTGCCTTTTTATTTTGTATCTTTATTTATTTATTTATTCATTCTTCATTAAAAACAAAAATTTTTTCCTGTATTCTGTTTTATTTCATTATCAGTCTGCTTACTTTTTTTTATGTGTTATTCATTTATTTGTTTACTTGTTCATTTATTTATTTATTCATTAATTTAACAATGTATCCATTTACATATTTATGCTTTTTTTTTTTTTGCTTTTTGCTTTTTCTTAAGTCCTGAGTAAGCGCATTTGGTTACACTGCTGGTCAGGCATCTACTTAGCTGATGTGGTGTAGTGTATAAGGGTTTGTCCAAACGCAGTGAAGCCTCCTTGAGTATCTGAACTGAACTGTATTGTTTTACTTTTTGAGGGGTGCAATAGCCGAGTAGTTAAAGCGTTGGACCCTCAATCTGAGGGTCCCGGGTTCGAATCACGGTGACGGCGCCTGGTGAGTAAAGGGTGGAGATTTTTACGATCTCCCAGGTCAACATATGTGCAGACCTGCTAGTGCCTGAACCCCCTTCGTGTGTATATGCAAGCAGAAGATCAAATACGCACGTTAAAGATCCTGTAATCCATGTCAGTGTTCGGTGGGTTATGGAAACAAGAACATTCCCAGCATGCACACCCCCGAAAGTGGAGTATGGCTGCCTATATGGCAGGGTAAAAACGGTCATACACGTAAAAGCCCACTCGTGTGTATACGATTGAACGTGGGAGTTGCAGTCCACGAACGCAGAAGAAGTTTTACTTTTTGTCACAACAGAGTACTCTGATTTGCTTTTAGTATTGTGCACTTTATGGTAACAAAAGTGATATGGTTGTCATTATTAACAATACTTCCAATCCTCCATACACCATACCCAAACATGTCTGCCTCAGTTCCAGTGCCAGCTGCCCGTAGTGAACTGTTGCTCAACAGAATTATTAATTGTATTGATACTTAGTGTGGTGATCTGGTATTCATTGTAATTCTTTTTAATGCACAATCAGGCTCTCAGATCAGGCCTTGAGAGCCTGCATAGGTGAAAAACATTCAGTTTTCCATTTATTTTATTTTTACAAATAAATTTTCAGTGTCAAACTATATATTTGTTTGAACATACAGCGCAACATGTGAGTTTTGGGGGTTTTTTGGTGCTGATTGTTGTGCAGGCAAGGAGGAAGGTGGCAGAATGGTAAGACACTTACCTGCCAATACAGCGTCTGTGAGGGCCTTGGTTTCAATCCAGGTCTCACCCTTTCCTCCCAAGTTCAACTGGAAGATATAACTGAGCATTTAATCATTTGAATGAGATGATAAACCAGGTCCTGTGTGCAGCACGCACTTGGCACACTGAAAAAGAACCCATGGCAACTCCACTCTGAGGGATATACAAATGTATATGCATGCAGTCAAGCCCAGACTAGCATGTTGGGTTAGATTTGGCGTAGCATGTATGGATTTGCCCAAATGCAGAGATGCAAACTGAAACTGTGCAGGCAGTGAAGACACTGCAGCGACTGTGTGAGTGCTGTGGGGACTTCATTCGACAGCGTGTGGAGAAAGATGTGCTGCCCTCCCTCAGACAGTTTCTGCACAGCCAGGCACGCACCAGGTGAGACAGTTGTTCACCTCAGGTGTTTGGACATCAGTCTGAATGAACTATTGGAAATCATTGTAGATGGATCTCACTCTCATCAGATTTTACAATAAGACTTGAGGCCATTGTGTTTTACTCTCAGTGTGAAGGTCTTACACTGTCTACATTTGCCCAAGTGTTTTTGTTGTTGATTTTTTATTTGTAAAAGTAGTGAAGCATCTTCCTTTGATGAATATTCATAGAGGTACGTGTATCCAGTGATATTTTACGATAACATACTTTTCAAAAGAAGTGAAGGAAGCTGCTTGATTTTATTCTGAAATAATTTATGCATAGGCCTCATTACTCACAGTTTTATGTCTACGAATGACAATCTAAATCAACAAATCGTCTTGTCTTGCTGTACAGAATTTGTTAAAATGGACATGCACTACTGTACTACTGTAACTACGTTTGAAAACTGTTCTTGGTTTTTGAAACGAGGCTAACTTCACGAACTTCCACTGTTATTTGAAATGAAATATTCATAATCTTTGAAGATGAATGTGCGTTTTCATGGATTCTGACAGCCTTTTTTTTTTTAATGGCGTCTTTGATCAGAGAGGCAGGTATTGATCAGTACTACAGTCTGCACTGTTAAGAGTGGGACAACCTGTCCCCCAAAAAATGATTTTCCAGAATGATTATCATGTATATTAACTTAATATGTCCAAAAATGTGTTTGATGATTTTATAAAAAAAATAATTTATTGAAACTGAAACATTGTGATGAAGATAGGAAAAGTTTGAGTATTTGCTAGTGATTGTAAAATGATGAAATGCCAATGGATGTGGCAAATTTAAAATAAAATTGCTCCATTTCTAGTGCACACAGCTTTCGGTTTGACAGACACGTGTTCCTAACAGTAAACAAGAATACTTTTGGATTGTTATGCATTTACTGGTAACCACCCACCCCCATCTCTCCCCCACCCTCCCTCCATTCTTGGCATTGTTGGTTTTATTGTTGTACCGCAGGAGTCACACATTCTTGGCATTGTTGGTTTTATTGTTGTACCGCAGGAATCACACATTCTTGGCATTGTTGGTTTTATTGTTGTACCGCAGGAGTCACACATTCTTGGCATTGTTGGTTTTATTATTGCACCGCAGGAGTCTCACATGAGCCAAGAAGGCTTTGCCTCATGTTGTGATTGTTTCTCCACTGAAGACTGTGTGTGTGTGTGTGTGTTGCAGTGCGGGGCGTAGGGGAAGCTACCAGTACACTGTGAACTACAAGCTGCAGCTGACACTGCTGACCACACTGGGACCCATGGCCCTGCAGGTGAGATGTAACTGTGTGTGCAGCACAACACGATAACAAAGTGAGGGTGGTGTGTGGGGTTGGGGAGGTTGGGGGAGAAAGTTGTGCCTTCTTCTCTTTTGCACCCAACAGGGGACATGTGCTGCTTTTGATCCACTGCCTCTTTAACTCACTCAGTACGGCCAGTCCTCTCTTCTCCTCTACACAGACCCCTCAGATGTCCAGTGGGTGTCTGGATGACCCAACCTTTAGCTTCTGTCGTCAGAATTGTAGTTATCTTTGTCAACATTCACGTCTTCAGTATAAGAGCCTTCCACTTGCAATATTTTGATGATGGTAATTGGGATGAAACGCTGTTAACGTCGTCTCTTTCGCCGTTCGTATGGAAAGAGTTAAGTCACTGGGGGATAACAGCACCTTTACATTAAAGGAAGCGGTGGTGTGATTCTCCCACTTACATGAACCGCCCTGAGTCCGCTTAGACATGATCTCACATATCCCTGACACAGGGGTCAGCATGGGCTGGAGTGAACTGGCCCCTTTGAGTCCTGTTTCATGACCTGTTGGATAATGCCCTCAACATTACGTTGTTCAGGTCTTGGTCTGCCCCTGGCCCATCACCCCTTAAGCCCATGGCCAGCTGTACTGAGCAGCCAGCTCAGCATTATTTCCTTGATGGGTCAGCCTCAAGGTTTCCTAGCCAGACAACCTGGATTGGGAGGCTCATACTTTGATTCCTAAACTGTGATGTTCTTGAACTGTTACATTCACGAACTGTTAATTATCTAAAGTGGTATTATTCAAAACCTTATCTTTTCATATAGTCGCATGGTTCTGTCAGTGATATGCCTTAAGCTGGAATAATTCCAAAGTGATATAATTCGTGTGCATGTATGATTCCTAAATCAGAAAGATCTTAGACTGGCGTATTGGCAGTCCTTGCAGTCATATACATGCTAAACTGGGATGCTGAATGTCACACATTGATATGATAACTGTCCTAACTGATGAAATCATCAACCGGCATGTTGTCCTAAACTGGTATGATCCTAAGTTGGTGGTAAGACCCTAAACTGGCATGATGTCAGCCCTAAACTGGAAACTGGAATTACGCTGGATTGGAATTACCCAAATGAGGTTCACTGGTATGTTCTAAACGAGCTTGTGTCTGATCTGATCCTGTGGATGTGTTGCTCTGAACTCAGATAATATTGTGGTGTGATGTTCTAAACTCTGATGACATGTGATGTCTGTGGGTTTCAGATGGGTCTGGACGGCCTAGCGTTGGAAGCTGTTCTCCAGTGTTGTCTCCTTTACCTGAGTGAGCGTCAGCCTGCTACCCTACAACAGGTAACAGCACTGGAAGGCTTTGGTGGGAAGGGTGTTGGTGGTGAGGAAAAGAGTGGGGGAGGGGTTTGTAAGTGTGGATGAATGTTGACAGGGGTATATGTCTATTGTGTGTGAAGGTTGGTGGGGGAGTGTTACATGGGAGGGTGTTAGTCTATAGGGAGGTGTACTGTGGAGAGAGAGGGGTAAATAGATGCGAGAGTGGGAGGGAAGTTGTGGGGTGATGGCTTTTCTGTGTGTTGCTCACATGGTAAGAGCTGAGTTTAACAACATATCATGTGACACCCTTAAGGTCAAATTGTTCAGTGCTGAGGTCTCGTTGTTGTGAAGGTTTCATTGTTCGAGGGGGTGGAGTCCTGTTTGGTCACATGATACATTCTTCTTCTTTTTTTTTTTTTTTTTTTTAACTATATATCATGTAGTGCTGTATATAACCTGCTCAGGCTTGCAACAGAGAGAGTGATAGTTGGCAGAGTGAAGCAGAGGTGCATCTTGACCCCCTGCATTGTTCGTCATCTCACACCACCTGCTCCATACCTGCTGCACACCGTCACATGTACATCAGTCACCTGGCAAGTTCTTCAACCTGGCTCGTCTATGTATCAGAACCAAAGTCAGCCGTATCCTCCTCCTTTTTCCTCTTCCTCCAAGTTGATGGCCAGCCATACACCACCACCACTGCTGGTCAGAGACAGGTGCAATATCCGAGTGGTTAAAGCGTTGGACTTTCAATCTGAGGGTCCCAGGGTTCGAATCACGGTGACGGCGCCTGGTGGGTAAAGGGTGGAGATTTTTACGATCTCCCAGGTCAACATATGTGCAGACCTGCTAGTGCCTGAACCCCCTTCGTGTGTATATGCAAGCAGAAGATCAAATACGCACGTTAAAGATCCTGTAATCCATGTCAGCGCTCGGTGGGTTATGGAAACAAGAACATTCCCAGCATGCACACCCCCGAAAGCGGAGTATGGCTGCCTATATGGCGGGGTAAAAACGGTCATACACGTAAAAGCCCACTCGTGTGCATACGAGTGAACGTGGGAGTTGCAGCCCACGAAGGAAGAAGAAGGAGAAGAAGAAGACTGCTGGTCAGAGAAAAGCTGTTAAAAAACAGAGAGCTGTTTTCTGTTGGTGACATTCCTCCTCCCACTCCCAAGATCTTCATTGTTTGAAGAATAGATTAGCCAAGGTGTGCAGTGATTTGGGTCTGACCAGTGACATGAAGATGACAGAGGTCGTGGGTAGATAAAAAGCTTTAAAGGAAGGAATATTTTGCTGCTGGCCCAACTGCAACATAACTTTCTGATGTAAGGTCTGCAACAAAGATTGGTGTACCAGACTTCATGAGTGTGAACACCAGCAGACACAGTTTATTGTTTTGTATTGCTGTACTGATCCTATTTTCTGTGTCCACTGTGCTGTAGTTTATTGTATTGCTGTACAAATATAGTTTATTGTATTGCTGTACAGGTCCTATGTTCTGTGTCACTGTGCTGTAGTTTATTGTATTGCTGTACAGGTCCTATGTTCTGTGTCCACCGTGCTGTAGTTTATTGTATTGCTGTACAGGTCCTATGTTCTGTGTCACTGTGCTGTAGTTTATTGTATTGCCATACAGGTCCTATGTTCTGTGTCCGTTGTGCTGTAGTTTATTGTATTGCTGTACAGGTCCTATGTTCTGTGTCACTGTGCTGTAGTTTATTGTATTGCCATACAGGTCCTATGTTCTGTGTCCGTTGTGCTGTAGTTTATTGTATTGCTGTACAGGTCCTATGTTCTGTGTCCACTGTGCTGTAGTTTATTGTATTGCTGTACAGGTCCTATGTTCTGTGTCACTGTGCTGTAGTTTATTGTATTGCTGTACAGGTCCTATGTTCTGTGTCCACTGTCTGTAGTTTATTGTATTGCTGTGCAGGTCCTATTTTCTGTGTCCACTGTGCTGAGTTTATTGTATTGCTGTACAGGTCCTATGTTCTGTGTCACTGCTGTAGTTTATTGTATTTCTGTGCAGGTCCTATGTTATGTGTCAATGGTCCCGTGCTGTGTGCAGGCCTGTGTGGAGAGTGTAAAGCAGATGGTGGCGTGCAATGGAGATGTGGTGTGGCTGGCACTGTGCAACCTTTACACTCCGACCCTGCCCTCCCCACCTTCTTCTCACTGCAAACCTGTCACCGTAAGTGCAAGTGTTCACTTCTTTATTTATTTGTTTATTTCAAACACAATTTTGTTTCTGCTGCTGACTCTAGAAATGTTTGATAAAGTTGCCCACAAATTTACTGACAGAACATAAGACTGGACTGACAGGAGTATAAACACTTACAATGAACACTATCATAACAGAGAGGCAGTTGAGTGATTTGTTGGGCTGAAAGAAATCCAGACACATAAAAGCGGGCATTCAGAAACAGGTTGCAGTCCACAAATGCAGAAGAGAGAAAAGAAGCTTCAGTGTGCCCACATATACAAATTGACAGGGGACGGCACTGGCAGAGCTGCACACAAGTTGTCCCGGGAGACTGGATAAATGTGTGCTGTTCACTGTCCAGATCCTACCAGGGTTCACATGTCTGGGTCTCAAGTCCATTGCACTGATGTGATGTCTGAACACAGTGACACCTCCATGAGAAACTGAAACAGAAACTTTTTATACTACAGTGTAGAGATTTGCCTGAGCTAAGATAACAGGTATGACTATTCCATTTTCTGGAACTTTTCTCAGTGTAGACCATAGCCATATATTTCAGCAGTGAAGGGGATAAGGGGGTTGAAAAGACAGAGTTGACAGGTGGCAAGAATGACAGGAATAGACAGTGCAAGAGATTGGTGATGTCACCAGCTGACTTCTGTGTATGTATGTGTGCATGCAGGCTTGCATGTATGGGGTGTATGTGTGCATTAACCTATCTGTATGTGTGCGTCCTGTTAAGTTATAGTTTATGAATAATACTCTGTTTATTTTTACAATGACAAATGATTAATTCGATTCATTTTCTTTTGACGATGATAAATAATGAATAATAATCATTTTCTTTTGATAATGAAAAGAAATGAATAATATTCTTCTTTTGATTTTGATAAGTAATGAATAACATGTTCTTTTGATAATGGTAAGTAATGAATAACATTCATTTTCTCTTGACAGTGACAAATGATTAATAAGATTCATTTTCTTTGTGTGGCAAGGTGTTCAAGAATGTGGGAGAGCACAATGAATACGCCACGAATGTGACTCAGCTCCTGCGTCATCTGGACAGTCTGTACGAGACAGACACAAGCTCTTGACATGCTGTGTGACAGACAAAGAGTGAAAATGACCGACAATGAGGGAGAGACTGACCAGAGAGAATGAGAGAATAACGCACAGTGAGACACAGTGAATGAGAGAGAGAGAGAATGACACACAGTGTGAAACTGAGAATGACGCACAGTGAGACACAGTGAATGAGAGAGAGAGAGAATGACACACAGTGTGAAACTGAGAATGACGCACAGTGAGACACAGTGAATGAGAGAGAGAGAGAGAGAATGACACACAGTGTGAAACTGAGAATGATGCACAGTGAGACACAGTGAATGAGAGAGAGAGAGAGAATGACACAGTGTGAAACTGAGAATGACACACAGTGTGAAACTGAGAATGATGCACAGTGAGACACAGTGAATGAGAGAGAGAGAGAGAATGACACACAGTGTGAAACTGAGAATGACGCACAGTTTGAAACTGAGAATGACGCACAGTGAGAGACAGTGAATGAGAGAGAATGACACACAGTGTGAAACTGAGAATGACGCACAGTGAGAGACAGTGAATGAGAGAGAGAGAATGACACAGTGTGAAACTGAGAATGATGCACAGTGAGAGACAGTGAATGAGAGAGAGAGAGAATGACACAGTGTGAAACTGAGAATGACGCACAGTGAGACACAGTGAATGAGAGAGAGAGAGAATGACGCACAGTGTGAAACTGAGAATGATGCACAGTGAGACACAGTGAATGAGAGAGAGAGAGAATGGAGAGAGAATGACACACAGTGTGAAACTGAGAATGATGCACAGTGAGACACAGTGAATGAGAGAGAGAGAGAATGACACACAGTGTGAAACTGAGAATGACGCACAGTGAGACACAGTGAATGAGAGAGAATGACACACAGTGTGAAACTGAGAATGACGCACAGTGAGACACAGTGAATGAGAGAGAATGACACAGTGTGAAACTGAGAATGATGCACAGTGAAAGAATTCAGACAATGTGTTCATTGTTGTGCCAAAAACGCAACTGATGCATCATGATATCTGGTTTGCATGAAATGTTTGGTGCATCGTGTGCTGCTAGCAGCTGGTGGTGAAAGAAAAATGGTGCATCTGTACCACTGTGATCCAGGCTGTTTTCAGTTGACATTAAATACACCAGAACACAAGAATGGGTTGTGATTTGCTGTTGATGAGAGAGAGGAATGGAGAGAGAGGGAGAGAGAAAGAGAATCATGAATTCATCAGTAGTAACTATCCAGGGGCTATAATAGATGTGCAGTGCACATAATGAACATATCGTTCAACTGTAATCCAGCAACTTTGTTAAGTTATCTGTTTAGAATATATAAGTATGCAGAATGAAGAATGAAGCTAAATGTTCTTACCCTGTTTGTATTTCCAAGACCAGAAGAACTCTATAAAATGTGTGCGTTTAACTGTCAAAAAGACACACACACACACACACCACATGAAATATTCAAATGATATATGATTTATTAATCATTCCATGTCATAAATGAAATAATTAAGTGTGTTATAAGTATGATTTTATCAAGTTTCTCCAGATATTATAAGTCAAAGAGAAAAATTCACTGTGGCAATGCATCGCATCTTCAATACACTCACAAAACACTGCTTTAAATAATTCTCTGTCCAGTGAAATAGTACACCTGCATACATTATTTTGCTAGCTGCCCTATTAAACCTAAAAACAGACTAAACAGATGTTAAGTACTGAAATCTATTAAACATGTAAATAGATATTCACACTTTTTCACAACCATGTTCTGGCCTTCATATTCTATAATGAAAATAATGCATGAAATTGAATGGTAGCAACAAGAACAATTTCAAGCAATATGATCATAATAATATAATTAATAATAATGATAACAATGCAGTAATACAACATAGTAATGAAGGCACACAAAGTTTAAGTCAATGTGTACATTGCATACTCCACACCACACACACATTCTCACATTACATGTGGACACATATGAAACATGTTTTATATTACAAATGGTTGCAGCCATCAGTCTTGCACTACCCACCTACTTGCATTTGAGATTCATGTCAATAAGCAAAACAGCAATAAGTAATTATATGTCAACATGTCCTTCAACCTCTGATTCATATAAATTTAATGTTCACATCCAACTGGCTTGTGCAAGCAGATGATCAGCATTCAGTCATGTGCAACCTTATTGTTAGATACAAGATTTTTTTTTTATATTTTTTATGGTTAGTTACATTGAGCAGTTTCAACATCCACCTCAGGTGATTTGGGGTTAACCATCCCAGGAAAGTAGGGGTAAGTGGGGCTATCTAACACTGCACTGACACCACCACAATGATGAAACATTACATTAAGATGGGCAGCACAAATGTTTTTGTACCCTTCAAACTCACAACCTTCTGAATAGGAACTCTGTTTAACCATCAGAGCAAACGCAGGCACCCTATGTTTGCCTAAAACTTAGAGAAAAGATCAACGGTCCCACAGCCCTTTACAGCCACCAGGGCAGGGAATTCATATCCCTTTGTATTCATGTCTGGGGCTTGGCACAGGAATGCGGGGCCCAGTCCTCTCCTTCCCCCATATCAACATTCCACAACTGATTTTTTTCCCCCTTGCAGAGAAGGTTATATTTATCAAGAAACATGTAATCACATTTCACATTTGGTTAAAACAATATAGCAAAATACATTATTTGATTCCAACAAAAACAGTGAAGCATTACACCGTAGAATCTACTAGGAAAGTACATAAACACTGACCATCGCTTCACTGAAGTTATAATTATCATTCATCCAACTGCTAGGTTTTTTTTTTGTTTTTGCATATCCCTTATCCCAACAAACACACACACAGTGAGACAGACACACACAGACACTCTTTAACGCATAATCCCTCTGTCAATATACCACAAAAATAGCAACATCTCCTTCTGAGGCATCGAGGAAACGCCAAGAATAATCCAGTTTAATACAGATTCCTAGAATGTACAAACATAGTCATGAAGAAAAAAATGACAACATTATTATCAAAAAGTCAAAACATGTTACATAATATGGTGGATATTCTGTGCTATCCATCTGTCCCATCCCAACTGAATTTAGGTACTCAATGACGGGCGCTATAGCCTAGTGGTTAAAACGTTGGACTTTCAATCTATGGGTCTGGGGTTCGAACCTCGGTGACGGCGCCTGGAGGGTAAAGGGTGGAGATTTTTATGATCTCCCAGGTCAACATATGTGCAGACCTGCTAGTGCCTGAACCCCCTTCGTGTGTATACGCAAGCAGAAGATCAAATACGCACGTTAAAGATCCTGTAATCCATGTCAGCGTTCGGTGGGTTATGGAAACAAGAATATACCCAGCATGCACACCCCCGAAAACGGAGTATGGCTGCCTACATGGCGGGGTAAAAACGGTTATACACGTAAAAGCCCACTCGTGTACATACGAGTGAATGTGGGAGTTGCAGCCCACGAATGAAGAAGAAGATGATTTAGGTACTCAATCACACCTAGGTGGTGATAGGAAAATCAGAGTGATGTACTTACTACAGACACAACTCCATGCTGAAATGGGCCTTGAACTCTGATCACTGGTGAACACTGGATCAGAAGTCTAAATATATCTGCCTGAAATATTTGTTTGTATCAAAAAAACAAAAAAAACCTAACAAGGAAAGACATCCTGATGTCATTATAATTTAAGCCAGTGCTTCAGTTGTATCATGCCACCATAACTAGTATTGTACGGATTGCACCAGTACCAGTACCCAGGTTATCTGATGGTGTCCCAAGCATCTGTGTAGACAGACAATACCACAGTTCTCTGTATCAAAATGTTTAACAATATTGGCTGGAATGCACACACGGTCTTTTACACACACCTCTGGACTGCAGAGCCACCTACGTATGCAATGATTTACACAACATGTTTGATTATGAAAGACCATCACCATACCTAAAGTATTATTACATGTAGTACACAACATCATGTTTGGTTATGAAAGACCATCACCATACCTAGAGTATTATTAGTGTCCTGTACATGAAGAGATAGAAAATTACAGTCATCTGTATTAAAAAAATATACAACATTGCTGCTCTGTAGGCAGTCTGTATCAAAATGTTTCACAGTATTCTCCCGTGAATGCAGACAATATAATAATAATATATATTTACTAAACACATCATTGTCCTGTATATGGAAACAAAAATATAATGATAAAAAAATATTTCACATTGTTCTCCTGTAAATGACAATGATACAATAATCAATATTTACAAAACACACTGTCCTAGTATGGAGACAAGAATATAACAATCATGTAAACCAAAACACATATGGTTATCCTGTGAAAGAGGTGAATAGCACAGTCTCGTATATCAAGATGACAGTTCTCTACATCCAAACCTGTTATTTTCCTGTGTTTTGCAGATCCCAGTGTAATGGTCCTCCACATCAGAACCTGTCATTCTTCCTTGTTATATGTATGTAAATGAGGTCCTCAGTACCAAAACCTGTTATTTTTCCCTGTTATTTATATATGTAAATGATGTCCTCCATACCAAAACCTATCATTTTTTCCTAGCTGTATGTATGTAAACGACAATATCTGTACCAAATCCTATTATTATTCCCTGTTAACTCACTCAGTACAGCCAGTCCTCTCTTCTCCTCTACACAGACCCCTCGGATGTCCAGTGGGTGTCTGAATGAATGACCCAACCTTTAGCTTCCGTCGTCAGAATTGTGGTATTCTTTGTCAACATTCACCTCTTCAGTATAAGAGCCTTCCGCTTGCAATATTTTGATGATGGTAATTGGGGTGAAACGCTGTAAACGTCGCGTCTCTTTCGCCGTTCGTATGGAGAGGGTTAAAAATATGTAAATGAGGTCTTCTATACCAAAACCTACTGTTCTTCCCTGTTATATGTATGTAAATGAGGCCCTCCATACCAAAACCTATTATTTTTCTCTGTTGTATGTATGCAGATGACTGTATCTGTGCCTGTTCCCAAATATAAAACATCATTAAAAGCTTGAAAATTCCCCTCTGAATCTGCAATCCATCAGTTTAGAGAAATCATTTTATGGCGAAAACTACAGTGTTCAGAAATACCAGGGTTTCTGGAGGTAAAATAATCTCCATTATATAACTTCAGTGCCTGTTATATGCAGATATATAACAATCCTTTATGCTGTAATATTATTGTCCGAATATAGAGATAATAGTATCTGTGAGCATAATATATTGTCGTCTGTGAGCAGGTGACAATGGTTAACTACTCCTTTCCCCCAAATACAGTGTTTTTGTCCAACATATATATATATATATATATGTACAAATAACAGACCTCAACTCCCAAATAAGTAACACTGTCATTTATATGTAAAAACACAACACCAACCCCAACTACCCTATAAGCAAAGTCATGAGCGGATCATTTATCTTCTCTACATTTTTTCATAACATGATCAGAGATGCAATACCCTCTACACACCTGTCCCTTCATCCCAACCTCTCCGCATGCACACACATGCGCACAAGAACACATACACATACACACACACATGCTCTCTCTCTCTCTCTCTCCTCTCTCTCTCACATTTACACACACTATTTACTTCAACCCTCTCGCTTTCCTTGCTCACACTCACAGAAAGAAAATTACAACAGCACATTGGAAAGAAAAATCTCAATTCACATCAACTTCCCTTGAACCGACTGTGAGGGCCCTCTCAGAACTGAAAGACGACCGTCAGCAGAAACAGTGCAGAGTGCAAATGTGTGGAGACCAGTATGGGACCAAGAGAAGTACCATCACATTTGTCTTCACATTCCAAGATGTGTATGGCTGAAAGCAGAAGTTGGTTCATTGTTTTAGATTATCTATTACATGACAGTCCTTGGTAAATCTATGACAATGCATGCAGTCTGATGAAAACATTAGACCTTTCAATTATGGACCAGAATGTGAGTACTTTGAATACTGTCTTTACTGAGGTTTTGTCTTGTAAAGTGTGTGGATCTAAATTATCAGCATATGCTCAATGTGTATTTTTCTCTTATAAAGGAGTTAGAGTACTTATATTCCTTCAAAGTTCATCCCTTTAATCTTCGCTAGTTGCCAGCACTGTTGGTGAATGGTGAAAATTGTTGGTCTAGACTGTGTAGAATGTAAAGTTTTACAGTGACTTGGAATTAAAAAAACCCACTACATTGTTCACCAATTGTTCTTTAGATATGGGTTAGAATGTCTGTGGACTCATTTGTTGTTATCAAATGGCAACCATGTAATGTGCTACAGACAGACAAAAACAAATAAGTACACACTACTGCTGTATTGGTGTGCTCATACACACAATAAAGTAAGTCGAGTCAAGTCAGAAACAGACACACAAGCACACACACAAAATCACACAAACACGCACACACACACACAAACACATGAAAAAAAACCCACAAAAAACAGACACATGCACATACACACTGGTATCATGCTTACATTTTCATTCTATTATGACGGGCGCAATAGCCGAGTGGTTAAATCGTTGGACTGTCAATCTGAGGGTCCCAGGGTTCGAATCATGGTGACGGCGCCTGGTGGGTAAAGGGTGGAGATTTTTACGATCTCCCAGGTCAACATATGTGCAGACCTGCTAGTGCCTGAACCCCCTTCGTGTGTATATGCAAGCAGAAGATCAAATACGCACGTTAAAGATCCTGTAATCCATGTCAGCGTTCGGTGGGTTATGGAAACAAGAACATACCCGGCATGCACACCCCCGAAAACGGAGCATGGCTGCCTACATGGCGGGGTAAAAACAGTCATGCACGTAAAAGCCCACTCGTGTACATGCGAGTTGCACCCCACGAAAGCAGAAGAAGAAGAATTTTCATTGTATTATAACAAAATGTCCAGATACACACCTTGCTCACAGAAAGCTCCAGTGAAATTGGCTGTGCACTGACAGGTGTCGATCTGACATACACCCCCGTTCTGGCACTCTGGTACACATGATGGCTCTGTGTCACACACATATTTAAAGAACGTAGAATTTGCATTTTAAAATGTATGAATCTAATTCATTCTAACTGTATTTTCTTTATGGGTTAAAAGAAAATATTCACTGGCATCACGACACCGTCTCTCTCTCTCTCTCTGTGCTTGCTTGTCAATTTGTCTGATTGTCATTGCAATGCATGTAACACAACGCAATGCAATGCTATGCAATCCAACACTTCCCTCAGACAGCTTTGCAAAAAATTTAAAAAAAATAAAAATCTCACCTTCAACACTGATATTGTAGCTAGCACTCAGGTGATAATAACGATCAATGCCATGAACAGGAACACAGCGTATTTCCACACCATTAAGATCCATCTCTGCTCGCAGCCACAAAGTTGCAGAACGAAAGTGCCTGCAATGTTGAATAAACATGTGTAAAAAAACAAAAACATCAATAAACAAAATTTAATGATTGAATAAACAAAAGCAAAGATGAGAAACTTGAAATTCTGAAATTCATGTTATTATGTCATTCAACCTGGGCAGTATCAAATTCTCTTCTTTTAAAGTTTCATTGTTTCAAAACTAACACTCGTTACTTTTGTAGGTCAAGATCATGACGGAAAAAATCGTTGAAAAGTTATTTGACACTGAACTAAAAACATACAAAAATTTTACTTTGTCAGCCAAGTTTTCATCGAAAAAATTATTCAAGAATAAAAGGAAAGAAAATAATATCTTTTCAAGTCAATGGACCTGAATGTATAAAGAATCCAGCTATCAGTTCCATCAAAATGACAGGTGCAATAGCTGAGTGGTTAAAGCATTGGGACTTTAAATCTGAGGGTCCTGGGTTCGAATCTTGGTGGGTAAAGGGTAGAGATTTTTCCGATCTCCCAGGTCAACATATGTGCAGACCTGCTTGTGCTTGAAAACCCTTCATGTGTACATGCATGCAGAAGATCAAATACGCATGTTAAAGATCCTGTAATCCATGTCAGCATTCAGTGGGTTAAGGAAACAAGAACATACCCAGCATACCCAAAAATGGAGTTTGGCTGCTTACATGGCGGGGAAAATAAACAAAACGGTCCTACACTTAAAATGTTACATGAATGTCTGAGTGTGTATGTGTGCATGCCAGAAACCTGATTGAATGACACAGGAAACAAAAGGCAGCCATCAGTTTGTACAACTCAGGTAGGCAGCCTGTTTGCAAATGAACCTGAGTTTGTACAGTGCTTAGAACTTGGGTCTCTGATCGAGGATAGGCACTATATAAGTATCCATATCATTCATTAAAGACATGCATCACTTTTCATCTGGAATCCAGGGTTCCAATCTTAATCTTGGCGGAATCTGATGGGTTAAGGGTGGAGAAGTTTCCAATCTCCCAGGTGAACATGTGTGCAGACCTACTATAGTGTGTACATATAATGGAGTCTCCCGTCAGTCCGACGGATGAGTAGGCAGGCGGGCTTATTTGTCGGTGTGTGTCCTCATATGAGAGAAGAGGTCGATTCTGGATGCGCAGCACTTCCCACAGGTGTTGCAAGGGAAAACGTCTCCAGAAGTTGAGCCCTGCTTCCTTCGCTCTTGCTTCTCCTTAATGGCCAGCGTTCTCTTGTTTTCAAATGTTTTTATGCTACTAGAGCACAGCATCCTCCAGCGAGAGCGGTCAAGGGCATCGGTTTCCCAGGAAGCGATGTCTATGTCACAGGCTTTGAGGTTTGTCTTCAAGGTGTCCTTGAAGCGCTTGCAGGGTCTTTCAAGTTCATGGTGGCCTTCCTTCAGCTGGCCATACAAAAGCCATCTTCGGGATCCTGCTGTCTGTCATGCAGACAACGTGTCCTGTCCAGCGTAGCTGGCACTGGATCAGCAGGCTTTCAATGCTGGGCAAGCCGCTCCTCTCTAGGACCTGGAGGTTGGAGGCCCTGTCTTGCCCCTTTATGCTGAGGATCTTTCGTAGTACATACATGCAGAACATAAAATACACAGTTATGAATCTTGTAATGTATTTTAGTGTTAGTAGGTTATGGAAATATGAACATACCCAGCATGCATACCTCTAAAAACAGAGTAAGGCTATCTAAATGGTAGGGTAAAAATGGTCATACAAAGCAGAAGACCACTAATGCAATCATTCTCACTAAAAGTCTTTCTCTTTGTGAGTACATGAACAGACAGACATAAAGAAGTAAGACACTCTTACTTGCAGAATCCCTGAGGGTAAGGTCCTACTGAATGGATCACTCCAAACGTCAGAGCTTTGTATTCCTGTCAACAGGAGACGTATTCTTTAACTCTTTCACCACCAAATTCCTGTGTGAACAAACACTGCCCAGGCACCAAGTATTTCAGAAACGATGCTCTCAGTCACAGGCTTCCTTTCATGTCAACACAACACAATGGACTTGTTCACTTCAAACTCAGTCAGGGGGCAAAGGTTAGTCGTTGTTCCACTGGTGGGAAACTGGCTGCAGCTGTCAAGCTTTGTCACAATGTGAAAAATGGTCTTTTCAACATAACCCCTTGATGTCGACAAAACTCGTCTATGGCAGTGCATTGTCTAGTCAACAAAAGTCGCCTATGGTGGTGAAAGAGTTAAGCGGTACAAAAAAATACTGTCAACCAGAGACATACTTAAGACAGGGAACAAAATCAATTCTGTCAACCGAAGACACATTCAAACAGGGAATACAGTCAGCCTTTTCAGCGACACATCTACTGGAAACAAAGACAAATTCAAAAAAAGTCAAGCAAACGACCATATTAACATTTTGGAGACTTAAAACAGAAACATAATCTATCTTGTTGACATTAACCAGTCTAGGCAGACTTTGTACAGAAACATGATCAGTCTTTAGCTCTTTAAACATAAGGCCCTGTCCATAAACCCCAAGCATACAAAATATCCTGCCAACCACAGATAACTTGAATGTTCAGAGAAATACTCAGTCCTATCAACCATCGATCTGCTGAAGAGAGAGAAACAGAGAGGGAGGGAGGGAGGAGAGAGAGAGAGAGAGAGAGAGAGAGAGAGAGAGAGAGAGAGAGCATCTAAGTCTGGATCTGGAATGATAGAACAGAAAAAGAAGAAAAAGAAAGACAAAATGGAAGTGAAGAAGAAGACCATCTTCAACTTCATCTAGTTTCAGTTTCAGTTTCACTTTCTCAAGGAGGCGTCACTGCGTTCGGACAAATCCATACACGCTACACCACATCTGTTGAGCAGATGCCTGACCAGCAGCATAACCCAACGCGCTTAGTCAGGCCTTGAGTGCATGCTTACATATTTGTGTACCTATGAAAGTGGATTTCATTTTACGTAATTTCGCCAGAGGACAACACTCTCGTTGCCATGGGTTCTTTTTCAGTGCGCCAAGTGCGTGCTGCACACGGGACCTCGGTTTATCATCTCATCCGAAAGACTAGACGCTCAGTTTGATTTTCCAGTCAAACTTAGGAGAAAGGGCGAGAGCGGGATTCGAACCCACACCCTCACGGACTCTCTGTATTGGCAGCTGAGCGTCTTAACCATTCTGCCACCTTCCCCCGTGCTTCATCTAACGATAACAAACATAACATTATTACACTGCTCTAACCAAGCCAAACAAACAAAAATGTGTGTTGCTCTCACCGATTCTTCCTCTGCACCAGTTCCGGTGTGTCGATACTGCCACCTGAAGTAGGCAGGAGGGGAGCCCACCTGTCCAGAGCAATGGAGCTCCAAGGTCCAGTTGACGACAAATACATCCTGGAATGGTCTTGGAACCAATAGCACTTTGTCCGGCATCGCTGTCAACACACCAGCTGTAGTTTCAGACACATTCTGGTTATGTCACTGAAAAGAATAATCATGATGTAAGGGCTTGTGCAGACATACAATTACAAGGAAACACTGAAGTTTCAAACACTGTGAGAACACAAGAATTCTCTAAGGTGCACATAGTTAAGGTTGGCGTGTGTGCATATTAGATATCAACCACCAGAAAAGATAAACAATATGAACAACAAGAACATCAACACAAAACATCATATGGATAATGCACACAACACTGCTGACCACACACACACACACAAACACACACACACACACACACACACACACACACACACACACACTCACAAATAATATGTATGATACATACACTCAACAAAGCAAACAAAAACACCAAACATTTTTGGGGGGATAGTTACATGAAATCAGAAGGTACAAATGTTACCAGGGTCAGTACTGTTTTTTTTTTCTCATGCACTCATTTACTTTTTGTCATTCTTAACACTTTGAAAACATTTCCATTTCTCAAATATATATACAGCATTAAGATCACAACCAAACTGGTGCACAATTATACCACCAACCAACTATTCACCAAAAGGCTAAAGCCTAACAAAAGCAGTCCCTCTGACAGTGAAATCAAACATTCTTACTCTTTAAGAACATAACCATGCAACCTACTTTTTGTTGAAACATTTGCCGAGTAATAGAGGACTTCTGCCTCCAATGCCCCAGCACGGTGGAAATGAATGCTGCACTCAAACCTCCCATCGTCAGCACAGGAACCATCAAAGAACTCCACACGTAGAAAAGACTGGAGAGGTTCCTCAGATCTGATCTCTCCACTAAGATTGTATTTTCTGTCAAGTAGACCAGTCTCTGGGGTGAGTCGAAAGCTGTCAGTTGCAAATGGTGTCAAGGTGGCCACAGGTGTTCTGCTGTGTTGTCGGAGCTTGTATTTGCGAAGCTGTATGAATGTGATGCCTTGGATTGTGTCGTCATCAGGAGGGCTGCACACCACTGTTAGGTTGTTGGAAGGGTGTCCATGGCTGTTAAACACAACTGTGAACTGCTGGGGAACCACACTGATGTCTGTATCTCCTGCACACATTATCATGACATTTTTCTTTTTAATCTTTTGTTGTGTTGAAGAAATGTGTGTGTGTGTGTGTGTGTGTGTGTGTGTGTGTGTGTGTGTGTGTGTGTGTGTGTGTGTGTGCGTGCGTGCGTGTGTGTGTGTGTGTGTGTGTGTGTGTGTGTGTGTGTGTGTGTGTGTGTGTGTGTCTTCTTCCACTAGACGACCAACATCAGTATGCTGATAAAAATTGTCATGTTGTGGGAGGTTGCTGCTGGGCGCAATTCAGCTGGGCTACCAAGGGACGTGCTATTAACTGATAGGGGAGATGGGGCGCAGTCTACTGGTGTGTTAGTATCTCCAGCTAGGCCAATCTGGCTACCATAGCGGTCCCAGGGAATACACCCGACTGGCACAGCCCTAGCCTTCTACGACACTACTTACCAGTGGGAAAAAAAAAGAAGGAAAAAAAGATGGGGGTGGGTGGACTTGCTGGCTGGTTGTGGGGAACTAAACAGAAGTATTGGAGGGTAGGAGGGGTGGGGGTAAGTCTACTCTGTTGTGTCACAGGTAGGAGGTGAGTCTGGACTTGAAGCAGTCCAGGGACTCGGATGTGACAACTTCCTGGGGCAATGTGCTCCATTCCGGGATGGTACGGGGGAAGAAAGACATCTGTCTGTACTGCATCCTGCAGGCAGGGATGTCGTAGTTGCGGGTATCGTTTTTTCTGGAGCTCAGCCTGCTGTCTGATGGTGTTGGTAGGTAGACTGAGTTGATGGAGATGAGACCATGGTGGAACCTGTAGAACATCTCCAGGTGAAAATTTTTTTTTTTTTTTTGTCTGACTTGTAGAGGGTATCAGCTGAGGGAGCTAATGATGGAGTTGACACAAGATGTCTGTCGATGTTGGTTTGTGACCCATCTTGCTGCTAAGCACTGGACCTTTTCGATGGCCTGGATGTCACAGGCTGTATAGGGATCCCACACAGATGCAGGATACTCAAGGATAGATCGAACAAGGGTTTTGTACGCAGTTTCCTTTGTCTTCTTGTTTCCTATCTTCAAGGTGCACTGAAGAAAGCCTAGGGTCTTGTTGGCTTTGTTGGTTATAGAATTGATGTGGGATGTTCACACATAGATATTTTGTAGTGTTGACATTTTCCGGTGGATAGCCATGGAGTTTGTAGTTTGGTGGAGTCTTTTTCCCCTTTCTACTGACACTCAAGGTGGAGCACTTTTGCAGGTGGAACTGCATGGCCCACTGTTTCTCCCAGATGGAAAGGGAAGCTAGGTCTTCATAGATACTGATGTGCTGGTCAGCTTCCTTCTTGACTGTTTTGTTGCACATGGTGTCATCTGCAAATAATCTGGCCTTTGATTTGATGGTCTTTGGGAGGTCATTGATGTAGAGAAGGAAGAGACAAGGGCCAAGGGCCAAGCCCTGGGGAACACCTGAGTTGACTGGCCAGAATGTATTCTGAGGGAACTCTCTCCCCCACAACTTTTTGCTGCCTTCCCTCAAGAAAACTTTTCATCTAGGTGTTCAGCTGACCTCTAATTCCATAGCGCTGTAATTTATGAACAAGCAGGGCATGGCTGACCTTGTCAAAGGGCTTGGAGAAGTCGAGGACAATTGTATCCACTTGGTTTCCTTTTTCCCGCTCAGTTGTGGTTTCGTCAATGTGTCTGAGCAGCTGTGTTTCACAAGATTATCCTCTTCGGAAGCCGTGCTGTTCTGGGCAGAGGATACCATTGCTCTCCAAATACGTCATGATGTGGCTGGTGGTAATGTTCTCCATCATTTTGCAGGCTACACATGTGAGGTTGATTGGTCGATAGTTTTCTGCCTTGTATCGTTCTCCCTTCTTAAAGACAGATGAGATGTAAGCCTTCTTCCAGTCGTGTGGCAGTGTTCCAGTGTTGTAGGTGTTGTGGAATAACAGAATGAAGGCTGGGGCAATCTCCTCAGCAACTGTCTTCAGGAGCTGGTTGTGATGCAATCTGGTCCACAGTTGTGTGTGTGTGTGTGTGTGTGTGTGTGTGTGTGTGTGTGCGTGTGTGTGTGTTTGTGTGTGTGCGTGTGTGTGCGTGTGTGTGTGTGTGTGTGTGTGTGTGTGTGTGTGTGTGTGTGTGTGTGTGTGTGTGTGTGTGCGTGTGTGTGTGTGCTGTATTTCCACTGACGCACATGCGTGCGTGCGTGCGTGTGTGTGTGCGTGCGTGCGTGCGTGCCCACGCTCATATTTCGGTATTTCATAGCTTGTGAACTGTGTCAGATGTCAGTGTTTATTCAAGCTGATAAACTTCACTTACCAAGTCTCACAAACAACAGAACAGCCCATGCAGTTGTCCACAACATTGTTGAGCGCGTGAAGTCATCTGAACCATGCCTGAAGTTTCAAATTTGGAGGAAAACAAAACGTCACTTCAGAAAATGACAGTGGAGAGTATCATGTACTGTATGGAGCATTATAACACGCAATAGAACCTTTTGCAACTACCCGACATTACACAATCTTGAGTTACAACTTGAGACAAAACTTCCTCAAGCAGACGCTCAAGTTCGCTGGACATGAAGCGATAAGAGTACTGTCCCCTATGTCATCTTCCGGAGTGGACAACGCGCTTGGTTTGCGGGACAACAGAACATTTTCCAAGTTTCTGTTCGTTCAAGTTTTCATTTTGTTGCCGGGCCACACGTAAGTTGATGCTTTTGTATACAGAGCGATTCGAAACAAATTAACGTACATTATTTAGGTCCAGTGACTAAAAACTAATTATAAACCAGAGCGAATGCCGCATCCGCACTTTCGTAAACTGAACCAGAATGTGTGCATGCTTTGATGCAATACCGCAAAATGCGGAATGAGCTCACTATCAAGAACCTCGCAGCAGGCAGTGTCTCAGGCTTGAGCTGCAGACTCACTGTCATTGCAGCATGTAAGGCAACAGGTTTTGTTTCATTCCAATTGACGACTACTTTAAAATTCGTAAGATTTGAGTGTCTTGTTATCTGAACACAATATGTTTGCAATGGCAAGACCATATGACTATGAGTTTCATGTCTAGTATACATACATGTGACTTTGTTGTGTGTGTAATAATGTCACATCGCAGTGTTTATACACACTGACTTGGAGTTCACACACACACACGTGTGTGTGTGTGTGTGTACATTTGTAAATATATGCACACACACACACACACGTGTGTGTGTGTGTGCATACATTTACAAATGTATATATATATACATATAGATAGATTGAGACTTTTTGTTTAGTTATGTGTATAAGTGCATGTATCTGTGTGTCATGGGTAAGTGATGTCTTGCCTGAATGAATGCTGTAAATACTGTTTTGTCTCTCACATACAGCAGAGATAATATAAATATAAAGCAGTGATCAAGTCTTAAAGCTTTACTCTTGTGATGGATGCCACTACAGAAGGAGAAATCTGAGAGAATAGTGTATTTATTAACAGATGTAAAGTCCTGATTGCAGGGCATGAAACTGACTATATTAATATTATTATTTTGCACCAGTATTCTGTGATGTTTAAAGCTGATACTTTATAATGCGTACAAATTACAAATATCGTTTAATTTCTTTAATGAAATTCATGTTTCAGAATCAACCTTACCAGAAAAGTGAATATTGCAAAAAGTGTCAGGTGAACAAGCATTAAAGGACCAAATGTGTGTTGAATGTCCATACAACTGTGGTCGAAGTTTCTCAGCACACGTTCAGTATGTCCTAGAGTTCAGGCAGCATTGAGGATTGACATTACAACATGCTTCCAACGTGTGTCAGAAGTTAAGCCTCTTTGTCCATTGTGTCTCCACAGGGAGAAGACAGATATCAGTGGTTATTCAACTCATTTGAGAACTATATTTAGAACAGGATTCCCTAGATATTTTGATTTTGAAAACAGAAACAACAAAGTATATCAGTCTCTGCCATTCCTGCACAGAAGGTTTTACTCCAGTATGGCAGATAATCGCTACGTTGTTGGCTATGCCAAGTTGGGAACGTCCAGTTGCAAAAAATGTAAGCAGAAGATCGACAAAGGAGGGCTGAGGATTGGTAAGGTTGTTGCCAATCCTTTCGGGGATGATGGAGGTGACATGAAGCAGTGGTTTCACCCCAGCTGCATCTTTGAGACGTTCCTGCGTGCTCGAGCGACAACGAAGAAAATTGAGGAGCCTGATGACATGGAGGGGTTTGGGGACCTGCAGCAGGAGGACAAGAATCTGGTGAACCAACTCATTGATGGTAGGCCTTGTCCCTTGCATCTTTTTCCATTGTTGCTATCTTTCTTGAGTGATCGGTTGATATAGATACTTATGTAGTGCCTATCCTCAGTCAGAAACCAAACTCTAAGCACTGTGCAAACACAGAGTCATTTGCACAGCAAAAAAAGTTCTGCATACATGAACACACATGCACCAGTTATTCCATACACAAACAAGTATGTGCACACACTGACAGACACACATACAAAATTTACATGCACACACACAACCAGCAGTGTATCACATGAAAAAATGAAGCATTTAGTTTTTAGAGAGAGATTTTGAAAAAATTTAGAATGTTCTTTTTTTGCTTCATTTCTGTCATCTTTTGTAGAGCTCTTGTCTTTACATATATATTTCTATCTAAAATTTCTTTTTCTCTCCTTCTGTCTGCCTGATTTATAGATTTATAAAAATTGTTCATGTGTCATTTGAATTTAAAGAAAATCCTTCTGTCCCTCACTGGACTAGGGACCAGGCAACAGTGGGGTGGTGAAGGTAGGAGGTGAGAATGAAGGCTGCAGACTCTGCAGGGCATTATTTTCTTTCTCTGGTGTGTGCAGACTTCCAGTCCAAGAGCAACTCCACTCCGAAGAAGAAGAAACCAGCGGCCCAGACCAAGCTCTCATATTCACCATCCAAAGTGAACCCATCTCCAAAGAAAGCTCCTGATGTGGATGGTGAGAGGGAAATGAAATAGTTTCTGAGAAACGAACTGATAAACATATCTCCTCCTGAGTAGGGCGGTACTAAGAGATTCTGAAAATGAAATTTTCATCATGTAATATTCATGACACATGCATGCACATGTTCACACACAAACACACAAAAAAGACTGGCTTGTTAACTAAGATGTATTCAGCATCATATAACGGTATAGCACAGCAGAGCATATTGCAAACAATGCAGTCAAATACTGTACTGCTTTTTCTTCTTTTGTGGATTGCAACTCTCACACTTTCCCATTCATTCACTTTCATGTTTCTGAGTAGGATGTTACAGGTACAACTCTTTTTCTTTCTTTTTAATCTTGTTCTTTAGTGTTCACTTTTCAGGGCTGTGTTCTTTAGTGTTCACTTTTCAGGGCTGTGTCCTTTAGTATTCACTTTTCAGGGCTGTGTATGCTGGGTAAGTTCATGTTTCCATAACCCAAAGATTGCTTTCATGGATTATGGCATCTTTAATGTGTGTGTGTTTGTGTGATCCTCTGTGTGTAGACACAAAGAGGATTAAAGCACCAGATTTCTCTTTGTGACATTCAGGTGGTTCTGCCGAGAGAGAGCACGTTATCACAGTTCATCACCACCTTTTTTTTCGTTTTTTTGTTGTTGTTCTGCTTGTCAGTGTATTTGTTTTGTATCAGAGTGGATTTTTCTACAGAATTTTGCCAGGCACGGACCTTTTGTTGTCATTGTTTCATTTATGTGCTCCAAGTACATGCTGCACCTTAGACCTCGGTTAATCATCTCTTCCAAGCGACTAGCATCCAGTATCAGTAGCTCGAGGAGGCGTCACTGCGTTCGAACAAATCCATATACGCTACACCACATCTGCCAAGCAGATGCCTGACCAGTAGCATAACCCAATGCGCTTAGTCAGGCCTTGAGAAAAAAAATAATGATAATGATAATAATATATAGAAAATGAAAATAAAAATAATAACAATAAATGAAAATAAAATAAAAGACAATAATTATGGTAAATAAGCAAATAAACAAATAAATGTAAAACATGCAGACACACATTCACACATACACACACACATGCATAACAGATATGCAACAAACATGCAGTTTCACAGACATGAAAACACAAACAAAAAATACACATAAATGTACACGAGCCCCGACACACACACACACACACACACACACACACACACACACAAATTACCCTGCACCCCCTAAACCTCCCTCCTCCACACACTCATTTCTAGGCTACGTATTGCAGTTTCCACGGTACACACACACACTTACCTCATCCTCAACACACACACACACACACACACAGCACATGCACATGCACATGCACAGAGCTCTCCTGACATGTGTACACTTACACACTCGCGCACGCACACACGCACGCAAACACACAGACACAGACGCACACACACACATACACACATGCACAGAGGCTGCCACTGATTGGCCGAAAGAGGGGTGGGAAAAGATCTCTGATGCATGTTGCTCAAGGTCTATTGGATGGGGAGAGAAAATTCAGGTGAGAGTTAGATTCGATCCCGTATGGTCAGATTCTCTCACTTCCTAGGTTGACGCGTTACCATTAAGCCACCACTCCACGGTGTGTTGATTGATGGCAGAGCCCAGCACAAGCAGCGCAGGGGTGCAGAACAGTGATGACCCCAACATAGAAAAGGACAACTCTTTCCGCCAGTTCCGGCGCCTGTGTGCAGACATTGCTGACGAGAACAGCTACACGGGCAAGACACAGCTAGTGCAGAACTACATCAACAAAGGCCACAGCGGCAGTAAGTGGGTCTTGGGGCATTGACTGGCGCTGGGTTCTGTGGCCTCAGACCGGCATCCAGTTTTTTTTGTTTTTTGTTGTTGTTTTTTTAAGAATAGTTCTTGGTAATGCTGTTTCATTGTGGGTTGTTTTTGTTTTTTTTTGTTTTTGTTTTTCCATTTCTTGTAATCTAAAAGAGAAGGGTGGAATTAGCTAATGCAGGTTTGTATTGTGTGTGTGTGTGTGTGTGTGTGTGTGTAAGTAGGAGTATGTGTATGAATGTGTGTGGAAGTGGGCTTACATCATCATGTTCTGTACATTGTGTGTTTTGTATGTGTGTGTGGATGTAGGAGTATGTGTATGAATATGTGGAAATGGGCTTACATGAATATGTTCTAACTTCTATACATTGTGTGTGTGTGTGTGTGTGTGTGTGTGTGTGTGTGTGTGTGTGCATGTTTTATGTGTGTGTGTGAGTGTGTAAGAGAGTGCAATGTAATAGCTGTAAAGTGTTTTGACGCTGTCAGGTGGGTACCAGGGAGATCTGTACCTGTTGTTGAAGCTGTTGTTGCCTGGGGTGGTGAAGACAGTGTACAACCTCAACAACAAGCAGCTGGTCAAGCTCTTCAGTCAGGTTAGTGTGTATGTGTGTGTGCGTACACGTGCACACATGTGTGCGCGTGTGTGTGTCTGTGTGTGCATAAGTGTATATTGCATGTGTGTGAAAGTGGTGAAGGTTGAGTGTGTGTCAAAGTAGAAGTGTGTTGGGGTCTGACAGAAGGAGTGTGTTTGTATGTGTGTGTGTGCGCATGAGCGGGCACGTGTGTGTGTGTAAGTAAGATGCATGCTGTGTTCAAGTTTTCATGATCTCTGTCGGTTGTAGAGTATTTTTATTACCAACTTTTATTTCTTTCTTACGTTTGTTTATAAACTGATATTTACTTGCTTGAAGGTACATATATGTATGTACAGTAAATATTTCAGTGACACATGCTGTGTTCAAGTTTTCATCTCTGTCAGTTGTACAGTAATTTTATTACCAACTTCTATTTCTTTCTTACGTTTGTTTGTAAACTGATGTTTACTTGCTTGAAGGTACATGTATGTATGTACAGTAAATATTTCAGTGACACATGCTGTGTTCAAGTTTTCATGGTCTGTCAGTTTTACAGTATTTTTATTGCTAACTTTTATTTCTTTCAGATATTTGGTACAGATTTACAAGAAATGATTGAGGATCTGGATCAGGTACGTATTCCACTTTTTATTTCACCTTCAAGTATGTGCTGTTCATAAAATTGTTTTGAATGAATTGTACTTGGTGATATTTTACATGTTAGAGTGTCAGATTGTAGAGCAAGAATAAAATGTATGCAAGACAGTCTACTACTTCTCAGCTGGTATTTTTATTCATGAATATGAATGAGGGTTTTTATGTAGGAGTAGGATTTCCCCCTTTATCTGGTAAGCAGTTTTGAGTTCTGTTTGATTGTTTTATTCATATTGATGAAGAAAAATAATGTAAACCGAAGTGCAGGAAAGGATTACACATAGTTGTGTATCTATAGATGTGGATACAGTGAAGTACAGAAACACACCTCTGATTTTAACACTTTCCACATATTCCTGTGCTTGCACGTACTCATGCATACAGTCACACCCACACATATTCAGTTCAAACATTCTGTCACACACTCACACATACATAAACACACACATCCACACACCTCTGTTTGTCTCTTTCTGTCTCTGTCTTTCTCTCTCTCTCACAGACACATGTGTGCTTGTACACCAGCTGAAACATCCATATTTTTCTTAAAAGAACTGAAAACTGTGTGTTGATTTCCCACCATGGATAGACCTGCCCACCGTGCTGTCATGTGTCCTACAAATCCCTGTCTTCAGTGGATGTCACTGACAGTCTGTACCTTTGTTCTGCACAGGGTGACGTGGCGGAGACAGTCCGGGTATCGTTTGAGAGCAGCAAGCTGTTGATGCCGGCCAAGAAGAGTGCACTCAGCCTGCAAGAGGTAAGGTTCAACGCTGACACACAGTAAGAGGAAGGTGGCAGAGTGGTTAAGGCACTTATGTGCCAACAAAGTGTAGGTGAGGATCTGGGTTTGAACTCCGCTCTCGCCCTTTCTCCCAAGTTAGACTGGAAAATCAAACTGAGCGTCTTTGGCTGAGACAATGAACCGAGGTCCTGAAAGCTTCTCTGAAGGCCTTCAACATCAGCCACGACACATGGGAGCTGAATGCAATGGACAGACCAAAGTGGCGTTCAGCTGTCCACAAAGGCGCCAAATCCTGTGAGGCCAACAGAATCGCTGCAGCAGAGCAACGCAGACAGGCCAGGAAAAGCAGTGCCAGCAAGTCCCCGACAGCCGCCACCATCCCCTGTCCACACTGCGTCAGAACCTTCCGGGCGCGGATTGGCCTGACCAGTCATCTGCGCACCCACAGAGCCCAACCCACCCACCTCCAGGATGACTAGATGGTCCTCGTCGATCCCAACGGACAAACCACACAAACCAAGGTCCTGTGTGCAGCATGCACTTGGTGCACTGAAAAGAACCCATGGCAACAAAAGTGTTGTCTTCTGGCAAAATTATGTAAAAAGAAATCCACTCTGGTTGGTACACAAATATATATGCATGCACTCAAGGCCTGACAAGTGTGTTGGGTTATGCTGCTGTCAGGCATCTGCCGAGCAGATGTGGTGTAGTGTATATGGATTTGTCCGAACGCAGTGACACCTCCTTGAGAGACTAAACAAACTGAAACTTTCCATTGGATTCACAGCAAAAGGGGGCAGGTTGTGGGGGAGGGGACAGGAGTGTAGTTTAGCAGTTAAACATTGAGATAATAAACGAAGAGCCATTGTGCAGCATGCACTCAGCACATGTAAAAGAACCCATAGCAACAAAAGGGTTATCCCTGGCGAAATTCTGTGGAAAAATCAGTTATTGTAAAACAAATACACTTGTAGACAGAAGAAAAGAAGGGAAAAAAAAAGTGTGGCGCTGTACTGTGGCTATACTCTTTCTCCCCTGGGAGTGGTGCCTGAATTCCACACAGAGCACTCTGTTGTGACATAGTGTATTACAACACAACACAGCACAGTACAGCAAAGTCCAGTGCAATGCAATACAACACAAAACAACACAAAACAACACAATGCAGTGCAAGACATTACAACGCAGCACAATAAAAGCAGTACAATGCAATACTGTGTGACACAGGTGGACGCTCTGCTCACCAAGCTGTCGCAGTTCACCAAGGAGGAGGACCAGCAGCGGGTGCTGACCAAAATCGCCGTCAAGTGAGTCGCTCCTGCAGACAACCCCACCTCAAGGGCAACAGTTGTTAGAATGTCGCTCTCTTAGATATTGTTCATCTCCAGTCATCCAGTCTTTGCCTATGCTCTGTCACTGTCTAGCTGTTAGATTGTTAATCTCTCGACATCCAGTCTCCACCTCTGTTCTGTTAGATTGTTAATCTCTCGACATCCAGTCTCCGCCTCTGTTCTGTTAGATTGTTAATCTCTCGACATCCAGTCTCCACCTCTGTTCTGTTAGATTGTTAATCTCTCGACATCCAGTCTCCGCCTCTGTTCTGTTAGATTGTTAATCTCTCGACATCCAGTCTCCACCTCTGTTCTGTTAGATTGTTAATCTCTCGACATCCAGTCTTTGCCTATGCTCTGTAACTGTCTAGCTGTTAGATTGTTAATCTCTTGACATCCAGTCTCCATCTCTGTTCTGTTAGATTGTTAATCTCTTGACATCAAGTCTCCATCTCTGTTCTGTTAGATTGTTAATCTCTTGACATCAAGTCTCCATCTCTGTTCTGTTAGATTGTTAATCTCTCGACATCCAGTCTCCACCTCTGTTCTGTTAGATTGTTAATCTCTCATCATCCAGTCTCCATCTCATTTCTGTTAGATTGTTAATCTCTTGACATCCAGTCTCTACCTCTGTCTGTTCTGTTAGATTGTTAATCTCTTGACATCCAGTCTCCATCTCATTTCTGTTAGATTGTTAATCTCTTGTCATCCAATCTCTGCCTCAGGCACATGTCTGTTGTTACAAGAGGTGACCAGTGCTGGAAGGGGAACAGTTTGTTATCAGGTAACACTGACAAGACTTCTCCCCAATGTGGCTGCCTGCCTGTGTGTGTTGTGAACCTGTACAGACCTTGGTTATCAGGCATTGTCTGAGAATGATGATTTTTATTTGACCTTCTATTTTAATCAGACCTGGAAGTAATATTACGTTTATCGTGTTGGCTTTGAAAGAATTTGTAATTGAACTGCATTTGAAAACTGTCCTGACCATTTTTAGAAAGAAATAACTGATCCTTAGCTGTTGGATATTCTGTAGATGAGATAGATAACAGAAGCTTGTTTGTAAAATCCACTCAGATTATATATATATGTGTGTGTGTGTGTGTGTGTGTGTGTGTGTGTGTTCTTCAGGTTAACATCAGTTCATGTAGTGTGATTTTAGACAAAATTTAATCCACATATGAATGAATGAAAACGTAGTACATGGTAAATTGTAAACTTGTTAAAAACAAAGATTACAGCAAATGTCCAGCTGGACTGAAGCAAACATTCATACATCTTTAACTATAACAAGACCATGTCTGTAACATCTTGTATTTGTCTAATGTGTGTGTGTTTGTATGTATGTATGCGAGTGTGTGTGTGTGTGTGTTTGTGCATGCACGCTCTTGTGACTGAATGACACGGTGAACGACTGATGAGCACTGGAAGGTAGCTGTCAGTCAGGTCTACCCAAGAAGGCAGCCTGTTGGGCAAATGACTCTAGGTTTGTAAAGTGTGTAGAGCTTGGTATCTAACTGAAGATATGTGCTATATAAATATCCATATTAACTCACTCAGTACGGCCAGTCCTCTCTTCTCCTCTACACAGACCCCTCGGATGTCCAGTGGGTGTCTGAATGACCCAACCTTTAACTTCTGTCGTCAGAATTTTGGTATTCTTTGTCAACATTCACCTCTTCAGTATAAGAGCCTTCCACTTGCAATATTTTGATGATGGTAATTGGGGTGAAACGCTGTTAACGTCGTCTCTTTCGCCGTTCGTATGGAGAGAGTTAATCACTGAGTAAAGCTTGGGAATACTGAGGTTGTGTGTTTCTTGTACCAGGTGCACAGCCAACGACCTGAAGATGGTGATACGCCTGATCAAGCATGACTTGAGAATCAACGCCGGGGCCAAACACATGTAAGTGATCACCACGACCGGTGTATCGGCAAGCTGTTTGAAGGTTAACGTCACACTGTACATTTCTCTCATCTGGAAACCCTTCCTGACCCCTTCTGCTGCTGCTGAGTTGCAGAGGGTATATTTTTGTCAAAGAATAGTTGTCCCACTCTCTAGGTATGTTACGCAATGAATATCTTCGCTTTTAAAAATAAATTATGGCAGATGATTAATGAATTTTCTTGGAAGATGGTTAACTGGTAAGTTTGTTCATAACACAGAGGGGAAAAGTTTAATTCACAAAGTTTTGAAGGAGAAAGTTTTATTATACAGCATGCTACCTCTTTACTTTGACCGAAAATTTGGTGAACTCACAGATGACAAGTTTAGGGGTGATGAAAATATGGTATGATAGCAAAGGATACAAATAAAATACTGATGAACAAGAAATGTTTGAAGAAGGTGGAAAGAAAGGTGATTCACAATATAAACAAGATATGTTTGGATGTTTGGAAAATGGGGAAAAAGCTGGAATTAATGATATAAACAAGAAATTCATGAAAAAGGGTGAAAACGAGGGCAGTCATAACATAATTATCAAAAATTGTTTGTTCATTCTTCAATTTCTCCACCCCAAAAAAAAGTCTTACAGAAAATTGTGTTGTTGTTTTTTAAGTGTAAATCATAACATAATTATCAAGAACTGTTCATTCTTCAGTTTCTCCACCAAAAAAACAAACCAAAAAAAACAAAAAAATCTTACAGAAAAATGTGTTGGTGTTTTGATTGGCAGTTTGGACGGCCTTGACCCCAACGCCTATGCAGCCTTTCAGGCATCACGTGACTTGCGTGGTGTGGTGGAGCGCGTGGTGAAGCACAGGGTGGAGGCCAGGGAGACAGGGAAGCCGGGGCTGACCAAGAGCCTCAGCATCAAGGCCTCCCTCATGACTCCCGTCCTGCCCATGCTGGTCAGTCATCTTCCGTGCATATTTTGTATTTGTATTTGTATTTCTTTTTATCACAACAGATTTCTCTGTGTGAAATTCGGGCTGCTCTCCCCAGGGAGAGCGCGTCGCTACACTACAGCGCCACCCATTTTTTTTCTTTTTTTCCTGCATGCAGTTTTATTTGTTTTTCGTATCGATGTGGATTTTTCTACAGAATTTTGCCAGGAACAACCCTTTTGTTGCTGTGGGTTCTTTTACATGCGCTAAGTGCATGCTGCACACGGGACCTCGGTTTATCATCTCATCCGAATGACTAGCGTCCAGACAACCACTCAAGGTCTAGTGGAGGGGGAGAAAATAGCGGCGGCTGAACCGTGATTCGAACCAGCGCGCTCAGATTCTCTCGCTTCCTAGGCGGACGCGTTACCTCTAGGCCATCACTCCACTGATGCATATGATGCCAGACATATGATAAACTGACAAACCTGGTGAACACCCACCTGCATCTTGAATCAGTGTAGCTTCTTCTTCAGTTTCGAGGTGCAAACCCCACTTCCACCCCCCCGCCATGTCAAAATCGTGGTCACTGGCATCATCTTCATGCAGTTCTATCTCATTTGGTCCAAAATCTTCATCTCTTCTGTTTGCATCTTGAAATATTTCTTCCGGTACTTGTTCAGGTGTTGGGGTTTGTCTGCATGCAGCCATGGCTTTGCACACACAGTTTGAACTTCATACAAACTTGCAAAATTTTTGCCATAAATATGACAGTGAGCTGAATATTTTTAGTTTATGGTACTCAGGAGAGAAAGAGCTCTCAGGGGAGCTAATTTAATGGTTAGCATTGTTTTCTGCAGTGCGAGGCCATAAACTGAGAACGTTGTATCATGACGTACGTAGCACGTCAATACAGCATTGGTGAGCGACAGTTCATGACGTACGCCATACATCAACAAAGCAGTCAAGAGGTTAACATGGCCTTAGTGGTGGGCGAGGCTCTAAGCACCATAATTTGATGTGAAGCTTGTATCAGTTTTAGTCCTTTTCGAGAGCAAGCAAACTGATGGCTGACAGCCATCTTGTCCTGGAACTCTCTGGAATTCTCCCATGGGGATGATGGGGGCTTTTTTCGGTGTAATTAGTATGCCCACCTCCTGGAAATTCTGTGCCAGAAATGTCCTCTTATCCACAGTCTCCTGTAATGATCTGAAATGTTGCAGGCAGAGGCATGTAAGTCAGTGGAGTACGCCTTCAAGAAATGTCCCAACGGAATCTTCGCTGAGATCAAGTACGACGGGGAGAGGGTGCAGGTGCACAAGAGGGGGTCCGAGTTCCGTTACTTCAGCCGCAGCCTCAAGCCAGTTCTGGCCCATAAGGTTGGGTTTATATTGATGTGTGTGTGTGTGTGTGTGTTTTGTGTATCTGTGATGTGTGAGTGTCTTTGTATGTGTGGTGTGTGTGTGTGTGTGTGTGACAGACAGATGGACAGTAAGACAGACAGACAGACAATTCTTCACTCCTGCCCATGTGTCGTGTTTTGTTTTTGTTCTGTGTGATTGGCTCTTCCTGTTTCTCTGATTCTTTTTACTTTTCTCTTTCTCTCATTTTTTCCGTCATTACAATATGCGTACACATGTGTGTGCGTGTGTGGATGTTTACATAGATGGGTGTGTGTGTACATGTGTGTATGTGAACATTAGGTGGTGTGTTTGTAAATATGTCGTTGTGTATGTCAATGTGCTTGTTTGCGTGTGTGCGTGCAAGTGTGTGGGTATACATTGTGAGTGTTTGAATATGTATGTGTGTGTACATGTATATGTGTATATGTACTTACTATTTGTGTGTGTGCAGTGTGCTTATTTATCATCATTGTTGTCTTTTTTATTTATTTTTTTTATTTATTTATTTATTTTATTATGATCTTTTTTTTTTCTTTTTTTTTTGTTGTTGTTTTTTTTTGTTTTTTTTTGTACGCTTATAGTTGACTTTATCAAGTTTTTGCGCCTTATACATATTATTATTAGGGTTTTTTTGTTTTGTTTTTTGGTGTGTTTTTTCCCTCAAGGCCTGACTAAGCGCGCTGGGATACGCTGCTGGTCAGGCATCTGCTTGGCAGATGTGGTGTAGCGTATATGGATTTGTCTGAACGCAGTGAAACTGTGTATGGGTGCGTGGTGTGTGTGTTTGTGTGTGAGTGAATGTGTGTGTGCAGGTTTGTTATAGTCTATTGTCAGCTTGTGGGAATTCTTATTTAAACAGTTTTAATCTCTTTTTGTGTTGCACATGATCGTTTTATGTTGGTGTTTACAACGAGCCTGTGATTGCACAAGTTAATTTCCTTGTGGATTAATCAAGTTTTGTTGATTTGATTGATTGGTTGATTGTGTGTGTGTTCAGGTGGCCCATTTCAAGGACTACATCCCGAAAGCGTTCCCAACAGGCAACGACCTGATTCTGGACGCTGAGGTTCTGCTGGTGGACACCAACACGGGAAACCCTCTGCCGTTCGGCACGCTGGGCGTCCATAAAGTGAGAGATAGGGCAGTGCTCTCTTTGGGTGTGTTGTGTGTGTTGTGTGTGTCTGTGTTTGTGTCTGTGTGTGTTTGTGTATGTGTGTGTGTGTGTGTGCGTGTACAAGGAGACAGGAAACCCTCTGCCCTTCGGCACACTGGGCGTCCATAAAGTGAGCGATAGGGCAGTGCTCTCTTTGGGTGTGTGTGTGTCTGTGTTTGTGTCTGTGTGTGTGTGTATGTGTGTGTTTGGGTTTTGTGTGTGTTCTGTGTGTGTGTGTGTGTGCGTGTACAAGGAGACAGGAAACCCTCTGCCCTTCGGCACACTGGGCGTCCATAAAGTGAGCGATAGGGCATTGCTCTCTTTGGGTGTGTGTGTGTGTGTGTGTGTGTGTGTGTGTGTGTTTTGTGTTTGTTGGCCTCTTTGTGTGTATAGTTAGTCAACTTTCTGCTTGTTGATATGTATTTGGTGTGTGTGTGTGTTCTGTGTGTGTGTGTGTGTGTGTGTGTGTGTGTGTGTGTGTGTGTGTGTGTGTTCTGTGTTTGTTGGTCTCTCTGTGTGTATAGTTAGTCACTTTCTGTTTGTTGATATGTATTTGGTGTGTGTGTGTGTGTGTGTTTATGTGTGTGTGTGTGTATTGTGTTTGTTGGTCTCTCTGTGTGTATAGTTAGTTGACTTTCTGCTTGTTGATATATATTTTGTGTGTGTGTGTGTGTTCTATGTGTGTGTTTATGTGTGTGTGTGTGTGTGTGTGTGTGTGTGTGTGTGTGTTGTGTTTGTTGGCCTCTTTGTTTGTATAGTTAGTCAACTTTCTGCTTGTTGATATATATTTGGTGTGTGTGTGTGTGTTCTGTGTGTGTGTGTGTGTGTGTGTGTGTGTGTGTTCTGTGTGTGTGTGTGTGTGTGTGTGTGTTCTGTGTTTGTTGGTCTCTCTGTGTGTATAGTTAGTCACTTTCTGTTTGTTGATATATATTTTGTGTGTGTGTGTGTTCTATGTGTGTGTTTATGTGTGTGTGTGTTTTGTGTGTGTGTGTGTGTGTTCTATGTGTGTGTTTTGTGTGTGTGTGTGTGTGTGTGTTTTGTGTTTTGTGTTTGTTGGTCTCTCTGTGTGTATAGTTAGTTGACTTTCTGCTTGTTGATATATATTTTGTGTGTGTGTGTATCTGTCTGTCTGTCCGTCTTCAGTTAATCTGTCTGTGTTGTGTGTTGGCCTTCTGCAAATTGATATGTGTGTGTGTTGGGTGTGTGTCTGTGTTGTGTTTGTGTTTGCTTTTTGTCTCTGTGTGTATGCACGTGTGTTGGTATTTGTGTGTGGGTATTTGTGCATGTGTGTCTGCCTGCATGTGTATAATATGTGTGGGTGTAGACTTAGTAATACATGGCTGAGTATGTGTTTATGTGTTATAATGCATGTGTGTGTGTCTGTGTCTGTGTGTGTGCAAGGAGACCGGCAATCTTCTGTCCTTCAGCATTCTGAGGGTGCATATGATGAAGTGGGGGATGTGTATGCAGTTTTCTGTTAGGATTCTGATGACGAAACAAAAATGTACACTGTGTTTTTATGCTTGTAATAGAACATATCAGTCAGAGATAGAAGCATGTTTTTGTTTGCTGTGATGCACATGTGTTTAAGAGAGAGACTGTTGGAAAAACGTGAATATAGCTAGCTAAGTGAATGAGTGTTGTGGGGCTGAGTCAATGATTTAGATATAGAGGAGAGTGGGCAGGAGTTTCATGATGTGTGTGTGGGAACATAAGTGCATATACTACAAAGACATACATGTTTGTTTTTTGTTGTTTTTTAAAACAGAGTGATCCTGCTTGTTGCAGATAACAATAATTGCTGATCAGTTGTTATCTAGATATATATTTTTTTTTTCTTCTTCTTTTTTTTCTCAAGGCCTGACTAAGCGCGTTGGGTTACGCTGCTGGTCAGACATCTGCTTGGCAGATGTGGTGTAGCGTATATGGATTTGTCCGAACGCAGTGACGCCTCCTTGAGCTACTGAAACTGAAACAGTTATCTACTATTTTTTAGAAAGCAAGACAATTCCCCCGCCCACCCTGTATTGTTACAGAAAGCGGCGTTCACTGATGCCAAAGTGTGTCTCTTTGTCTTTGACTGCCTCCTGATCAATGACAACAACCTCATGGAAAAGTGAGTACCCAGTCCCTTCCCAAAAATTATAGTGTGGAGAAACAATGAGAGAGAGAGAGACAGTAGAAAGAAAGAATGGATAGAGGGGAAAGATGGGTCAGAGACAGTAAAAAAAAGAAAAGAACACAACAGCAGAAAATGAAAGAGTGAAGGATAGGAACAGAGGAGATTAAAAAAAAATAAAAAAAAAAAAAGACAGATTGAAACAGTGTTGCAGTGAGGAAAGTAACAACTGCTGTCTTGAAATGTGAAGTGCCTGTCTGTCTGAAGTATTTTCAGTTCTCCAAGCTATTGAAATGCTCAGAAATACAAGCCACAATCCTCAGGTGGTGTCTGTCTGAAGTATTTTCAGTTCTCCAAGGTATTGAAATGCTCAGAAATACAAGCCATGACCCTCAGGTGGTGCTGCACCAGACATGCCTTCTCCCTGATTTGTTCATATTTCGACGGGCGCAATAGCCGAGTGGTTAAAGCGTTGGACTGTCAATCTGAGGGTCCCGGGTTCGAATCACGGTGACGGCGCCTGGTGGGTAAAGGGTGGAGATTTTTACGATCTCCCAGGTCAACATATGTGCAGACCTGCTAGTGCCTGAACCCCCTTCGTGTGTATATGCAAGCAGAAGATCAAATACGCACATTAAAGATCCTGTAATCCATGTCAGCGTTCGGTGGGTTATGGAAACAAGAACATACCCAGCATGCCCACCCCCGAAAACGGAGTATGGCTGCCTACATGGCGGGGTAAAAACAGTCATGCACGTAAAAGCCCACTCGTGTGCATACGAGTGAACGCAGAAGAAGAAGAAGAAAAAGTTCATATTTCTTTCTGAAAACCAACAAAAATATCACAACATACAAATATATGTGGCTGTTCCATAAGAATGATAATAATAATGGATACTTATATAGCACACTGTCCAGAAATCTGCTGTAGGTGCTTTACAAAAACGCTTTGTTAACATAAAACATTACATCTGTGTTACATACACACACCAAAATATGACTACACACACACACACGCACACACACACACACGCACACACGGACACACGCACACACACACACACACACACACTGCGTACATACATTTTAACAATACATGTGTATCTAACAGCTACCCTAACACATACGCACACATAGGCAGGCACAAACTTACATAAACGCACGCGCACACAATACACATTCATATACATGCATGTAGTTATGTACACATACATATGTATACATGCATAGTCAAGCACAGCGAACGCAAAGGAAGTGGACCTGCCACAATAAAAAAAAAAAAAAAAAAAAAAAATGGCAGTGCTGATTTCTTCAGATGGCAGCTTAGACATGCACGGGTGGGCATTCTGTCAGAACCGGTAATTCAGAAAGGTCGTGAGACAAACCAACATGGTGACAAAGAGGAACATGTGTGAGAACTACACTGTAAAGACTTCAAGCAGTGATGACGAGCATGTGTTTATAAAACTGCATGAGGCAAAATCAGTGTGAGCATTGTCTTTAGCTGTGCGATAAGCTCAGACCTTTTTTTTTTTTTTCAAATTTTGTTTCAGTCCATATATGTGCTGTTCTTTTGCAGTGAGCAAATGTTATGTGGTGTTACTGATAATTTTGGTTTTTTCCTGATTTTTTAACTCATTTTCCCCCACAGCTACATTCCTGCTACAACTCCCTGTGACCAGCAGTACATGAGACCACTGCAGAAAAACACACATTGGCTCACTTACACGGTGAAAATCAATGGAGAATTGTAGATTTAATCGGTCGAACAAAGTTTCGTTTTCATGCTTCCAGAATCTGTAAAAGCTTCAGTTTAGAATGCTAACTGTACCAAGCAAGAATATAAACGAAATCAGAACAGTGTATTGGTACGAGAATACTTGTACCTGGTCTACAGGGGAAGTAATCATGGTACAAGTTAATCCATATACGGAGTAGAATGAGTTAAGGCTGCAGTACTGATGGATTTAGGGGCAGGCATGTCTGGTGGTGATGACAGTGTTGCTGTGTGATGTCAGATGTGGTGGTGGCGGTGGTGGTGACAGTGTTGCTGTGTGATGTCAGATGTGGTGGTGGTGGTGGTGACAGTGTTGCTGTGTGATGTCAGATGTGGTGGTGGCGGTGGTGGTGACAGTGTTGCTGTGTGATGTCAGATGTGGTGGGGATGGTGGTGGTGGTGGTGACAGTGTTGCTGTGTGATGTCAGATGTGGTGGTGGTGACAGTGTTGCTGTGTGATGTCAGATATGGTGGTGGTGGTGGTGGTGGTGGTGACAGTGTTGCTGTGTGATGTCAGATGTGGTGGGGATGGTGGTGGTGGTGACAGTGTTGCTGTGTGATGTCAGATGTGGTGGTGGTGATGGTGGTGGTGACAGTGTTGCTGTGTGATGTCAGATGTGGCGGTGATGGTGGTGACAGTGTCACTGTGTGATATCAGATGTGGCAGTGGTGGTGATGGTGGTGGTGGTGACAGTGTCACTGTGTGATATCAGATGCGGCAGTGGTGGTGATGGTGGTGGTGGTGGTGACAGCGTTGCTGTGTGATATCAGATGTGGTGGTGGTGGTGGTGACAGTGTCGCTGTGTGATACCAGATGTGGCGGTGATGGTGGTGACAGCATTGCTGTGTGATGTCAGATGTGGCGGTGGTGGTGATGGTGGTGACAGCGTTGCTGTGTGATGTCAGATGTGGCGGTGCTGGTGGTGGTGCTGTGTGATGTCAGATGTGGCAGTGGTGGTGGTGGCGGTGATGGTGACAGTGTTGTTGTGTGATGTCAGATGTGGTGGTGGTGGTGGTGGTGGTGGTGACAGTGTTGCTGTGTGATATCAGATGTGGCGGTGGTGGTGATGGTGGTGACAGCGTTGCTGTGTGATGTCAGATGTGGCGGTGGTGGTGGTGGTGATGTTGCTGTGTGATATCAGATGTGGTGGTGGTGATGGTGGTGGTGACAGTGTCACTGTGTGATATCAGATGTGGTGGTGGTGGTGGTGACAGTGTTGCTGTGTGATGTCAGATGTGGTGGTGGTGGTGGCGGTGGTGATGGTGGTGGCGGTGGTGATGGTGGTGGTGGTGACAGTGTTGCTGTGTGATGTCAGATGTGGTGGTGATGGTGGTGACAGCGTTGCTGTGTGATGTCAGATGGTGTGGTGGTGGTGGTGACAGTGTTGCTGTGTGATATCAGATGTGGTGGTGGTGGTGGTGACAGTGTTGCTGTGTGATATCAGATGTGGTGGTGGTGATGGTGGTGGCGGTGGTGGTGACAGTGTCACTGTGTGATATCAGATGTGGTGGTGGTGGTGGTGACAGTGTTGCTGTGTGATATCAGATGTGGTGGTGGTGGTGGCGGTGGTGATGGTGGTGGCGGTGGTGATGGTGGTGGTGGTGACAGTGTTGCTGTGTGATGTCAGATGTGGTGGTGGCGGTGGTGGTGACAGTGTTGCTGTGTGATGTCAGATGTGGTGGTGGTGGTGGTGACAGTGTTGCTGTGTGATGTCAGATGTGATGGTGGTGGTGGCGGTGGTGGTGACAGTGTTGCTGTGTGATGTCAGATGTGGTGGTGGTGGTGGTGACAGTGTTGCTGTGTGATGTCAGATGTAGCGGTGGTGATGGTGGTGGTGATGGTGGTGACAGTGTTGCTGTGTGTTGTCAGATGTGGTGGTGGTGGTGACAGTGTTGCTGTGTGTTGTCAGATGTGGTGATGGTGGTGGTGGTGACAGTGTTGCTGTGTGATGTCAGATGTGGTGATGGTGGTGGTGGTGACAGTGTTGCTGTGTGATGTCAGATGTGGTGGGGATGGTGGTGGCGGTGACAGTGTTGCTGTGTGATGTCAGATGTGGTGGTGGTGATGGTGGTGGTGACAGTGTTGCTGTGTGATGTCAGATGTGGCGGTGATGGTGGTGACAGTGTCACTGTGTGATATCAGATGTGGCAGTGGTGGTGGTGGTGACAGTGTCACTGTGTGATATCAGATGTGGCAGTGGTGGTGATGGTGGTGGTGGTGGTGACAGCGTTGCTGTGTGATATCAGATGTGGTGGTGGTGGTGGTGACAGTGTTGCTGTGTGATGTCAGATGTGGTGGTGATGGTGGTGGTGGTGACAGTGTTGCTGTGTGATGTCAGATGTGGCAGTGGTGGTGGTGATGGTGGTGGTGGTGACAGTGTTGCTGTGTGATGTCAGATGTGGCGGTGGTGGTGATGGTGGTGACAGCGTTGCTGTGTGATGTCAGATGTAGCAGTGGCGGTGGTGGTGGTGGTGATGTTGCTGTATGATGTGGGCAGGACGATGAAGGAGCGACGTCAGATCCTGGAGAAGAACATGTCTGAGGTAGAGCACAGGGTCATGCTGTCCGAGGTTCACAAGATCAAGGTCAGTCAAGGTCACCACATTCAGGATCTGGAGACTTTTTTCTTCTTTTTTTTTTTAATATAAAGAAAATGTATATCTATCAAGACTCTTTGTTATTTTCAAACATGAGATGTTAACTGTTAAGCTGTGCCAGGGAGATAGAGCACATGTATAAATGTTCATTATTATTTGGTCCATCCAAGAACATTTTGACAGGCTCATGATCTCAATTTTGAAGTTATGAGTGTGCAGACATATGAACAAGCATGCATAAGTTAGGGTACACAAAGCTTGCTTACACACACACACACACACACACACACACACACACACACACACACACACACTCAGAGACATCTGTGCATACTTAAACAACATGTTTGTTGAAACTCTTTAATTGATTTTACAGAAAGAGGAGGGGCTTAAGAGTGATGACTGATGTTATGAGAAAGGGGAAGAGCTTGAGACATCAAGTTTCAGAGCTTTTAAAATGTGTAGTGGCTTCAGAAAAGGGGAGTGTTTGATGTCTACTGATTCAGAAAGGGAAGAAGCTGCTCATACTGAAATTTAAAATGTTCACTTTTCACTGATTGGCAGATTCTGAAAGAGTTTGGACAATCACAGTGTTTTGGTGTGTTGTAGATTGATGGTTTAGGAAATGGGGGCGGGGCATTCACATTGATTGATGTGTGTAGATCAACGGTTTAGAAAATGGGGGCAGGGCATTCACAGTGATTGATGTGTGTAGATCAATGGTTTAGAAAATGGGGGCAGGGCATTGACAGTGATTGATGTGTGTGCTGATTGGTGGTTTCAGAAAGGGGAGGAGCTACAAAAGCTGATGAACAAAGTGTTTGATGAAGGGCTGGAGGGACTGGTGCTCAAAGATGCCAGTGTGAGTTCTGCTTCAACAGGGTGCTTTCCTCTGTGTGTGCGTCTGTGTGGTGTGTGTTGATAACACTTGTATATAAGTATTAGAGCACGCTAAAACCTTCCATATGTGTACATGATTTGCTACTGAACTTTTCTTCAAATATGTGTGTGTTGTATTGTCGGATTTGATAACTGTTAGAAATATTTTATCATTTCAAGGCTGATTCAGGTTTGTAGTGGGTTATGAATGACTATTTCCTGATCTGCATAGAGCTGAAGTAGCTTACTTTGTGATGAACTGCTTTCTTCATCTCCACTGAAATGCAGTTGGATGGTTTGTGATCTTGTTCTTCTTCAGCAGTAGCTCTGTGCCTCACATGTTCACATGCATCCATGAGCATGCTTTTACATATGTGATGGGTTTTGTTGTGGGTTTTTTTTGTGTTTTTTTTTTTGTACTGCATCATTGAGACAGCCATGTTTAATTTTTAGCAGGTGAGATCCAGCCAGGTATGTTTGTATTTACCAAACCTACTGAACATATTTCCCTGACCGATTGAATATGCATAGCTTAAAGAATTTTTTACGGACGTTTGACTGTGTGCAAGTGTCACATGAAACGAATAAAGTAGTAGCAGATCTGCACAAATGTTCACTTGGGATAAAGGTGAGAAACCCTGCAGCATTTTATGGCCATCAAGGCAGTGAACTCTTATCCACTGTGTCCAGGGCTCAGCACAGGAAGGCAGTGAACTCTTATCCACTGTGTTGAGGGCTCAGCACAGGAAGGCAGTGAACTCTTATCCACTGTGTCCAGGGCTCAGCACAGGAAGGCAGTGAACTCATATCCACTGTGTCCAGGGCTCAGCACAGGAAAGCAGTGAATTAATATCCACTGTGTCCAGGGCTCAGCACAGGAAGGCAGTGAATTAATATCCACTGTGTCCAGGGCTCAGCACAGGAAGGCAGTGAATTAATATCCACTGTGTCCAGGGCTCAGCACAGGAAGACAGTGAATTAATATCCACTGTGTCTAGGGCTCAGTACAGGACGGCAGTGAAATAATATCCACTGTGTCCAGGGCTCAGCACAGGAAGGCAGTGAACTCATATCCACTGTGTCCAGGGCTCAGCACAGGAAGGCAGTGAATTAATATCCACTGTGTCCAGGGCTCAGCACAGGAAGGCAGTGAACTCATATCCACTGTGTCCAGGGCTCAGCACAGGAAGGCAGTGAACTCATATCCACTGTGTCCAGGGCTCAGCACAGGAAGGCAGTGAATTAATATCCACTGTGTCCAGGGCTCAGCACAGGAAGGCAGTTAACTCTTATCCACTGTGTCCAGGGCTCAGCACAGGAAAGCAGTGAATTAATATCCACTGTGTCCAGGGCTCGGCACAGGAAGGCAGTGAACTAATATCCACTGTGTCCAGGGCTCAGCACTAATATCCACTGTGTCCAGGGCTCAGCACAGGAAGGCAGTGAACTCATATCCACTGTGTCCAGGGCTCAGCACAGGAAGGCGGGGGCCCAATCCTCTCCTTCCACTGCTCTCACCTGCCTGAACCAAAGCCAGGTACCCTTTCACACCTGGATGGGTGGGGGGGGGGGGGGGGAATCGGAGGAAAGTGCCTTTCCCAAGGATACAACACTGTGCTGAATTGGGGCCTCAAACCCTGGTCACTGGTGAACACTGGTTAAGAAGTCAGACATGTACTGTAATGTTTTATTATTTTTTTTGTCACAACAGATTTTTCTGTGTGAAGTTTGGGCTGCTCTCCGCAGGGGGAGCGTGTCGCTACACTGAGAGCACCATCCATTTTTTTTTGGGGGGGGGGGGGACACACGGGACCTCGGTTTATCGTCTCATCCAAATGACTAGCGTCCAGACCACCACTCAAGGTCTAGTCGCAGCCCAGGAACACAGAAGGAAAAGTAACTCTGTGTGTGTGTGTGTGTGTGTGCATGTGTGAGTGTGTGTATGTATGTTTGTGTATGTGTGTGTGTATGTGAGTGTGTGTTTGTATGAGTCTGTTTGTGTGTGTGTGTGTGCATGTATGTGTGCGTGTCTGTGTGTGTGTGTGTGCAGGGCATCTATGAGCCAGGGAAGCGACACTGGCTGAAGGTGAAGAAGGACTACCTACATGAGGGCAGCATGGCTGACTCGGCAGACCTCATCGTCCTGGGGGCGTACTATGGAACAGGGAACAAAGGTTTGGTGTGACAGCTCCATGAATGAACAAACATTGTTTGCACAGTGTTTATGGTACTTCTTATTGAAAGGTACACGTGTAACATCAGCAACAAAGGTGTGTTGTGGCACCGTCCTGTTACTGAATGAAATACCTATTCAAAGGTGTACCTGTGTAACATCAGCAACAAAGGTGTGTTGTGGCACCGTCCTGTTACTGAATGAAATACCTATTCAAAGGTGTACCTGTGTAACATCAGTAACAAAGGTGTGTTGTGGCACCGTCCTGTTACTGAATGAAATACCTATTCTAAGGTGTACCTGTGTAACATCAGCAACAAAGGTGTGTTGTGGCACCGTCCTGTTACTGAATGAAATACCTATTCAAAGGTGTACCTGTGTGACATCAGCAACAAAGGTGTGTTGTGGCACCGTCCTGTTACTGAATGAAATACCTATTCAAAGGTGTACCTGTGTAACATCAGCAACAAAGGTGTGTTGTGGCACCGTCCTGTTACTGAATGAAATACCTATTCAGAGGTGTACCTGTGTAACATCAGTAACAAAGGTGTATTGTGGCACCACCCTGTTACTGAATGAAATACCTATTCAAAGGTGTACCTGTGTAACATCAGCAACAAAGGTGTGTTGTGGCACCGTCCTGTTACTGAATGAAATACCTATTCAAAGGTGTACCTGTGTAACATCAGTAACAAAGGTGTGTTGTGGCACCGTCCTGTTACTGAATGAAATACCTATTCAAAGGTGTACCTGTGTAACATCAGCAACAAAGGTGTGTTGTGGCACCACCCTGTTACTGAATGAAATACCTATTCAAAGGTGTACCTGTGTAACATCAGCAACAAAGGTGTGTTGTGGCACCGTCCTGTTACTGAATGAAATACCTATTCAAAGGTGTACCTGTGTAACATCAGTAACAAAGGTGTGTTGTGGCACCGTCCTGTTACTGAATGAAATACCTATTCAAAGGTGTACCTGTGTAACATCAGTAACAAAGGTGTGTTGTGGCACCGTCCTGTTACTGAATGAAATACCTATTCAAAGGTGTACCTGTGTAACATCAGCAACAAAGGTGTGTTGTGGCACCGTCCTGTTACTGAATGAAATACCTATTCAAAGGTGTACCTGTGTAACATCAGCAACAAAGGTGTGTTGTGGCACCGTCCTGTTACTGAATGAAATACCTATTCAAAGGTGTACCTGTGTAACATCAGCAACAAAGGTGTGTTGTGGCACCGTCCTGTTACTGAATGAAATACCTATTCAAAGGTGTACCTGTGTAACATCAGCAACAAAGGTGTGTTGTGGCACCGTCCTGTTACTGAATGAAATACCTATTCAAAGGTGTACCTGTGTAACATCAGCAACAAAGGTGTGTTGTGGCACCGTCCTGTTACTGAATGAAATACCTATTCTAAGGTGTACCTGTGTAACATCAGTAACAAAGGTGTGTTGTGGCACCGTCCTGTTACTGAATGAAATACCTATTCAAAGGTGTACCTGTGTAACATCAGCAACAAAGGTGTGTTGTGGCACCGTCCTGTTACTGAATGAAATACCTATTCAAAGGTGTACCTGTGTAACATCAGCAACAAAGGTGTGTTGTGGCACCGTCCTGTTACTGAATGAAATACCTATTCAAAGGTGTACCTGTGTAACATCAGCAACAAAGGTGTGTTGTGGCACCGTCCTGTTACTGAATGAAATACCTATTCAAAGGTGTACCTGTGTGACATCAGTAACAAAGGTGTGTTGTGGCACCGTCCTGTTACTGAATGAAATACCTATTCAGAGGTGTACCTGTGTAACATCAGCAACAAAGGTGTGTTGTGGCACCGTCCTGTTACTGAATGAAATACCTATTCAAAGGTGTACCTGTGTGACATCAGTAACAAAGGTGTGTTGTGGCACCGTCCTGTTACTGAATGAAATACCTATTCAAAGGTGTACCTGTGTGACATCAGTAACAAAGGTGTGTTGTGGCACCACCCTGTTACTGAATGAAATACCTATTCAAAGGTGTACCTGTGTGACATCAGCAACAAAGGTGTGTTGTGGCACCACCCTGTTACTGAATGAAATACCTATTCAAAGGTGTACCTGTGTAACCTTTGCAACTAAAGGTGTATTGTGGCACCGTCCTGTTACTGAATGAAATACCTATTCAAAGGTGTACCTGTGTAACATCAGTAACAAAGGTGTGTTATGGCACCGTCCTGTTACTGAATGAAATACCTATTCAAAGGTGTACCTGTGTGACATCAGCAACAAAGGTGTGTTGTGGCACCGTCCTGTTACTGAATGAGATACCTATTCAAAGGTGTACCTGTGTAACATCAGCAACAAAGGTGTGTTGTGGCACCACCCTGTTACTGAATGAAATACCTATTCAAAGGTGTACCTGTGTAACATCAGCAACAAAGGTGTGTTGTGGCACCGTCCTGTTACTGAATGAAATACCTATTCAAAGGTGTACCTGTGTAACATCAGCAACAAAGGTGTGTTGTGGCACCGTCCTGTTACTGAATGAAATACCTATTCAAAGGTGTACCTGTGTAACATCAGTAACAAAGGTGTGTTATGGCACCGTCCTGTTACTGAATGAAATACCTATTCAAAGGTGTACCTGTGTAACATCAGCAACAAAGGTGTGTTGTGGCACCACCCTGTTACTGAATGAAATACCTATTCAAAGGTGTACCTGTGTAACATCAGCAACAAAGGTGTGTTGTGGCACCACCCTGTTACTGAATGAAATACCTATTCAAAGGTGTACCTGTGTAACCTTTGCAACTAAAGGTGTATTGTGGTACTGTGCTGTTATTGAATAAATGCATGTATAGCATATGACATGCCACACTTCAGCATGAGGTAGATGTGGACATGGTGTTTATGATGTCAGTTGATTGATGGAACTGGGTTGCGACTGACATGCCTGCACAGTGATTGTCAACTTACTAGGATAGTTTGAAACTTTTTTTTTTTTTTTTTTTAAAGAAACACGAAGTATAATCTCCTGGAATGCCTTTTATTATCTTTCTGATATTCTTTTTCTTCGTTTTTTTTTTTTTTTTTTTTTTGTCTTTCTTACTGTAGGGATACCAGGGGCATCTTTTTGTTATAAGTAGTACACTACCCCAGGCTTTTGGAAATTCTTCACAAGTAATTTCCTCTCATCTGTGGCTCTTTTTGTTTCCAGGGTTTTTTTCCCCTTCTCTTTCTTTGGTTTAAACAGTATTTTATTTGGAACATGTCACAATACGACACAGATAGCGATGAACAGGACAACAAGAAAATCTTATATAAAGTCCTGTCCTGACACATGTACATACTGAATATGTGACGGATGTCATCATAACTAGAAGACGTGAACATACATGAGTTTTGAACAAAACTAAGCTGAGATATAAATAAAGTGAAGAAAATGAATAAGAAACGAGTGGTGGAGGAAGAAGTCAATAGAGAGAGAACGAGAAGCATCAACGCTGGGGCACAAGCACAGCAAGACTTAACTTGGCCTAGACCTTGAGTGGTGGTCTGGACGCTAGTCATTCGGATGAGACGATAAACCAAGGTCCCGTGTGCAGCATGCACTTAGCGCACGTAAAAGAACAAAGCGGCGAAGGCCAACCGTCCCGCGAAAAAAAAAAAGGCAAGGACGCCATCATGTATTCATATCATGAGCTGGCAATTCATTTCTCTTTCTTTCCTCTAGTCCTTTCTGCCATCCCAGTCGATTTTTTTTTTTTTTCCCTTACAAAAAGGGTGAGGTAAATGAAGCATTGCATGTACAGTGTGAGCAGTGGAAACAAACAGAAAAACACAGTTGCATGATTTGGACATCTGGTGTCAATTTTCCTGAAACCAGGACGCTCTGCTACTGTTTCAGACCATATCAAAACTCACACAAGTTTGTCCATGACTGATCATGACTGCTGGAGCATAATGCAAAATGTCATTGTTCGCTAGTGTTAATTGTGACTAAGAAAGCAGAACGCAAAATTTCAACAATCAGTAGTGTTAGATGTGGAGTGATGGCCTGGAGGTAACGCGTCCGCCTAGGAAGCGAGAGAATCTGAGCGCGCTGGTTCGAATCACGGCTCAGCTGCCAATATTTTCTCCCCCTCCACTAGACCTTGAGTGGTGGTCTGGACGCTAGTCATTCGGATGAGACAATAAACCAAGGTCCCGTGTGCAGCATGCACTTAGCGCACGTAAAAGAACCCACAGCAACAAAAGGGTTGTTCCTGGCAAAAATTTTGTAGAAAAATCCACTTTGATAGGGAAAACAAATAAAACTGCACGCGGGAAAAAATTACAAAAAATATGGGTGGTGCTGTAGTGTAGTGACATGCTCTCCCTGGGGAGAGCAGCCTGAATTTCACATAGAGAAATCTGCTGTGATAAAAAGAAATACAAATACAAATAAAGAAGCATAATGCAAAGCGTCATTGTTCACTAGTGTTAACTGTGACTAAAGAAACACAACACAGTGTGTCTCATTTCACTGGTGTCATGTGACAAAGAAGCGTAACAACACAAAACGTCTCTGTTGGTACCAGGGGGCCTGATGTCGATCTTCCTGATGGGGTGCTATGACCCGGGCACCAAGACCTTCTGCACTGTGTCCAAGTGCGGCAACGGTCTGGACGACAAGACACTGGACCAGCTGCAGACCCAGCTGGACATGGTGAAGATCAGCAAGGACCCTCGGAAGGTGCCCGCCTGGCTCTCCATCAAGAAACAGGTAGGGGGGCATTGACAGAGATGTCAGCAGTTACAATTTCGCCATATTTTGTCTCGCTTGATCGCAGTTTGTTCGGACATTACGACAACGTCAAAATTGTTCCGACTAGTTTGTTTTCAACTACATAGCATGGTCACATGCTTTCCTGTCGTAACATTACCCAGACACTCCAGATCGATCGATCACGAGGCCAAGGCAGTTACTACTTAACATGGTCTCACGTGATGATGCTCAGCTAATCGTGTGCGTGTTGACATTGAAACAGCATTCAGTGGAGCAATCAGCTTAATCGTAACAGTTACACAGTGTTGCAAGTAGGCCCAAGTGTTTGTAATTGTAGAAGATAAAATGTACATTTGCTGATGTGGCTCGAGTTCAAGTGTTCTTACCAAACTCAAAATGATCATACCAAATTTCCTGATTGTTCTTCAAACACTTGACAGGGGTTGGCATCTCTGCATTGGTCATGTAGACTGTCAGTCCAGTTTCCAGTTTAAGTTTCTCAGTGAGACGTCCTTGCGTTCAGACAAACAAACTGTATACGTTACACCATATCTGCTTGGCAGATGCCTGACCAGCAGCATAACGCAACATGCATAGGCCTTGAATGCATGCATATATTTGTATTTTGTATTTGTATTTCTTTTTATCACATCAGATTTCTCTGTGTGAAATTCGGGCTGCTCTCCCCAGGGAGAGCGTGTCACTACACTACAGCGCCACCCATTTTTTTGTATTTTTTCCTGCGTGTAGTTTTATTTGTTTTTCCTATCAAAGTGGATTTTTCTACAGAATTTTGCCAGGAACAACCCTTTTGTTGCCGTGGGTTCTTTTACGTGCGCTATGTGTACCTATGAGAGTGGAACTCTTCTACAGAATTTTGTGAAAAGGGACACTACTTATGTTGCCATGGGTTCTTTTTCAGTGTATCAAAGGCATGCTGTGCATGGGACCTCGGTTTATCGTCTCATCTGAATGACTAGATGCTCAGTTTGATCTTCCAGTCAAACTTGGGAGAAAGGGTGAGACTGGGATTCAAACCCAGAGTCTCATGGACACTGTATTGGCAGATACAGGTCTTAATCATTCTGCCACCTTCCTCCTGTAGTCATTAGTCCTTCAAATGCTGTTTCAATGTCAACACGCACACGATTAGACCCCGGAGCACATCCTGCAGTCCTGCCCCCTGTATCAAGATGCACGGACGCAGCAGTGGCCCTATGGAGCCACACTGGCAGAAAAGCTCTGGGGCACCAAAGAAGACCTCATCAAGACCACCACCTTCATTTCCAGCATAGGACTGCAAGTCTGAGACCATGATCACGGGGAACGCAGAAGAATTAGTCCTTACAACTTGTAGGCATCATAGTCATTGTTTTTTTGTTATTATCAGTGGTGCTGACTTACAGAGTGTCAATTTTTTTTTCTCAATATGCGTTAAATATGGATTGTGTTGTACTGATTGAAAAGAAGAACCGATGGGCGCAATAGCCGAGTGGTTAAAGCGTTGGACTGTCAATCTGAGGGTCCCAGGTTCGAATCATGGTGACGGCGCCTGGTGGGTAAAGGGTGGAGATTTTTACGATCACCCAGGTCAACATATGTGCAGACCTGCTAGTGCCTGAACCCCCTTCGTGTCTATATGCAAGCAGAAGATCAAATACGCACGTTAAAGATCCTATAATCCATGTCAGCGTTCGGTGGGTTATGGAAACAAGAACATACCCAGCATGCACACCTCCGAAAACGGAGTATGGCTGCCTAAATGGCGGGGTAAAAACGGTCATACACATAAAAGCCCACTCGTGTACATACGAGTGAACGCAGAAGAAGAAGAAAAGAAGAACCTTATTTGCAAGGGGAAATAAAAAGGAAAGAGGTGGGACTTGAATATTCCATGTCGGCTGAAGGGTTTGAATTAAGTATTGTACTCACTCTGAGGGTCCAAGGTTCAAGTATATGTGTATGTGTTTGTGATCAGCCTGCGAGTCCAGAGATATGGAATGAATGACCAGGTCACATGCGGTACAAATTTTTTTGTCTCTGTGTGTGTTTGTGTGTGTGTGTGAGTGCAGATGCATTTGTTACATGTATGTATATACATGTGTGCTTGAGTGTATACTTATAATTCACTTAATGGTGCAGGTGGTTCCAGACTTTGTGGTGGCAGACCCAAAGAAAGCTCCAGTTTGGGAAATCATTGGAGCGGAATTCAGCAAGGCGGAAATCCACACCGCTGACGGTATCTCCATTCGCTTCCCACGCATCCAGAAATTCCGTGATGACAAGACTTGGAAGGAGGCCACAGATCTACCCAGGCTGCAGGTGAGAGAGCGTGTGGAGAGTGTGGAAGGGGAAAGTTGGTATGAACAGCACTACAGAAAAAAGATTGTCATTTCAGCTTGTTCTTTAGCGTCTTTGATTTACACCTATAAGCAGTGTCATTAAGAAAAAAAACAAGACAAATATTTGCTCATTTCTTTGTTTTAATCAGCTTATTAATCAAGACTTATCTGCACTGTTCTTTGCCAGTGTGTCTTTTTATTTCAGATATATATCATCTTTTCTTTCTTTTCTTTCTGGATACAGTAAAATTCTGATAATGGTCAAAAGTGAATGAAGGCAGGCCAGAATTGTACCTTGTTATGTCAGCCGTGGCTAAACAAATTTTGGTGCTTTGGAAAGTTTGATCTTGAACCTCGATATGCTTGTCCTACAGACTCTGTACAAAGAATCTATATGATACTGTACCTTGGTACTCTTATCCAACACTCAGTACAAAGAGTCTGTATGATACTGTACCTTGGTACTCATATCCACCTCTCTGCACAGTAAGTCCATATGATACTGTACCTGGGTACACGTCCTGCAGACTGTGTATTGATAGTCCATATGATACTGTCCATTGGTACGTTTGTCCCGCAGATTATGTATAAAGAGTCCATACGATACTATACCTAGGTATACTTGTCCTGCAGACTCTGTATAAAGAGTCCATATGATACTGACATGTACCTTGATGCGCTTGTCCCGTAGACACTGTATGAAAAGTCCATATGATAGTGATTATATTTATTTATAGTCTGTTCATCTAAGATGATGATATTAGGACATACAACATATGATACTCATATGTTCCTTATTGCAATTGTCCGGCAGACTCTGTAAAAGAGTCCATATGATATTGATATGTACCTCAGTGCGCCTGTCCCACAGACTCTTTACAAGAAGTCCATATGATACTGATATGTTCCTTGGTGTGCCTGTCCCACAGACTCTGTACAAAGAGTCCATATAATACTGATATGTACCTCGGTGCACCTGTCCCACAGACTCTTTACAAGAAGTCCATATAATACTGATATGTTCCTTGGTGTGCCTGTCCCACAGACTCTGTACAAAGAGTCCATATGATACTGATATGTACCTCAGTGCACCTGTCCTACAGACTCTTTACAAGAAGTCCACATGATACTGATATGTTCCTTGGTGCATCTGTCCCACAGACTTTACAAGAAGTCCATATGATACTGATATGTACCTCGGTGCACCTGTCCCACAGACTCTTTACAAGAAGTCCATATAATACTGATATGTTCCTTGGTGTGCCTGTCCCACAGACTCTGTACAAAGAGTCCATATAATACTGATATGTACCTCGGTGCACCTGTCCCACAGACTCTTTACAAGAAGTCCATATGATACTGATATGTTCCTTGGTGTGCCTGTCCCACAGACTTTGTACAAAGAGTCCATATAATACTGATATGTTCCTCGGTGCAATTGTCTCACAGACTCTGTACAAAGAGTCCATATGATACTGATGATGCTGATATGTCCCTCGGTGTGTCTGTCCCACAGACTCCTTACAAGAAGTTCATATGATACTGATATTTTCCTCGGTGCGCCTGTCCCACAGACTGTACAAAGGGTCCGTATGATACTGATATGTTCCTCGGTGCGCCTGTCCCACAGACTGTACAAAGGGTCCGTATGATACTGATATGTTCCTCGGTGCGCCTGTCCCGCAGACTCTGTACAAAGAGTTCATATGATACTGATATGTTCTTCGGTGCGCCTGTCCCGCAGACTCTGTACAAGGAGTCCATATGATACTGATATGTTCCTCGGTGCGCCTGTCCCACAGACTCTGTACAAAGAGTCCAAGAGGACGTCTGACCTGGAGGTGGGGCCCTCGACCAGCAGAAAGGGAGGGGATGACAGTGACGGAGGTGAAGGTGGAGCTGAGAGTGACGGGGACATGAACGGAACGTCTGGCTCCACCAACTCCAGTCCTCGCAAGGGAGTGAAGCGAGGGGCAGGTGACACATCGCCCGAGTCCTCCCCGGCCAAAAAGGTGAGGAGACGCTTGTGTGTGAACAATTTTTTTGTATTTTGTATTTCTTTTTATCACAACAGATTTATCTGTGTGAAATTCGGGCTGCTCTCCCCACTGAGAGCGCGTCGCTATACTACAGCACCACCCATTTTTTTGTATTTTTCCTGCGTGCAGTTTTATTTGTTTTTCCTATTGACGGGGATTTTTCTACATAATTTTGCCAGGAACAACCTTTTTGTTGCCGTGGGTTCTTTTATGTGCGCTAAGTGCGTGCTGCACACAGGACCTCGGTTTATCATCTCATCCGAATGACTAGCGTCCAGACCACCACTCAAGGTCTAGTGGAGGGGGAGAAAATATCGGCGGCTGAGCCGTGATTCAAACCAGCGCGCTCAGATTCTCTCGCTTCCTAGGCGGACGCGTTACCTCCAGGCCATCACTCCACAGAGGGGGTTTGGGTGGGGGGAGGGGTGTACACTGATCTATCTGCATGGGTCTGTACGCTCTTACTTCAGGCAGGCATGTGTGACATGCACACAAGCATGCACATACCTGTCTGCATTGATCTGTTGTCTGTTGGGGAAAAACCATTTAATGAAGAGATCATGGAAAAGAAAAGAAAATGTAGGACAGACTGAAAATCAGGCTCTTGAAGGTTGGTGCTTTGCTGGAAACTGTCAGAAATCAGTGATGATGCAGTTGTTCATGCCAGCAGAGAGATTGCATGGGTTTCTGTTGTTGGGTTTTCGTACATTATTCACCAATAGCACTGTTGAATGCGTGTGTTCAGCGTCAGTTACAATGACCATTATGCCATTCAACTACAGCCCCAGCTGAGTGGCATGATGGTCACCCAAACTGGCATATGGTTACCTTTAATGGCATGGTGGTTAATTGACCTAACTAGGATGATGATGCCCCAACTGACATTGTGGATGTCCGAAATGGCATGGAAGTTATCTGAACTGGTATGATGGCTTTCCTGACTGGTTCAATGTTTGCTTCGACTGGAATAATTTTTTTTCCCTATCTGGTATGATAGTTGCCTTTAGTGTGATGGCTGCTGTCAAAAGAGGTGTGGACCCTTGTCTCTCCATCCAGAGCAAGCCATCCTGCAAGTACGGTGCCGACTGCTACCAGACCAGCCAGACACACCGGGACAAGTTCTACCACCCACCCAAGTCCTCCAGCAAAGCCTCAGAAGTTGCCTCCCCTGCAAAAGGCTCTCTTGCTTCCAAGCCTTCGTCTGGTGCCTCCACTGCCTCCTCTGACAAGGTGTGTGTGTGTGTGTGTGTGTGCATGCACGTGTGTTTGTGTGTGTGTGTGTGTGTGCACGTGTGTGTTGTGTGTGCACGCGTGTGTGTGTGTGTGTGTGTGTGTGCACGTGTGTTTGTGTGTGTGTGTGTGTGTGCACGTGTGTGTGTGTGTGTGTGTGTGTGCACGTGTGTGTGTGTGTGTGTGTGTGTGTGCACGTGTGTGTGTGTGTGTGTGTGTGTGCACGCGTGTGTGTGTGTGTGTGTGAGTGTAGAACTGTTGTGCTAATATAAGACTGTCTTGTTACCTCGTCCAGCTCACTGTATTTGTATTGTGACATTTTAGAATGAAGTGGTGACAACTAACTGTTGTGGTGGTCAGTAAGTTTTTGTTGTTGCTGTTGTTATTTTGTTGTTGTTGTTGATGTTGTTGCTTTTTTGTTGTGGTTTCTGTTGTTGGTATTGTTTATTTGTCAGGAAAAGTCTTTTCTGTTTGTGTTGTTGTGTACAGTAGTGATGGTTGATGTAAAGGGAGGCAAAGAACAGGTTGTTGTGTACAGTAGTGATGGTTGATGTAAAGGGAGGCAAAGAACAGGTTGTTGTTGTGTACAATAGTGATGGTTGATGTAAAGGGAGGCAAAGAACAGGTTGTTGTTGTGTACAATAGTGATGGTTGATGTAAAGGGAGGCAAAGAACAGGTTGTTGTTGTGTACAATAGTGATGGTTGATGTAAAGGGAGGCAAAGAACAGGTTGTTGTTGTGTACAATAGTGATGGTTGATGTAAAGGGAGGCAAAGAACAGGTTGTTGTTGTGTACAGTAGTGATGGTTGATGTAAAGGGAGGCAAAGAACAGGGTGTTGTTGTGTACAATAGTGATGGTTGATCTAAAGGGAGGCAAAGAACAGGGTGTTGTTGTGTACAATAGTGATGGTTGATCTAAAGGGAGGCAAAGAACAGGAAACCAGTCAGAATAAGCAAGGGCGGTAAGCTGGTTACAGAACAAGGCAAGAACACACAAGAGCACACTCCTCAAGCCAGTTATGTGTAACACTTCACATCAGCTGGCTGTGTGCTGGTACAGACAAATCATCTGAATATTTTTGTCATGTTCGTGTGTGTCTTGCGGATTCAACTGTGGCTGAGAGACTGTGTTGTGTGAGTGACCAATTGCTTCCAGTGGGATTAGTAAATATGTATTGTATTGCATTGTGCTGCATTGCATTGTATTCAAACCAGTGATGCTTAAACTTCCCATCAGCTTTGTGTGTGCAGTTACAGAGAGATTATCCGTAGATCTATTGATTATTGGAAACTGTTGAACAGTTATTATGAATTTTACCTTGACTTTGATGCAAGATCATATGATTAGTTAATGATTTTAACATGTCTGTTTATCTAGAAGAAAAAATGATGTGATTGCTTTTTGTGGACTTGGCAGCAGCTAGTTTTCTCAAAATGAAATCATAGCTTTTTGAGTCAAACATAAAAGGACAGGATAAAGTGTATATATTTTCAGATTTAATTCTTAACATCACAGCATATTTTGTACAATACGTTAAGAGCATCTTATTTAATAAATCACCTTTCATCTGAATAGGTTTTAAATTTGTGATTGACGTCATTTACTTATCTCGAGATCAAACAAGTGGATCTGTACAAGAATGAGGTTGTAATTATGGATATCATTAACACCTGTCAGGAATAAATTTATGGATTTGAATCATGTGCGATAAACCAGTGACAGGTATGTGAAATGTCTTACATAAACAAGTCAGCATATTTGAAGACTTATTTTTGTGACTGATATGAGATCATCTTTTAATTTTGTGACTGATATGAGATCATCTTTTAATTTTGTGACTAATATGAGATCATCTTTTAATTTCGTGACTGATATGAGATAATCTCTCAGTGAACATATTTGTTACTGGGAATGAGACTCTCATAAGTTAAAAAGATCAGTAACATTTATTGTTAGTGATGGATGTCAGTAACACATTAATGGTGAATGTCAGTAACATCTGTGCAGAACATATAAGTAGATTGTATCACACTGCTCCAGTGACAGCAGATGTTTTTGGTGAACTGGGGCTGCTCTTGTGGAGAGCATGTTGCCATGATGCAGGACCACCTGTTTTTGACTCACTTGTGTAAACAAAGTGAGTCTATGTTTTAACCCGGTGTTCGGTTGTCTGTGTGTGTGTGTGTGTGTCTGTGTGTGTGTGTGTCTGTGTGTCCGTGGCAAACTTTAACATTGACATTTTCTCTGCAAATACTTTGTCAGTTGACACCAAATTTGGCATAAAAATAGGAAAAATTCAGTTCTTTCCAGTCATCTTGTTTAAAACAATATTGCACCTCTGGGATGGGCACAAAAAAATTAAAAAAAGAAGCCTAATTATATGCAAACTACATTTACTGTTATATTTATATTTTTTGTATTCTCTAAACTTGGCACTTTGACCTCTTATTCTGACACATCAACAAGAGGAGTCATTATTATCATTTTATGTTCAAACAGGAACTTCTTTTGCTAAGCATGGAAGTTTTATTTATTTTGCAAACGTTTTGGTGCAGATAGTAAAAAAGGGAAATTACTCTGTAATTAATGCTAGGGGACTTAATTTATCACAAGTGAGTCTTGAAGGCCTTGCCTCTCTTGTTCTGTCTGCATTTACATGTTGATGTGTACCTGTGGGAGCAGATTTTTTTCTTCAGGGACAACTGTTTCCTCCACCTTTTTTGTGTGTGTTTTGCTTTAATGTGAGCTAAAGAAATGCTGCACATTAGACCTCAGTTCCTCATCTCATCTGAAAGCCTACCACGCACATCACCAGTTAAGATCCAGTGGATGGCAGAGTGGAAATGTTGATCTGTGTGTTAATCGAACCCAGGACCCTGGCTTCCTTGCCAGTGGTTTACCCACTGGGCCACTGCTCCAGTAGACGAGACAGTAGTTGGTCATAACTATCATAAACATTTTTCAAATGTAACTGTACAATATGATCAGCTGGGCAGTCATGGTTAAAAAGCTTTATATTGTATTTTGTTTGCTTATGTCATATGAACGAAGAATAATGTATGGCTTGCTTTCAGTTTTGGTGTTTTTTTGTTTTTTTGTCCAGAAGTTGCCAGACACTTTCCATGGCTGTAAGATCATTTTGCCGGACAGCACGAGCGACTATAAGAAACTGAAGCGTTACATCATTGCCTTTGATGGGGACCTGTTGCCTGACTATGAGACCCATGCAGCCACACACATTGTCGCTTCCAACATGTCTGAGGTGGGTCGGATGATGGGATGGGCAGGGGAGGTCAAAGGAGGGCATCTAGGAGACCTTGCATCAGGAAGATCACCTGAGATCCCCTTGCCACAGGTCTTCTGGTTGATCACTGATCATCAGCTCTCTCTCTGACACCTTTGATAGCATATGAAGCTTGGTTGAAAGGTTGGGGGAAAAAAAAAGTTAAAGGTGGACAAAGCCTTTTTGAGCCACTACTGTGTCTAGGGCTGGGTGTAGGAAGGCAGGGCCCAATCCTCTCCCTTCACTGTTTTTTACCCTTTGCCAACCGAAATGAGGTACCCATTTACACCTGGGTGGAGTGAGGAAAATCAAAAGTAAACTGGCTTTCCCAAGAGCACAGTACAATACTGAAACCAGGCCTGGAACGCTGACAGCAGCATAACCCAGTGCACTAGTTATATTTGTGTACCAATCAGAGTGGAGTTTGTCTACAGAATTTTGCCTTAGAGGACAACACTTTCATTGTCTTGGGTTCTTTTTCAGTGCGCCAAATGTGTGCTGCACACAGGATCTCAGTTTATCGTCTCATCCGAATGACTAGACGCTCAGTTTGATTTTCCAGTCAAACTTGAGAGAAAGGGGGAAATTGGGAATCAAACCCAGACCTTCAAGGACACTGTATTGGCAGATAAACATCTTAACCATTCTGCTTCCTTGTGTGTGTATGTGCATGCATGTTTGTGAGTGTGTCTGCGTCTGTATGTTGAGATGAGACTTACATAATATTGTTGGGGAATGGCTTTAACAGGTAGTTCTTCTGACATAACTGATCAGTCTGTGTCATTACCTGTCATACATTGGCTTGTGTGTACCCCACTTGCTGCAGTGTTGTAACAGTGGTAACAGCAGCATTGTGTGCTGCAGGTGACAGAAAAGTAGAAATACAGAATGTTAATTGGCTGGTCAGTATGTATGTAGTGGTGTGTGTAGTACCTCTAGAGGGGGGGCTTGTCACGCTCTTCCGGGAGTGGTTCGTCCTCTGTTGGTCCCCACCAGCACCCAGCTCTCACCTACGGGTCCTAGAAGCTGCTAGCATGCGGCAGCGCCCAACCCCCGGGCAACGGCCTTGACAGGTTGGCTAAACTAGGTGAGGGTAGCTGACGGGTCTCAAACCCTCGGTGAGTTAGGACTTGTCTACCCAAGCATGTGAAGACTGGATCCGGCGGACTCTGCGGAAGAAACCTTCATGGTTAAACGGAGAGTAAGGCAGTTGCAGCAGAGCACTGTGGAGTGCTGAGGGCAGGATGAGGCACATAGAACATCTTGGTCATCCACTGCATCCGTTTCCATCTCCAGTTGTATTGACCTCGTCTTGCCACTGGATACAGACGGTCTCGGACAAGAGAGTGAGGTCGACGGTGCGCAACTCCTCCTCACTATAAACAAAGTCATCGCGCAAGTCATCAGTCATCCTTCATCCCATACCTTCCGGGCGCGGATTGGCCTGATCAGTCATCTGCGCACCCACAGAGCCCAACCCACCCACCCCCAGGATGACTAGATGGTCCTCATCGATCCCGATGGACGAACCACATGAGTGGTGTGTGTGTACCCCACTTGCAGCAGTGTTGTGACAGTGATGATGACAACTGCTTTCTGTGCTGCAGTTGACAGAAAAGAAATGAATAGAAAATAGAATACACGAATTGTTCAAATTGTAAATGAAAGCAGAAATACAAAATGTTCGTTTGGCTGGTCAGTATCTATGTAGTGTGGTGTGTGTGTAGGCCACTTGCTGCAGTGTTGTAGCAGTGATGATGACAACTGCACTGTGTGCTGCAGGTGACAGACAGAGGCAAGGGGACACAATTGGTGAAACCCGAGTGGCTGTGGAAGTGCATCAAGGCGGGCAGGCTGGTCTCCACTGACGCTTACAGACCCACCTGAAGGTGTCCAGAACACACAGGTTGACACAGAGGTGTGCGGTAGATGGGAATAGTTTGAACTTTCGATAGGATGATCATCGTGTGTCCAGAACACAGGTTGAACACACAGGTTGACACGAAGGTGTGCGGTAGATGGGAATAGATTGAACTTTCGATAGGATGATCATTGTGTGTCCAGAACGCAGGTTGAACACACAGGTTGACGCTGAGGTGTGCGGTAGATGGGAATAGTTTGAACTTTCGATAGGATGATCATCGTGGATAAGTTAACCCATTTGAAAGAACATTGGAATCTGGCATACCTGTATGCAGGTAAAGAGGGTAGTTCAGAGTGTGAGGGTGGATGGATGTAGAGAAAACTGGGCAGCCTGGGAGAAAAGTGCCAGAAAACGTTTTGAGGAAATGAACTGGGACGCAAGTGTTAGTGCGCAAAGCTTTGAAATGAAGCCATAGTTTTCGCGTGAACCAACTGGCTGGAGTTCAAATGTTGTTTGAATGTGAACTGTTGAGTTTTGCTTTCAAACTGTGGTTAAGGGTGAACTGTCTGGTTTTAATGAAGCTGTGTTTGTTTGAACTGAATTGCTTGAATGAACCTGTTGTGTGATATAGTGTGTTTGAATGAAACTGTACATGTGTGAGTGTAACAGATTCAAATGAACCTTTGTTCTGTGAGTGTAACAGGTTTAAATGAACCTTTGTTCTGTGAGTGTAACAGGTTTAAATTAACCTTGGTTGTAAGAGTGTAATAGGTTTAAATGAACCTTGGTTGTGTGAGTGTAACAAGTTTGAATGAACCTTGGTTGTGTGAGTGTAACAGGTTTGAATGAACCTTGGTTCTGTGAGTGTAACAGGTTTAAATAAACCTTGATTGTGTGAGTGTGACAGGTTTAAATAAACCTTGATTGTGTGAGTGTGACAGGTTTGAGTGAACCTTGGTTGTGTGAGTGTAACAGGTTTGAATTAACCTGAATCATTGGAATAAATGTGAACTTGATGGCTTGAGCTGACTCTGTTCAAAGGTATGAACTGATCAGTGCTAGGTTCACTTCATTTCGAAAGTGAAACAGTCTGAGCCTAAACAATCTCCCCAGAACAGTACCACACTAAAAGTGGGGATTGTAATGAAATAGAAACAAAACAAAACAAACAAACACAGAAGCATGAAGTGTCTTCAGTGAAACAGTACTGTTTCTAAGTTTATTCTTAAGGAAGGAGAAACATGTCATTTTTCTGGTAAGTACATGATATTTGTACCCACAGTATGAAAAAAAATCATGAACGGTTGTAAGCATATGCATACACAGATATATATATCAACACACACACACACACACACACACACACACACACAAAAGTTAATACTCTGATGTTCACAAGCAGACAAATCTGTCTTCGCACACACACACACACACACACACATATATAGAAAGAGAGACAGAGATAGATAGATGCATAGATAGATACATAGATGTGCACAGGTCTTTCTGTTGTTCCATGTGCATGCAGATGGACTGGTGCACACTCATGCCAACATGCATGAATCTGAGTCTGCACACATTTGTATGGCATGCTCATGCACACATTCATACACGAACCATTGTACACATAATTATGTATGCGCTTACTATCCGTCTGATGAATCATACTAAACTGTACGAATGATTGCAGGCAGACTGTTGCTTTTGTTTTGAGAAATGTGCAGAATTGAAACAGGCGGGCGCAATAGCCGAGTGGTTAAAGCGTTGGACTGTCAATCTGAGGGTCCCGGGTTCGAATCACGGTGACGGCGCCTGGTGGGTGAAGGGTGGAGATTTTTACGATCTCCCAGGTCAACATATGTGCAGACCTGCTAGTGCCTGAACCCCCTTCGTGTGTATACGCAAGCAGAAGATCAAATACGCACGTTAAAGATCCTGTAATCCATGTCAGCGTTCGGTGGGTTATGGAAACAAGAACATACCCAGCATGCACACCCCCGAAAACGGAGTATGGCTGCCTACATGGCGGGGTAAAAACGGTCATACACGTAAAAGCCCACTCATGTGCATACGAGTGAACGCAGAAGAAGAAGAAGAAACAGGCAAAAGCATATGAGCATAATGGTGGTAGCAAATTCAGGAGAGTGTTTGTTTTATATATTTTAGAGGCAGCATCGTTATTTGAATTTTAAACATACACTCAAGAATAGTGTGGTTTGGCTATGCAGCTTGTAATGTAAATCAACCATGGAATATATAATTGCCAGTGATTAATTTATTGTTATGCATTGAAATGTTGTTGTAGAGGATTTGGGAAGACAACAAATAAAAGCACTGGGTACAAAACAGTGTGATGATGTCTGTGGCGAGTTCTGTCAGGTCCTGCTGTCGTGTGCATAGTGAGTTTCTGTGTGTGGTCACGTACTTCAGCACTTGTTAATGTCGCCCAGTTTGGATTCTGCTAGTGGTGTTTGAATAGTGTTGTCAGCCTTCTAAAACTCCAGAGTTCACACTAAGCTTTTTCCTCATAATGATTTTCTTTTTTCTTCTTTTCTTTTTTGATGGTGCCCCAAAATTTGGGGTATTTTGTTCTTTATATATTTAGATGATGATGAATAGTGATAGGGGTGATCAAGATACTTCTATAGGGGTCCATTTCAGTTGGGACTACTTGACAAGGCTGAAGTGTCTTGGCGTCAACTTGGATGACAGATCAGACAGGCGCAATAGCCGAGTGGTTAAAGCGTTGGACTGTCAATCTGAGGGTCCCGGGTTCGAATCACGGTGACGGCGCCTGGTGGGTAAAGGGTGGAGATTTTTACGATCTCTCAGGTCAACATATGTGCAGACCTGCTAGTGCCTGAACCCCCTTCGTGTGTATGTGCAAGCAGAAGATCAAATATACATGTTAAAGATCCTGTAATCCATGTCAGCGTTCGGTGGGTTATGGAAACAAGAACATACCCAGCATGCACACCCCCGAAAATGGAGTATGGCTGCCTACATGGCGGGGTAAAAACGGTCATACACGTAGAGGCCCACTCGTGTGCATACGAGTGAACGCAGAAGAAGGATGACAGATAAAGACACCTTCAGCACTGGTCAGCAAATTTGAGCAACACTCACAAAGATGCAGACGTGAAGTGAATGACCCTTGACTGTGTGGTCCCAGTCTTCCCATTTGAGTCCATAGCACACTCAGCTCTGAGTAGGAGCTGGCCTTGAGCCAAAAAGACCCCCTGTGATGGGGATCGATCCTACATTCTCTCAGTCGTCAGTCGGCGATGCTAACCACTTTGCCACAGCTGCTGGAACTTCATGATGACCTGACGCTGGGGTCTGGCATTGCCAGGGCTGCAGCAGAACAAGCCCTGGTGGTGCTGTGTTGCGGGGATTCAGGGTAAGCAAGGGTAATACCACTGAAAGAGTCATACCACTGAAATCAAAATGGGGCAGCGAAAAGGTTTAAACTTCGCAGAGGTCCTTTCACTCATTTCATATTTTGTTGTTGTTGTTTGTGTGGGTGGGTGGAGGGTAGTTGTGTTTGTGTGTATTTTGTCTTGAACCAATTGATGAAGTTTGTTTTTCTCCACATATTTTCTAACTAGAAATCTCAGTGTCTTTCTCTCAATGATAGATACGTTGATTTTTTATTTTCTGCCTTTTTCTTCCAAATTAAAAGAAAATGTATGTTCTGTACAAACTGCTAGGTTGAAAAAAATCTACGCAAGTTATCAGTGCTGTGCTGTGGGAAAGCTTGCTACAATGTGCATAAAATGTTCACAACTTTGTGTACTTCTTTGTGTGTATAGTCTGAAAGCTGCATGGTGTATGTGTGTGAGGAAATGTGTCTGTTTTACTTTTAGAAGTGTTCCAAGGAATGTGAAAATGGTGTGGAAGTTAGCTTTTTACCTTGGACTCTTTGTTATTGTACACAGCTTGACTGGCTCTTAAGTTGTTCACAGAGAGGTTGTACATTTCAGATTTGATTATGTGTTTGAATATTGTGTACTGTCAGCACAATTGCTTGCGCCAATAAAAGACCCAATATATTTTGTATAAAGAAATGTATGACAGAAAGAAAAAGAAAACTTTGTGACCAATACCAGCATTGCTTATTACTTGACACAGTTTAAACCAAGGGCCTGTGTCTGAACGCATGCACAAAAAATCTTGCACACAATAAATCCCATTCCACTTTTTGGAGAAAAGGCCATTCATGCTGGTAATACAATGACATGAAATAGAAAAACAAGCATACTGGTGTCTTGTTTAGACATAATGCCCAAAGACGGAATGTGGGTACCTTGATTGTGGGATTAAGCTACTTTGCTTTTGGGATTAAAACTGTCACATACTAAAAAAATCCCATTAATGGTGAACCTCAGTGTTCCAGCTGAGGAATGAAGAAAGAACTCCATCCTGAGGTGAAAAAATCTTTAATATGGACTGGTGTTAACTCTCTCCATACGAACGGCGAAAGAGACGACGTTAACAGCGTTACATCCCAATTACCATCATCAAAATATTGCAAGCAGAAGGCTCTTATATGGAAGAGGTGAATGTTGACAAAGAATACCACAGTTCTGACGACGGAAGCTAAAGGTCGGGTCATTCAGACACATACTGGACATCTGAGGGGTCTGTGTAGAGGAGATGAGAGGACTGGCCGTACTGAGTGAGTTAATCTTCATCCTTTCATGGGAAGAACAAATCAACTCCGTTGTCACAAAAAACAAAACAAAAAAAAAAAAAACCACCAGGTAGTGTATCTTTTCCATCCACATTAACTGCAGCCACACAAAACCCTCATCTGCTCTTTTCAGGGACATCATTATGTATGCTTCAGTCGTCTGGAATCCTAGATCTTTACCAATAATGCCCACCATTCAGCTGTTCAGACTCATGATCAGTTGCACTCAGCAAAAAGAATCCCCTGGCATTTCTGATCTTTTTGAAGACACAGACATTCCCTTCACTCTCAACCCTTAAACTGACACAGTTGATACATGCAGATTTGCAAAAAAATAAAGCAATCAAATAATAATAATGGATACTTATATAGCACACTATCCAGAAATCTGCTCCAGGTGCTATACAAAAACGCTTTTGTTAACATAAAACATTACATCTATGTTACATACACACACCAAAATGTGACTACACATACGCGCGCGCGCATGCACGCACACACGCTGCATACATACATTTTAACGTACATGTGTATCTAACAGCTACCCTAACACATACGCACATATAGGCAGGCACAAACTTACATAAACACACGCACAAATGTACACAGCGTGAAGAACTTTTTGAGTCATAACCAAGAGAAGGCCAGGTCAGTTACACTGCTTGACTGACCCAGCTGTGGCCATCCTTCAAAAGTGCTACACCCCTGCCATATTCCATCCGCATCACTGTATAGCTGTCTGCACCACTACTGGGTGTTTATAAGGGGATTGAGCCTGACACATTAAGTGCTCCAGGACTCCCTCTTGGAATGCCAGACAGACCTCCCGCCCGGCAGACACCCCCCCCCCCCCCTCCCCCTTCCATCAGACAACAAAACCCTGAACAATTTGACCGTTTCGGCACAAGCCAATAAGTCGTCAGCTAAACTCTACCATTCAATGCTGCACCAGTATCTTTCTGTGTTGCAGGTGGAATGGTGGACCAAATCACCACACTCTCCGCTTTTTTTGCTTTTCCCCCAGCCACGGTGCTTTTCTCCAATGGGGAGGGAGTTAGCTGGGAGGGGAAGTAGGGAGGAGGTGGAAGAGGGAGCTAGAGGCACTCCCTGCCAGATCAGTGTGCAGCGACAACAATACTACCGCTACTACAAGAAATAATCATAACGGGGTTTCAGGGTGTCCAGTGAACTATGGGCTCCGTTACAAAATATATAAATTATTTCACCATGACAGCACTAACACAATAGGATAGGCTAGTGCGAATGCAGGTGTACACAATATCAGCTACACGCACACATGCACACGCACACACACATCAAAAAGAAAAAGCTAAAACATGTTTTTGCTTTTCCCCCTGACGTTGAGCTGCGGCCTTGGGCATATCGTATGTTCTCTGGTTCTCTCAAGATTGGATTACTGCAACTCTCTTTTTGCCGGTCGGCCTTCCCAAATATCTGTTAGACAGACTCCAATGAATTCAGAATAACGCTGTCAGACTCATTTGCAGAGCTTCTAAATTTGACCATGTTTCTCCTCTCTTTCAGTCTCTTCACTGGTTGCCTGTTTCTGATCGAATGGTCTATAAGCTATCCACTCTGACCTTTTCTGCAGTCAACGGATCTGGCCCTAAGTATCTTTCTGAACTCCTCCATATCTATACCCCGTTTCGCCAGCTCCGTTCTTCCTCTGATACTCGACTTCTCAGGATACCTCACGTCAGAAGTAAGACCTATGGACACAGATCGTTTTCTTTTCAATCGCCAAAGACGTGGAACAAGCTCCCTGATAACCTCTGTCATTCTGATTCCCTCGCATCTTTTAAATCTCGTCTCAAAACTCACCTTTTCCCACAGGAGTAAGTTCAATTGTGGCAGGTCCACTTCCTTTGCTTTAGCTGTGCTTGACTATGTGCGTATACATAATTATGTATGTGTACATAACTACATGCATGTATATGAGTGTGTATTGTGTGTGCGTGTGTTTATGTAAGTTTGTGCCTGCCTATGTGTGCGTATGTGTTAGGGTAGCTGTTAGATACACATGTATGTTAAAATGTATGTATGCAGTGTGTGTGCGTGTGTGTGCGTGCGTGTGTGTGTGTGTGTGTGTGTGTAGTCACATTTTGGTCAGTGTATGTAACACATGATAGATATAATGTTTTATGTTAACAAAAGCGTTTTTGTAAAGCACCTAGAGCAGATTAATTTTCTGGATAGTGTGCTATATAAGTACCCATTATTATTATTATTATTATCGTTGGGCGACAGAAGGGTGCAGTACCGTTAGCAGTCGAACGACCGCCTTTACATTTTAAATTCTCTCGGGGTGAACGGGTCAAATACACTCCGTAGTTTTCTTATGACTCCCTGAACCAAACAATACACGTTGTTGGTTATTGTGTATATGACTGTGTTTCTAGAGCCATACGTCTGTGTACATATCAATATGAATGCTGAATGGAATGACACGTCAACTCAGTATAATGTGGCGGCGGTTTGAGGGAAAAAGCAAACCGCTCTTTTGCCACCATTCCTGAATACAATGCTTCCTAAGTCACTCAGACTACGACATTATTCTCTTCTACGTGTGTTTCATTCTTACACGTTTTACGTTAATAAAATGAAACAGGTGTGCTGGAGTAAAAATTGTGGAGCTGTGCGACACGTGTTCGGATACTCCCCCGAGGCATAGACACTAGACACTGAGATATTAGTGTCTATGCCCGAGGCGCACGATCTGGGATGTTTGGCAGGTTGCACAGCCTTCGGTCACAGTTTTTATTTAACCCAATGGTGCAGACCATCCTGAGCAAAGACTTTGTGGTTCTTGCCAGTGAACACACCGGTGCAGCACTTTAAGTTGTCCTCCTGCACGTCAGTCTCCATTGTTCGAAACGACATGTTGTGAGGATGCATGCACTCCCCACTCAGTGATTGTCAAACCCATAAAGAAGTCTGGGAATTTGCCGTAGAGTGAACTGAGAAGAAGAAGAAGAACAACAACAACAACAGAACACACAAGTTTCAAGTTTTAATTATCCTTTCACTCCTATTGGAGTATGGAGGATTACTGCAAAATAATCTTTTCGTGCCCAGAACAAACATTTCCAAATACACAACAATGTCACATAAAAGTTGAGAAAACACAAATGTCTTTTAACTCCAAAAGTATAACTAGGCAACATTTGCAAATCTAATCATCTTACTTACAGCTAAAATGACATTTTTGCCTCCTTTGAGCATATTACAAAAATTAAAAACCGATTTTGGACACAAATATTTTTTAGGAGCATATCTATTTCGTAACTGGTCATAATTGGGACATTCCATTATAAAATGAAACTCATCACCAATCACAGACATGTTACAAACCTTACAAAGCCGTAACTCTCGTGGGTTATGGCAAAAAACTTGTTCATGAAGGCGTGAATGGTAAAATTTTGCGTGTCATAATGAACATGTATGATAGAATTAAGTCATGTGTGTTTTTAAATGGTGAAAAATCTGATTTCTTTAGCATTTGTAAGGGTGTACGACAAGGAGAAAATCTCTCGCCTTTGCTTTTTTCTCTGTATCTCAATGATTTAGAGTTGTATTTGACTGAGCATAAGAGTCCATCTGTTGATCTTTTATTGAATGTTAACATTTCAGAGTTAGATAATTACATGCTATTATTTGTACTGTTGTATGACACAATTTTACTTTCAGAGACGAAAGAAGGATTACAGCAGTCCCTCAATGTTTTTCACAAATATTGTTTATTGTTCACTTACATGCGTATTTGCCTGTTTTTGAATCTTTGTGAGGTGGATTAACGAGCCGACACAGGGGAGTATCGACGCGGGGTTGCTAGTATCGGTCTAAACCCGGGTGCAGTCCCTTGTTCAGCGGCAAGATGGCGGCGATGACAAACATGTTTGCAAGTGAGCAAATGGCACAAATTGCAGGTCTCAGACCTGGTGAAGTGACAACAGGAGTAAGTACTATTATTTATCCGTCATAATGTACCATTACAGACAAATTACTGTGACGTACATTTAAACTTCATCCTTTAAGCCAGTTTCAAATCGACATGAATCAGTCATGTCTGCTTTGGTGTGCCAGTTCTTTAGAACTGAATCATGAATGTGCTGAAGAAGTTCGGTTTGTGTCTAAATACAACTGTTTGTGCTTACGTACACATCAAATTACCATACAAACTTTTCGATGCATCCTTCCTCAACCTATATCAATTTTCCCACTCTAAGAAAGCACATGTCTGTGGCACTCGATCACGTTTCTTCTGAAAAGTAATGCCCTCGAAGAAAGCTCGAGCATCTTAGCACTCTGTTCTTTCTTTTGTTTGTTTATGTGTCATTCAGTATAAGGTATGGGCCTCTGCGGCTGCAAAACTGAACAATGAAACATTGGTGATTCCTGCACTTTTGTTGGGGTTTCCGGTTTGTAAACATTTTTTTTTTTTTTTTTTTGGTTAGCTTTTTTATGTTTCTTTCACTTCAGACTCAAGAGTTTTCCCTTCCTACTAATTTACTGGGTGTATATATACACACACACTGACACAGTAACCCACACACCTGCCCACACAGATGCTAAATAACATATGCATGTATAAATGCATATGCACATACATGGACAACTACATCTAATATCTATTGAACTATTTGAAGGCCCATAATCACTTATATTTTTTTTTATACAGTGGCCATTCTGGCACCTAACTGTTCAGAGTCAACAGACACACTGTAACACACTTTATATCAACTTGCATATGCTGGGGAAAAAAAGGGGGGTGGGGGGGGGGGGGGAGAGAGAAAGAGCAAGATACAACCAGCATTCCTACTGGAGAAAGTCCTTAAAGAGGAACAGATGATGGCAGAATATGTATTTCTAATTATAAATAACATTCTGCAGATCTTTAAATCTAAAGTAAGTACTGTTAATTTAGGAACAGATGGCAGAATATATATTTTTAACTATAAATTATAAATAACATTCAACAGACCTTCAAATCTAAAGTAGGTACTGTTAATTTTTGCTCCTGTTTTGCAGTCTTACATTCCACAAAACAATATTTTGTGCTTTAGTAAATACATCATCACATTTTACATTGAATGCGTGATTGATTACTGTTGTGTTTTAAAATGAAGTTGTTTCCATGAGATATGAAGGTGTATACATTCTTTGTTTTGTGCAGACTACAATCATGGCAGTGCAGTTCGATGGTGGTGTCATTATTGGAGCTGATTCGCGCACAACCACCGGAGCCTACATTGCCAATCGAGTGACGGACAAACTGACAAAAGTGACTGACCGTATTTACTGTTGCCGGTCAGGGTCAGCGGCAGACACACAAGCCATTGCCGACATAGTCAAGTATCATCTGGATTTTTACAAGTCAGTTCTTGTTAAAATTTTACACTAAATTAACTGGTGCAGATTACAAATACATGACAGATTTCTACCTAAATTTATATAATATCTATTTGTCAGTCTATCTATCTATCTATCTGTCTAATGTAAAATTTCACTTGGGTTATTATAGATCATAGGCACTGACAGATGATTCATTATGCTCTGAATCCATGTTAGAAGTGCCAGTTGGTATTTTATACACAGTACAGATATTCTGGCACAAGTTACAGTCTTTCTTTTTTCTTTTTCCAATGCTGTAGATTAAATCACAGCAGTTATAATCACAGCAGTTTATCCTTTCTGACTAAACACTTCCTCTTTAATCTTGTCCTATAATTAAAGTGTTTTGGTATTGTCTTTTGAAGGAATTTCATCCCTGAAAATGAGATCAGTCTAGGATGTTAGTAACAAGACCTTATCTGAATTTATTTTCCTCAAGAATCTCTTATGAAATAAATCAACAATTTTATTCATTTTTCAGGGTTTTTTTTTGGGTTTTTTTTCCACATATCCTTACGTATTGAAGAAAAATTATGCTTTAAAAAAAATCATAATTGATTTGAAAATTGATGGGTTTTTTTGTTTGTTTTTTTTTTCTTTTTCTTTTTTTATCTTTCAGAATGGAGATGGGAGAAGAGCCCTTAGTGGAGACAGCAGCCAATGTATTCCGTGAAATGTGTTACAATTACCGGGATCAGCTCACCGCAGGCATCATCGTGGCAGGGTGGGATAAGCGTGTTGGGGGTCAGGTAATCAGACGACAGCATTGTGTTGCATGGTCACATGATCATAAATAGCTGATAGATTGGTTATATGCACACAAACACATGCGTGTATATACACACACACACACACACACACACACACACACACACACAGAGGCATATAATGATACATGAGCATGGTCTTGAGACGGATTTCAGTTTTTTTGTTTGTCACAAACGGAACGTCCATTTTCTGAAGAAAAAAAAGCGCAAACCTGTTTTGTGTAATTAGTCCAAGAGAGCAACGTACTGAATGGCTGTGCCCACCTTCCTCCCCATCCTTCCTTCACCCCCTTCTCACCCCTCCATTCCTACTGGTAAAGCTGTCAAAATCACTGCAGCACTGTTAGTCACATTTGCAAATACCAGTTCATTTCCAAAGAAAAATATGTATTTCATACTGTTCTTTTCACATCTGGACATGATGTTGGTCGATTTTGCCATTACCTGCCTTCCATACTTTCTGAATTGTCTGGACAGTGCTCCCACAATGTTCACCCAAACAAACCTGGTTAATACATATCTAATAAGCAGAGCATGAAGTATTTCCAAGTTGTGCATGGCGTAAAATGTCAACAAAATTGTACTTTCGTACTAAATGATCTCGTGCTGCCTTCTTAAATTAACCTTTGCAGTTGGTATAATGCAGATTTCATCTTTTATCAAATGTCATGACTGGTAAGAAACTGGAAAACATTCATAAAAACTAACTTGCGTCTTCTACCAATCTTGTAGGGTATACATGAAAATAAAAATGTTTGTTTCCTTTTGACCCCAAAGAATTCTCTTACTTTCTGTAAGGTATCTATCATCTGCCACATTGTCCAACAGACAGAGGTATAGGACAGCATCAGTGCGGCAGCAGTCATTCACATGTACTGTACCGTGCTAAACACTTTCTGGCGACTTGCTGTCCACACTTGCGTATCCGCCTTAACATGCTCTCACATTGCGACTTTTTGTAAGGTGCTCTCATGTCATGGCCAGTTGTGTGAAAAATGATTTTTAATTATTAAATGTAATTTTTAGGAAGAAAATTTCCTATTAAAAATAAAAATCTAATGTTCCCACCCCTCTACAGTGGTAAACTTTATATCAATTTGATCAGTATGGTTTATTCTATTTTATCGTAAAAAAAAACCCCCAAAAACGGTTTTGTAGCCCACATTTGGACCATTTTTGTATCTGCCCTGGACTATATCCCCGGTCCCCAAGACTTGGGCGACCCCAGGACCCCTGCCTTTCAGTTTTTTTGTTTTCTGGCAGTTGCACCCATGCTAACATGCTTTCAGTCAGGATGAGGTCTTCATAGCAGGCTGAGCTGTAGATAACTGATATAGACGAATTAAAAGACATTTTTTTAAAATAAGTCAGATCTAAATTAGTAATTGGGTATCATAAGTCACAGATCTAATTAGTGATATGGGTTGTTCTGCAGGTGTTCTCTGTGCCCATCGGAGGCATGTTGCAGAGACAACCGTTTGCCATTGGGGGTTCAGGCAGCACCTACCTGTATGGCTATGTGGATGCAGAGTTCAAGGAGAACATGACCAAAGACGAGTGCCTGAAGTTCGTGTCCAGAGGTGAGTGTGGGGAGGACGACCAAAGAAAAACAGTGCATATTTATTTCTTGGGCTGGGGTTAATGTAGGTAAATGATAAAATGCTTCTAGTTTTTTAGAGGTGAGAAACAAAACGTGCTCGGGAAAGGGTCAAACCCGAAAACGGAGTATGGCTGCCTACATGGCAGGGTATACAAACAAAATGGTCATACACATAAAATGTTGCATGTCTGTCTGAGTGTGTATGTGTCCATGTAATTATGTGACCTGGTTCAAGACAAAATTTTACAAAAAACAAGAACGCCAGAGAATCGACAGACAGACAGAAAATACGAAAAAAAACTTAGCCGTATGGAGAGCACAGGAACAGGAGTCATAATGGCTGCCGGAGAAAGAGGGCACTAGCCAGCGGGACAAAGGGGAGGTTACCTACTTCCGGGAGGTTATCGGCTGTAGTTTCATTTTCTCCGCATAGGCGGATAGTAGTTTGCACAGGACAGGAATGTCAGACCCCTGCCGGAGTCTGCACTAGTTGGGTCACAGTAAGTATGTTATTTAAACGTAATTTTAGATAGAAAATTTCCTTTGAATGACACAGGATATGAATGATGAGCGCCTTGTGGCAGCCGACAGTCGGTTCTACCCAGGTAGGCAGCCTGTTGTGCAAATTGACACAGAGTTTGTAAAGTACTTAGAGCTTGGTCTCTGACAGAGGATAGACGCTATATAACTATCCATATCAATCAGTCAATCAGTATCAGACTGGATGATACCTGTAGAAATGGCCAAATCAGCAGATAACTTGGGTTTGTGAAGGTGACTAAAAAAAAAAGTGCACTGGTAATGATCAAACCGGTATCAGACTGTAAGTTATTTAATTGATAGGTATTGAACTGCACTGTGCTGGTGTTTGCATGTGGTGTGTATGTGCCAAATGTGTGCATGTTACCAAAGATGCTGTCATGCAAACAGTGATGTATGTTATAAGCAGATTGAACAACAAGGAAGATAACTGACAATTTTCATTTTAATTTTTTTTTCATTTTCATTTTATTACAACAGATTTCTCTGTGTGAAATTCGGGCTGCTCTCCCCAGGGAAAGCACGTCGCTACACAACAGCGCCACCCATTTTTTTGTATTTTTTCCTGCGTGCAGTTTTACTTGTTTTTCCTATTGAAGTGGATTTTTCTACAGAATTTTGCCAGGAACAACCCTTTCATTGCCGTGGGTTCTTTTACGTGCGCTAAGTGCATGCTGCACACGGGACCTCGGTTTATCGTCTCATCCGAATGACTAGCGCCCAGACCACCACTCAGGGTCTAGTGGAGGGGGAGAAAGTATCGGCGGCTGAGCCATGATTCGAACCAGCACGCTCAGATTCTCTCGCTTCCTAGGCGGACGCGTTACCTCTAGGCCATCACTCCACATGTGGTATGCTCCTGTGCACAGTATATTGTGTAACTGTGTTGCTTACCTGTGCAGATTATGTTGTGTAAGTGTGTCACTGATGTCCAAGATCTAATGTACCAGGTCATGGTGTTTGTTATCATGCTGAACCCAGGAGGCTGTTGGTGTTCAGGACATGGCTAGGTCACAGACAGAGTCAGTCTTACCACCATCAATAGCATTTTACCAATCATTGTTGCAAATGGAAGAGATTTGACTGGGAATGGGAGGTAGTGGATAGTTTCAGTGATGGGGGAACTGCTCCTGTGCACAGTATATAATGTAACTGTGTCGCTTACCTGTGCAGATTATGTTGTGTAACTGTGTCACTTACATGTGCACAGTAAATTGTGTAACTTGTGTCACTTACCTGTGCTCACTGTGTTGTGCACTTTTGTCACTTACCTGTGCCCACTATGTTGTGTAACTGTGTCATTTAACCGTGCACAGTGCGTTGTGTTCTGTGTCACTTACCTGTGCAGTGTCTTGTATACTGCATCCTTTACCTGTACACAGTGTGTTGTGTGACCGTGTTACTTACCTGTGCCCTGCGTGTTGTGTAATTTGTGTCACTTAAATGTGCAGTGTTGTGTAATTGCCTCACTTAACCTGTGCACAATGTTGTGTGATTTCAGCCGTGTCGCTGGCCATCAGTCGTGACGGATCCAGTGGAGGAATCATCCGCATGGCAGCCATCACCAGTGAGGGTGTGGAGAGGTTCACACTCACTGGCGACCAGCTGCCCAAGTTCTATGAAGACAATTAACTTGTGTCTCACATAGACTGTGTTTTGTCATCCATCTGTCATTTTGTTTCTTCAGCAAGTTCTGTGAAGACAATTAACCTGTGTCTCACACACATAGATTGTGTTTTGTCATCTGTCAGTTTGTTTCCTCTGCAAGCTCTGTGAAGACAATTAACCTGTGTCACACACACATAGATTGTGTTTCGTCATCTGTCATTTTGTTTCCTCTGCAAGCTCTGTGAAGACAATTAACCTGTGTCATACACACATAGATTGTGTATTGTCATCTGTCATTATGTTTCCTCTGCAAGCTCTATGAAGACAATTAGCCTGTGTCTCACACAAATTTGTTGTTGTTGTTGTCATCTGTCATTTTGTTTTGCTGTGCATGTTCTATGAATACAATTGCGTACATCTCATTTGTCCTTTTTCATTGTTTCTGCTATTTTTGTTATTGACTTGCCTAGTGTGCATGAAATGAACTGTTCTGGGTTGGGGTTTTTTGTGGTTTTTTTGGATGAGGTTCAGGCAGAGAAGTTTGGAAGATATTTAGATAACTTTTTTTTTTTTATACAGATTTTGACATCATTAACGATTTAATTTTTTATGTGAAGAAATACACACTTTTTCAGCTTGTAACAACTGATTTCAAGTTGTGCTTGTACCTGCTGGTTCTTTGGTACAAGTGTCTTCACATCAGATGACATGTGCTTAATTCACTGGTTAGCAAATTGTGAATGACTTGAGATACTGTGACTGCGTGTGTTACTTTGTTGAAAATCATGGGTCAAGAAATGCAGTTGTTTACAAACGGGGAAAATGTAGTAAATTTCAAGATTCTCACATTTGCTGAGTGACTAAAGGTGTGATGACTAAAAAGAAAATCTTATATTCCATTATAGGTATCATTGAGAAATAAATCTTTGATTTTTGTCATTTTGGATTGTTGTTGGATATTTTGTTTTTATTTTGCTTTATTTCTTTTCTCCAGTTCTTTAGAAGTGCACATACATTCCACAAATACATGTTCAAACAGCCCACACAGGCAAGAAAGGATAAGAAACTTTCTTTCATTCTCCCTGTCTCTCTCTCTCACATGGATATAATATTTTCTCCAGACCCAACACATGCCAGATACACACCATTCCAAGACTACCAGCAATGTTAATAAATTTTCATTTTTTTAAGATTTCTTGAAAGAAATAGATCCTTGATTAGAATATATATGTCTATTGAACTAATCAGTTTGACAGCCTTCATTAAGAAACACTGAGACTTTCAAGTCTGTTGTTTGGTTTGGTTTTGTTCTTTTTGTGTTTATTTTTGTCTTTTTTCGTGCAGTGTGGGGAGTGGAACAGTTTGGGTGGTGACAATGTCCAAGAGAAAATGATGAGAGGAACCCACACACTCTCACTCACACTCACACACACACAAGCTGCCTCAATTTTATCAAGCAAATCTCCCTCTCAACATTTGAAATGTCATATTTTATATTGTCTTACTGACATCAATATCGGCATGTTGGCAATAGTTGCTGGTGCAAAACAGCACCCCTCCCCCCCCCCCCCCCCCCCCTCACCAGTGCCCTCCAATTCCCAAACACCCAATAGTCGGTCAACTAAACCTCCGACCACACCTCTCCCCTCCACCATATCTCCCTTCCCCAATCACCACCACCCCCCACCCAGTCTCCTCTCCTCACATGAACATACATGCATACTATGCCTATACATGACATACTAGCTGGTCGTTATGCAAGGTTTAATTGACAAATAAAATTGAATCTGATTCTGATTCACACACGCAGGCACAGACACTCAACACACACACACACACACACGGCAAAAAAGAGGCAGGCACACACACATATGTAGCTCCAATGGAGACAATCCCTTTTTACCTATAGAAACGAGGCAACAGGCAGGAGCACATATTTCAGAAAATATAACCAGCCTTGTACTGTGCAATTCATTTGTTTGAAACTCTCCTCTTGTCATTGAAAACTGCTACCTTCCATTTATCATCACCAGATTTTTTTTTTTTTTTTTTTTTTTTAAGAATTTTTTATTATTTCACCTCAGCTGTTCACTTCTGTGTTGTTTGCTTCATTATTGTGAGAAGTAGGCCTATAGTGTAATTCCTATAAACCAAGCTGGCTTTAGAAAAGGTAGATCCTCCACAGAACATCTAGTCAAACTGACTACACAGGTAAAGCAACAGTTTGCAAGGCGAAAAAATGTACTAGCGACTTTTTTTTATGTGAAAAAAGCATACGACCAAGTGTGGCATGCTCAACTTTTATATAAACTGAAAAATATCGGTATCACAGGCAACATGTATGATTATATTAGAAGTTGTTTTTTTTTTTATCAGATAGATCTATACAAGTAAGATAGGAAATACCTACTCAAACCCCAGACAATTACACATGGGGTTACCACAAGGATCAGTAATTTCGCCAATTTTATTCAATATATTATTAGCAGATCTACCTAACAAGTAGCTAAAGATACAGTCTTGGTTCAATTTGCTGATGACATTTGTTTATGGATGAAGGTGACAATGAAAAATAAAACGCCTACTAGGACATTGAATTACATAAAGAAAATATACCAGCGGGACTTGATAAAATCAGCAACTTTATGACAGAAAATGGCTTATCATTGTCCTTAGAAAAAACAAATATGATGCTAATTAATACAGGATCAGACCCAGAAAAGCTCCCCGTGTTTACAATAAATGGTACTATCATCAGATATACACAATCTTTTAAATTTTTGGGAGTCTCTCTTTCTTCAAAGCTTTCGTGGAATTATCATATTGACTAAATACTAAACAAAGCAAGAAAAGGTCTAAATTTCCTTAAAATAATTTGTAAACAGCACTGGGGGCAAGATACCAAAGCGTTAATATCTCTCGCTACCTCCCTCGTACGTTCACGCTTGACATACGCTCAAGAGGTATTTTTCAGTGCTCCACTGCATTTGCTAAAGAAGCTGCAAAGCATTGATTGTGAGGCTTATAAACTCGCTCTAGGTGTGCCCATTCTTACATCAAATTTAGGGACTTACAGAGAAGCAGGTGTTTCATCTCTTGATGAACAAACGAAAGCTTCAGCCGCGAAATTCGTTATCAAATCTTTCGCATATGAAACATTTTCAAAAGAAGAAGCTAATTTGAGTTCACAAAAAGATTTTGCTAAAAGAGCTAAGACGATACAGTCTATGATATCCATTAATACATTTGCATCAGATATCATTAGTGCTACGGAATCAAAAGACAAGCAAAATGCAAAAGTACCTACTTTTTCACCAGTCCTTGAATGGGAGCAGTGTAAAGCTACCTTTGATATAGATTATACAGATTTATCCAAGAACCAGTCACCATTTTTGTTAAAACCTGAAGTGCTCTCACATATAGAAAATCAATATTCAAATTATCTAAAAATATACACAGACGGATCTGTTCTAGAAGATGGTAATTCAGGAGCGGCTTTTGTAATTCCTTCATTTAGAATAGAAAAATTATACTATATTGGTAGACAATATTCCATTTTCACAGCTGAACTTATAGCCATACTTATGGTCTTAAATTATATTTCAGACATTCCGAAAACTGTAAGTGAAATTTTATGTGTAGACTCAAAGCTATAGAATCTCCAAATTCAAAGAAGCGAATTGAGATGACAATGGAAATAAAACATATTATTCAATTCACCAACTGACAAAACATAACATTAAAATAACTTTCTGTTGGGTACCTTCGCACTGTGGAATATCTTCGAATGAGTGGGTAGACCAAGTGGGTAGACCAAGCAGCTAGAAGAGCAGCACGTAATTTCGAAGGCGCAATACAACTTGACATCCAGTTAGATCTACATGAATGTATTAGCTGTATAGAAAATGTATCTAGAAATCGATTTAAGAAATTACTTATAGATTCAAATAATCAATATTACCAATGTTGTGTAAACACAAAGAATGCAGCTAATCCCAAACATTTTCTAAATTTGACACCAGCAGCACATTCAAGACAAATTACAAGTCTAATGTATAGACTTCGTTTAAATGCCTTTCGTACAAAATTTTCTAAAAATATAAAATGTATATGCGGTAAGCAAATAACTGCAAGCCATCTACTTATTCATTGTCCGAGCATAAGACAGTTACTTCCAAAAGATGTAGTTGATGACTTTTCTTCCAATATTTCATTAGCCGCTGAAAAGATTTTGAATGATTATTCATTGCTTAGAATGTTTTCAGAAATTTTAAACTCCAGTCCAGTTGGTATCCTCCTTTGATGTATTATATTTAATACTGTTATTTATATTTACATTGTTGTAGGTTAATACTTGTTGATATGCATATACATATTCTCCTTCCCACGAAAACTCATTCAATACACACTACAACCTCTTTAGACTTTTTCTTATAATATACTTTTCCTCTCATACATAACATGATTTTTTTTTTTTTTTTAACACTAATATTCACATGCATTCCCTTTCCTTTATACACTACTTTACTCCTTTTCGTCTAAAAACACTTATAGTGAATAGACGTTAAACTGAAGAAAACACACACACACACACACACACACACACGCGCGCGCGCGAAACTGACAGAGTGAGTGAGACAGACAGACAGACAGTGAGAGAAAGAGGGAGACAGAGACAGACAGACAGAGTGAGAGAGAAACTGACAGAGAGAGACAGACAGACAGACAGAGACAGAGAGAAAAACTGACACAGACACACACACACACACACACACACAGACTGACAGAGGGAAGAGAGAATGAGAGGGAGAGAGAGAGAGAAATTGACAGAGGGAGAGAGAGAGAGGGGGGGACTGACAGAGGGAAGAGAGAGAATGAGAGAGAGAGTGAGAGAGACAGAGAGAGAGAGAGAGAATGAGAGAGAGAGACTGACAGAGAGCGAGAGGGAGAGAGAGAGGGGGACTGACAGAGGGAAGAGAGAATGAGAGAGAGAGAGAGAGACAGAGAGAGAGAATGAGAGAGAGAGACTGACAGAGGGAAGAGAGAATGAGAGAGAGAGAATGAGAGAGAGAGAGGGGGGACCTGACAGAGGGAAGAGAGAGAATGAGAGACAGAGAGAAGGAGAGAGAGAGAAAGAGATAGAGAAAAAATGAGAGAGACACACAGAGAGACAGAGAGAGAGAGTGTGGCAGAGAGGGGGAGAGACAGAGAAACAGAGAATGAAAGACGGAGAGTGAGTGAGAGAGAGAGAGACAGAGAGAGGGAAACAGACAGAGAGACACACACACACACACACACACAGAGAGAGAGAGAGAGAGAGAAACTGACAGAGAGAGACAGAGAGAGAGTGTGTGTGTGGCAGAGAGGGGGAGTGACAGAGAAACAGAAAATGAGAGACGGAGAGTGAGTGAGAGAGAGAGAGACAGAGAGAAACTGACAGAGAGAGAGACAGAGAGAGAGAGAGAGAGTGTGTGTGTGTGTGTGGCAGAGAGGGGGAGAGACGGAGAAACAGAAATTGAGAGACGGAGAGTGAGTGAAAGAAAGAGAGAGAGAGAGGGGGGAGAGAGAGAGAGAGAGAGATCTGAATCTGAGAGAGAGAGAGAGAGAGAGAGAGAGAGAGAGAGAGAGAGAGAGAGAGAGCGTTTCCCCGCAGACACACTGAGTCGTGATGAAAAAGTCTGAGAGACAGAGAGAGAGAGAGAGTGTGTGTGTGTGGCAGAGAGGGGGAGAGACAGGAAAACAGAAAATGAGAGACGGAGAGTGAGTGAGAGAGAGAGACAGAGAGAGAGACAGAGAAACTGACAGAGATACAGAGAGAGACAGAGAGAGAGAGAGAGAGTGGCAGAGAGGGAGAGTTTCAGTTTCAGTTTCAGTAGCTCAAGGAGGAGTCACTGCGTTCGGACAAATCCACATACGCTACACCACATCTGCCAAGCAGATGCCTGACCAGCAGCGTAACCCAACGCGCTTAGTCAGGCCTTGAGAAAAAAAAAAAAAAAAAAAAGAAAAGAAGAAGAAGAAAAAAGGGGTGAATAAATAATAGATAAATACACAAAAAAAAGAAGAAAAAGGGGTGAATAAATAATAGATAAATACATAAAAAAAAGGGAACTACTACTACTAATAATAATATGTATAAGACGCAAAAACTTGATGAAGTCAACTATAAGCGTACATAAATAAATAAATAATAATTAAAAAAAAAAATTAAAAAAAAGTAGTAGTAGTAGTAGTAGTAATAAAAAAAAAGGCAACAATGATGATAAATAAGCAAATAAATGTAAAACATGGAGACACACATTCACACACGCGGGGGAGTATCTGGCTGGGGGTCACACGTAGTGTGGCTTTTTTTTTTCTTCGATTTTGTCGTCAAAGACACTGGCATTAGCGTTGCAACACATTGGTCACACACACACACACACACACACACACACACACACATATATATATATATATATATATATATATATATATATATATATATATGCATTTGACTGTATGTGACAGGGACTATCAAGCCGGGGAAGTATCGACACGGGGGAGTATCGGGCTGACTTGTCAGCAAACACTCGCTGCCTGCGAATTAACTTGTTTGTCAGAAGCGTGTTTTATTTTAGTGAATGGATTCGGTGACTATTCCAGCCATTAAAACGTCAGCATATATGGTTTGTTCACTGTGTAGGCTGTGCTTTTGTTAGTTTTGCTGAGGAGGTTGTTGTAATATTCAGTGTTGTGTAACTCTTGTCTTTATTTACACCGGAAATTTAAAATGACTTACCCCCCTTGCTCGAACCACGGGGGAAGAGCAAGCAGACGAGAAAAGCTGACGAATGTTCGTTGATGATCACGACGATCAGACCACCGTTTCCCCAGTCACACTATCTTTGGAAAGTCCGGAGATAAGAAGCTGCTTCGGTACGGCTGTCACAAATATTGATTTGCCCTTCTTTGGCTGGTAGAAGGACGTGCGAATGGCGAACTCTGGGAACAATCATGCAGACAAGACCCGATCAGGTGCTCGACAAGGAAGAACCATGCACTCGTATTCTGATTCAGTCTGCGATGACGACGCCAGTGTGATTGATATCGCTGAAAACTTGGAGACTTCAGGCATTTCAGACAATAAGCCTTCTGACGACATCGACACCAAACACATTGCGAGAAAATTGAACAGGTCCAGGTATGTTGTGCTTTGTTGAAAGGTGGCGGCAGTGGCTGAATTGTCATCATGATCATCAGTATTATCTGTATCATCATCGTCGTATTCACCGTCATCATTGTCATTATTATTTATTATCTATAAAAAGCATTATCATCATCATCATCGTCATTATTATCACCTATGACTCAGACTTTCACAATGAAATGGAACAAAATCAATCATTACAGAGAAGCTGAAGAAAAAAAGAAAGAAAAAAAAAAGAAAAAAAAGAAAAAGAAAAAAGAAGATAGAAAGAAGGAAATAGGTATATAGTAATTTTCAGAACAGTTTGGGCTTTCACTTTAATTTTGTTTTGAGTCCACATGCACTTTTGCAAACACACAAACGTACACACTCACACACACATTATTATCTCTCTCTCTCTCTATGTATGTGTATATATATATATATATGCTGGCATGTGCACATTTATGTATGCATTCATGAATGCATGTACATAATCTGCAGACACACTGACACTCACACACACACACACACATATACAAACACAAACATACACACTCACACACACAGAGTGACACAGACACAAGAGACACACACATACATACATGTATGTATACATGCACATTATCTACACACACACATGCACACACATACACAAACACACCCACACACACGCGTGCACAAGCACGTGCACACACACACACACATGCACGCACACTCACTCACTAACACACACATGTATACACAGGGATAGAGTAATATATATAAATTTTAAGTGGTGGCAGATGTATGCAGTATTGCCATCTATACCTTTTTTTATGTATTTATCTTCTTTTTTTTCTCTCTGAAGGCCTGACTAAGCGCGTTGGGTTACGCTGCTGGTCAGGCATCTGCTTGGCAGATGTGGTGTAGTGTATATGGATTTGTCCGAACGCAGTGACGCCTCCTTGAGCTACTGAAACTGAAACTGAAATTGTCCATGCCTTTACAAAAAAACAACAACCCCTAAAACAACATTTTGTTTATCTCTTCATCTCCTTGTGAATGTTTTCGGTAATACACATCTATTGTTATGAAAGTACTGATCTGTGACCTTTGTGGTAAACTGGCTTTTGAAAAAAGAGAAAAGTTTTAGATAAGTTCTGTTTAGATTTGATCTGATTCTTACATTGTCAGTTTTACTGATGAAGTATCAGTACCATATTAAGCACTTGCTTCATTTCTCACTCAAAAGAGAGAGAGACTGAGCAAGAGAGTCATACAGTCAGTCTCACAAAGACTCTCTCTCTCTCTCTTGATCTCTATCTCTTGTTTTCTCTCTCTCTCTCTCTCTCTCTCTCTCTCTCTCTCTCTCACCTAAGCCTCTCTCTCTTTCTCTGTCTCAAAACGAAATGAAAATGAAATGATATTTATTCAGAAGACATTTAGCCCGTTCTGAAGGGATCAGAACAAGTAAGTTACAATCGTAATCGTAACCAAAGAAACATCTCATCAAACAATACATAATTAGAAACTAACAGCAACTGCTGATAACATTCTCAGGATTCCCAATAATACTTTTTTAACCCTTCCTGTCAGGTCATTACAAGATGCATGAAAACTGAGCTTCGTCAAAATATATATCATATGTTTAAGTATTTATAACTATTAACAACTTTTATTTTTTTTATTACCATAAACCAGTTTCTCCTCTGAAGCTAAATAACCCCCTTTCTAAAAACTATAATATTGCTTTTGTTCACATCAACTCTCAACTCAAGATCTCTAGTAGCTCTATACAAACTATTCAGTTGATTTTGTAAACCAACAGCTGTTTCTGACAATAAAACAATATTATCTGCAAACAATAGGATAAATAGTTCAACAAAATCTGGAGAAAACATAACACAGTGTTTCCCATTTTTAATGATTTCTAAAGCTAAATATAGTAATCGTTAATAAAGAAAGAAAACAAAACTGGGCTGCATACATATCCTTGCTTTATTCCTTTTACACATGTTATTAAATCTTTCAAGTCAGCTCCATTTCTTATTCCTGCTTTTACTTTATTAATGTTATACATGCTTCTTATACAACTGTACATTTTACCTTTTATTCCATTTTTATCAAGTATAACATAGGCCATAACAGGTTTCTTGATTATAGAATCAAAAGCTTTTTCGAAGTCTATTAATGTTACATATGAATCATGATTTTCTGTTATAAACTAATTGCTTTTGAACTGCAGTGAAAAGAGTGAAGATGTGGTCTATAGTTGAATAACCTTCTTTGAAACCAGCTTGGTATTCCCCAGTGATATTATTTTCATCAACCCATTTTTGAAGTGTAGAATTAATAATTGAACTATATACTTTGCTACAAACATTACTCAAATTTGTACCCCTATAATTGTTTGGATCATCGATATCTCCTTTTTATGCAAAGTACAAATCACAGATTCAGTCCATTGTTAAGGATATACACCACGATCAAACAATACATTAAATAACTTTACTAAAGACATAACACCATTTTCACCAGAATACTTCAAAAGTTCACCTATCACACGATCTGGCCCTGCAGCCTTTTAATGTTTTAATTTTCTTAACACACTCATAACTTCTTCTTTTGTAATGGGCTGGTTAAACCATATCTCATTATAATCTTCAACATGAGTATCTCATTCTCCTGTGACTCAGTATTATCACTCCCTTGCTCAATAATATTTTTAGAATGCTCACACCATACTTCAGTTGCAATGTTATTGTACATTCCACCTTTTACACACACACACACAAAGTACATTTTCCCAGGGGTGTTGGGGTGGGGAAGAAGAAAGGGTTAGTGAGGAATATGCTTGTGTGTGTGTGTGTGTGTGTGTGTGTGTGTGTGTGGGTGGGTGAGAGAGAGAGAGAGAGAGAGAGAGAGAGAGAGAGAGAGAGAGAGAGAGAGAGAGAGTATATTTGTCCTGTTGTAAACCTTGCTCCTATTTTCATTTTCTTCCTTCCTAAATCTAATCCTGTATTTTCATTCTTTTGTTGTACATCTTTTTCCATCCCAATATCCTTTTTTTCCATTTTTTATTTTGTCTTTAATTCTGTCTATCTTCCTAGCCCCCTTCATTCTCTCCTGTTCTTTCTTCCGTCTGTCTTGAAGTTTTGTGTATCTTTTTTTTTTCTTCATCTTTGTGTTGTTATTTTCTTCATTTGTGTTTCTTTTAGTGTGCCCTTATTTTGTCAGTCTTATGCATTCTGTCCATCCACCTTTTCCTATATGTTTTCCTCTATTTATTCTTTAATTCGTTTCTTCTGGAAAATGATGCTAATTTCCTTATAGTAGTGAACGTGTTGGTTCCAGGAAAACCAGGTCACTGTATGGAGTCAGTCCACACTGCAAGTTTGGACCAAAGGGATTTCTGCTGGACTGCACAAGTGCCTTTCTGTAAGTACTTATCTTATTTTGGTGTGTGTGTGTGTGTGTGTGTGTGTGTGTAGTCTTGTTGTTGTTGATATCTGTGTTGTGTGCCTGTGTGTAAAATGTATATGTACTGGTGTGTGTGTGTGTGTGTGTGTGTGTGTGTGTGTGGGTGGGTGTTACATAATGCTTTGCACATTTTGTTTTGTTTTTTTGTGCTGAATTGGTAGTATGTCCTTTTTAATGAAAACCCTTTTCTTTTTCCCTGTATCTGCAATTGTTTGAGAAGTCTTCCACCATTTGAAATCACATCATTGATCTTATATGAGAGAGAGAGAGAGAGAAACTAAACCCCCTGGAAACTAAGATACGCCTCTGTATTATGTGCTGATGTTAGTCACTTTAATATGATCTGTATATTGGATAGGTTTTGTTTTAGAAACACTTTCCTTTTTTTTTTTCCTGCATCACTCACATCTGTTGCCCAGGGCAATTTGCACACAAGTGAAATGTTCGCAGCTTGTTTAATTTCCTCGCATAGAAGTATGTGTATGCATGTATGTGTACATATATATACATTGCTGAAAACACAGCATACCACAAACTGGAGGAAAGAGAAAGGGAAATGCCTCATGTGTAAGTATTGTACAGTACTGAACTTTTATTTAATAGCCACAAATGGAGAATGTGTGAGATCAGTCCACTTACTGGCTTTTGCATGCCAACAGAACGTGTAGCTGCCATGCACTTGCCTTTCATATGATAAAGGAATGTGCAGTTACAGTGCTATGAAGTTTTAAGTGAAACATTAAAAACCGCTACAACAGCTTGGGTGATGTAATTCAAATTAAGATTAAAATTTAAAATAACAATCCCAGAGTTAGCATCAAGCTCTATCCTTCAAGGTCCATTGCTCATGCAAGAAACAAATTCATGGTCTGTTGGAGCATTTAGAAAAATAGAAATAAAGGCCTCATTAAGGACCTTTCTTTTATCCCATAAAAATGGAATGCTGCTGGTTGAAATGGCAGACTTCATTAAAAAAAAAAAAAAAAAATCTCCTGATTAATACAGATTCTCTAGTTTACATGTCAAATTAGCTTGGCCATAACGCTATAGTTTTAAAATGTATGTCACGTTACCGAGATGAGAGAAGAAGTTAAAATACACTTGAGAAAAGAAACTGAGAAACGAATCTTCTCACAGTCTGTTCCGTCTATTTACAGCAAATTGAACAACGTGTGAAGGTGCAATGAAAGACGAGACAAAATCTGAGCTGAGATAAAGTATTCAGCAGAGTGATTCCGCAAGGCTTACTTTCCCCAACCCCTCCCCCCCCCCCCCCCCCTTAAGGGAGCTTACAGATACTGTTCGTTTGCAACCAAAGCAAACGGTGGCCCTTCCTTTTGCCACTTATGGATTTGTTCGGCGTTAATGCCTCATTCATCACCCTATATATTGAACCCGACCTAGAAAAAAAGAAAAAGAAAAAAAAGAAAAAAGAGTTTGCCAGGAATGAACTAGGTTGCTGTTGCCGGACTCTGCACAGGTTGTTTTCATCAAGTTTCCAACTTGAAGAGCAGCTTTTTTAATTTTTGCGGATCTTTTATGTTTTAACAGTAATTATACGTTTACCGTGTTGCACGCGAGGCCGCCACCAGAGATCTCAATTGTTGGATATCGTGTGCTTTAAAGTGTCGAGTACCAGTTTCATTGACTCTCTCTCTCTCTCTCTCTCTCTCTTGCTTGTTTGACATCTTCTCACCACTTTTCATGGTGACACGGACAGTACAACAGAAGGCACTCTGTGTGTGTAAGACTGTGAGAGAGAGAGAGAGAGAGAGAGAGAGAAGGGGGAGGGGAGAGAAACATCGTGACCGTACTGGGGCCAGAACGCGGTGTTTTTGTTTTCTTTTGATCTTCAACAGACACTGACAGTCTTCATTGGGCGTCACTTGTTGAATGGATCACACTAATAACAGCCGACAGCTGTTTCAGACGCATTTTCAAAAGGTTCCTCGATCGCTAGGTCAAGGACAGCTACCAACCGTTACGAAGCATTGAAATATTTGACAGAACCACATGTCGGCTAGCGTACTTTTCTCTTTAAATCACACACACACACAACAAAAACAAAACAAAACAAACAACAACAACAAACAAACAAAACAAACAACTAGACAACCCCCCCCCCCCACACACACACACCCCACCCTCCCCGCAAAAAACGCGGAAGAGTCGGCGGGGTCCTGGGACATTGATTTTACAGATAAGAAGATAATTTAAGTCTACTTCAAACGCTGGTACGTACGACCATCTTTTTCTTGTTATTTGTCGAGTAGTTATGTGAGAAGAACACTTCGTGACCAAGACAACATACATGGTGTGTGTGTGTGTGTGTGTGTGTGTGTGTGTTTGCGCGCACGCGTGCGTGTGTGTTTGTGTTTTAGCTCGACTGCTACAGAACGAGGCATGGTGTGGTCATGAATGCAGGTAGAAGCGATATTGGCCGCGGGAGGAGCGGTGTGGGACCGATAAGAACACTAAGGAAACAGTACAGAAGTTCTGAACACATAAACAGAACGACACACAATCAGCCCGTGTCCAACACGAACGTTCCCTTTTAGGGTGTTGGCAGTGTATGACACTGATATATATATATATATATATATATATATATATATATGCCTTCACAGGCCGCTATGCAGTCAGGCAGGAAGTAAATTGCTCAGGTTGGTATCAGCTAGCCAGTCGGCTGTGATGCCTATACATGGGCAATAACAAAAGCAGTGTCCTTGGCCTGTATGGGATTAAGTTGCTAGCAGCTTGGAGCAGGAAGAAAACTGGCAAGTGAAGGGAGAGGGTGAAGGTTGGGGGTGGGCGGGTGGCAAGGTAATGGCAATATCTTGCAAGTCTTAATTTGATCATCAGTGTTGTTCAAGGTGGGGGAGGTGTGAGAGGGTGAGAATATGGCGACGTATTAGCCAAGTCGTGTAAGTCTGTTTGGTCACGTTGTTCAAGGAGAGATTTCGAAAGTAGATCACATGTGGACTGGTGTGTGGGTCAGAAGATGTGTTTACCACGTTGTATCATGATCGCGAGGCCTGGGGACACTGATCACAGGCACTGAACGTATGTATGACAGTCAGTCGGATAGGCCTATATCCTTCACATACACTGAACACACACACACACACACACACACACACACACACACACACACACACACATATATATATATATATATGAAAAAACAAAAACCAACCAACCAACCAACCAACCAAACAAAAAAACAAAAACCAACCAACCAAACAAACAACAACAACAAAAAAAAACAACCCAACCAAACAAAAACAAACAAACAAACAAACAACAACAAAACAAAAACAAAAAACAAAAAAAAAACCGACAAAAACAACACCAGTCGTTTCCGACTGTGACCATAAGAACAACAGAGGCTGCTGCTGTCCCGACTATCTGGTCTAAAATTTGATTATATTGGAGAGTGCATCTTTACCCAAGGTGCACCCCCTCTCTCGGCCACCAGCACTCACCCCTCCTACCGCCTATATTATCCACATTCACACCGTGCACGAAGTTACAACGCCTGATTTCAGCCGCCGAATAATCCCAGCCATGAATAGAAAACAGTAACATCGTCATCAGTAGATTGACGTGGTTTGCTGTTTGTCAGCGGTATTTTTATGGCCTGTGGAAGCTCGAAAAGGCTTCTGCAACAGCTACAGATGTATATGGGCAGACTCCTCAGTTCAGTGGTGGAACTGAACTTCCCATCTCTTTGGCTTTTTACTGGTCGTTTGCATATTATATAGCAGATACGCGAGACAAAAGCTTACAGTTGGGCCAACAGCAAAGTGAGAGTCTTTTTGTTCAGTGGTTCTCCACTGGCTCTTAAGTGCTGCAGCTTTGGGGGCTAGCTGGCGTTTGGGGACCATCCTAACGCCGACTGCCCAAAAGCCTTCTTGACCAAGCGAGTGGGGATATAACTTGAGCAAAACGCTCTCCACTGAAATCAAATTCGAGCCCAGATAGTCGGGACAGCAACTGCCTTCTCTGCTGTTCTGACTACCATATCCGACACACATATGCAAAGTAAAGGTACTTGAGTCAATGATTAGAGGAGGGGAGCGTTGGATGCACGGGGGAAAGTAGGAGGGAGGGGGCAAAATGGAGGGGGAGAGAGGGTGTGTGTGTGTGTGTGTGTTGAGGGTGAGAATGCAGAAAGGAGGGGGGGGGAGACGTGGGGGTAAGGGAATGGGGGAATGGGGGCATTCTGTTGATGACTAAACGTGCTCAGTATGTCATTTCGTGATTTTCTTTTGACGAATGTTTTTTTAATTTTTTTTTATGTCAGGCCACAAGGAGAGAGAGAGAGAGAGAGAGAGAGAGAGATGGGGTCACCTGTAAAGTGTGCATCGCATGTGTTCCACATTCTGTGTTGGCGATCGTTTTATGTTTTTATGAATGTGATTCATGTATCAGGCCCCAAGTCATTCTCACTCTCTGTCTGTCTGTCTGCCTGTGTCTGTCTGCCTGTGTGTGTGTGTGTGTGTGTGTGTGTGTGTGTGTGTGTGTGTGAATATTCTTTGTCAGTCAGCGAGGGCCTCAGTGTGACGGCGGTGTTGTTGCTGCGGTTGCATACTTTCTCTCTTTCTTTCTCCCCCTCCTGCTCCCTCTTCTGCCTCCTCTTACTCCATCTCCTCATGTTCCTTCGTCTTCAGAAAGTCATGGTCATATGTTATATTCGTTATATTCATTTCTTTTTTCTTTTTTTTTTCCCCTTTCTTTCTTTCTATTCTTTTCGTCTGTAAAACAGTTTTTTTTTTTTTTTTTTTTTTTTTGCGGGATGGGATTTCGAGATGTGAATCAATGTGGCGTGGAGCATTATATCGTGTACGAGTACATGGAAAAGTTCAAAGACCCTTTCTATACCTATAGGGTTCCCAGCTTGCACTAATTTCACAGACCTTGGAACGTAAAGCAAATTCATGCTGGAAAGGTCGTTCATGTAACTCAGCCCTGGGGTGTAAAGCAGAGCTGAACGGTACTGAAAATAGTCTGTTTGGTTGTTGGTCAGGCAGACTGGTGGCACAGATCACACACACACACACACGCATACACACACGTACACACACAAGCAACACTGGCTTCCACACACACACACACACACACACACACACACACACATACACACACACACACAAGCAACATGGGCTTCCCCTTTCCCAGGTCATGTGTGCTCTATCGGGTCATATCAGGTTACTTCAGGTCACTGTTGAAGCCGCAAGGAAGTGGTGGAGGGGGTTAGGAAATGGAGGCGAAGGGGACAGGTGGGGGAAGGTGTGATAAGGGTCAGAGGTTGGGGTGGTAAGGGGTCGGAAGCACTTACCTGTAGTACATCTCAGTGGCCGGAAGGTGCATGGCAGGTGGGAGAGGAGGCTGGCCGCTGTGAGATGTGAATGTTCACAAGGCGTTCCATTTATTTGCTTTTTCATTTATTATCTTAATTGTCTTTTTTATTGAAAATATATATATATATATATGTGTGTGTGTTCATTTATTTATTTTATTTTATTGTTATTTCTCCCCCCCCCTTGCATTTTATTTTATTTCAATATGTGTCTGCTTACTTTAAAAAAATGTTATCCGTTTATGTATTTATTTGTTTATTTATTTATTATTCATTAATTTAATGATGTATCCATTGTTTATGCACCTTTTTTTTCTTTTTCCTCAAGGCCTGACAAAACGCGTTGGGTTACTTTGCTTTGCAGATGTGGTGTTGCGTATATATAGATTAAAATTTTGTCCGAACGCAGTGACGCCTCCTTGAGTAACTGAACTGAAGGCCGTCGGTCCTCAGATGTATCAGGTTTCCAGGTGGATACCACCTGTGCAGAACACCGAGATGTATACCGTGGGTCAGTGATCTTGCAGGGTGGAAATCCGGCCTTGATAGCTTTCCATGCACTTTAAAAAAAATTTTTTTTTTTTTTTTAACTCATACCATGATTATTTCCCCTTTGGACCAGGTACGAGTATTCTCGTACCAATACACTGTTCTGATTCCGTTTATTCTTGCTCGGTCATGTGGGCATTCAAGGGAACGAAATAGCAGATAATCTGGCTAAGAGTGCTGTTAGAGAGAAACAATGTAAGTTTTATATTCCTTTTACTGATTTTAAACCCAAAGTTCATCGGTATACTAAAGATCTCTGGCAGAAAGAATGGAATGAACAAATAGATAACAAATTATTTAAAATACGACCAAATCTTCAAGAGACTCTGCCTATGGCTGTGGTGAATCGAAAAGAAATGACAGTGCTGTGCCGACTTCATACAGGTCATACATACATCACACATTTCTACCTCCTGAAAGGAGAAGAGGCTCCTTGGTGTTTTCCGTGTGATGAACCACTCACTGTGCAACATATTGTGATTGATTGTTGGGACTTTTATGACACACGACGGGGTTTTTTTTTACAGCAGATTCATTGAGAACGTTGTTCCGTGATGTCCCTCCGTGGACAATATTGCAATATTTAAAAGAAATAAATATTTTTAATAGTATTTAATATAGTATATGCTTAGTACAAAAGTTGTGAAATTTTTATCATGGAGTGATCACAGTGCAGTAGAAAGCTGAAAACATTGGGGTGGCCCATCTGCGGTGATCAGACTTTGAATGGTGGATAGCCCTGATATGGCCTTCATGGTCGGCTGGGCTCTAAGCAATATTTTTAATTTAATTTAATTCTTGCTCGGTACAGTTGGCGTTCTAAACTGAGTCGTTTACAAATTCCGAAAGCGTGAAAGCGAAGGTTTGCTCAACTGATTAAATCAACAATTCTCCATCGATTTTCGCTGTTTTTGGTGAACCCCCTTAATTTTTACTGCAGTAGTCTCATGTAGCGCTGGTCCATTGGAGTTGAACAGAGTTTCAGTTTCAGTTTCTCAAGGAGGCGTCACTGCGTTCGGACAAATCCATATACGCTACACCACATCTACTAGGCAGATGCCTGACAGCAGCATAACCCAACGCGCTTCTCAGGCATGTAGTGCATGCTTATATATTTGTGTACCTGTCAGAGTTGATTTCTTTTTGACATAATTTTGCCAGAGAACAACACTCTCGTTGCCATGTTTTTTTGTTGTTTTTTTTCCAGTGCCCCAAGTGCGTGCTATACACTGGACCTCATCCGAAAGACTATAGACACTTAGTTTGCTTTTGCAGTCGATCTTGGGAGAAAGGGCAAGGGCGGGATTTGAATCCTCACCCTCACAGACTCTATGTATTGGCATGTGAGCGTCTTTACCAATCTGCCACCTTCCTCAAGTGAGCAGGCATGTAGCTGTGGGGTAGAACATGTTAGGTTGGCATTGATGGCGGCTTACTGAGAGAATAGTTGAACATTGAAGTAGATATGAATGACCCGCTGGCAAAAACAAAAACAACAACAACAAAAACAAAGAAAGAAACAAAAAAAAATGTTCAGGGCTTGGGTTTGTTCCACGGGGTCACTCCAAGAGAATAGTTATGTGCCCCCCAAAAATATGCCCCACAGACGTCTCCTTCCAATCAGTTAACAATAACAGCAGAATCATGACGTTTAAGGTTACGTCTCTTGGTATACCTGACCGATAGCGTTTTGACCTACTCCGCGGGTCAGTGGCTGGCCGTGGACAAAGGGTATGACCGTCAGTGGTCGGACAGTTACGTCTCGTGGGCATGTAGTACCTGTAGCAGCCAAAGGGCAGAGTGGTAGTGTTGTAATTGTTACGTCGATTGCCCAGTTCCTCTGTGTCACTGTGTTACACTTCCAGTTTGTTTTTCTGTCTCACTATCAGTCTGTCTGTCTGTCTCTGTCTCTCTCTCTCACTCTCTCTCTGTCTGTCTGTGTATATCTCTCTCTGTCTCTGTCTATTTGCAGCGGTCTGTATGTCTGTCTGTGTCTGTCTCTCGTTGATTTGTGTCTGGATAACTTGCGTATCTCGTTCCCAGTGAAAGAGCGGAGCGGTAATCAATGTTTGTTTGGTTGGTCACTGTGTGTGTGTGTGTGTGTGTGTGTGTGTGTGTGTGTGTGTGTGTGTGTGTGTGTGTGTGTGTGTTGTTTTGTAGTTTTGGTTGTGGTTGTTGTTGTCTGTGTTGTGTGTCTGTGTGTTAATGAGTGTTTAACTGTGCATGTGAGAGGAAAGGGAGAAAGAGAGAGAGAGAGAGAGAGAGAGAGAGAGAGAGAGATGTATGCAACTCATACACGTAGACATGTACAAAAACAAAACAAAAGCATAATTATTGCACACACTTGCACCGACGCACACACATGATAGTATTGACACACAAAACGCTCCCACAAAACCAATTCCCTTTGACAGACTGAAACACTCACACACTCATGTGATATACACCTAGCATTTGAAGAAAAAAAAATGTAGCAAAAGAAAATTGGTCTGCAAATAGATAAAAGCTTTCTGTTGGGATACAAACTCCGCGGTCTTAGTAAACAGGCGAAGGTCACAATGGTTCAGCATACACAGAGGATGTAGACAAGGGGATCCAATCTCTCGGTATTTGTTAATTGTAAACGTTGAAATAACGACTATTGACATGAGAAGAACAACGTACAAAAAAGGAATGAAAAGCAACATCGTTGAACTGTTGATTTCTCTCAGCTTGTTGGCGATGTGCGGTTAATTAACTCACTCAGTACGGCCAGTCCTCTCTTCTCCTCTACACATACCCTTCAGATGTCCAGTGGGTGTCTGAATGACCCAACCTTTAGCTTCCGTCGTCAGAATTGTATTCTTTGTCAACATTCACCCCTTCAGTATAAGAGCCTTCCGCTTGCAATATTTTGATGATGGTAATTGGCGTGAAATGCTGTTGACGTCGTCTCTTTCGCCGTTCGTATGGAGAGAGTTAATACTGGCTATAAGGTATAATTCATTTCAAAACCCAGCAGTTCATGATAAACCAGTCTGGCTTTGCCCCACGATCAAAGACTAAAAATTTTTCGAAAAAAAATGTCAACTACAGCTTGAGCACCTGTCAAAGAGTGGCCACCCCCCCCAAAAAAAAAAAAAACAAAAACAAAAAAACGAGCACTGGAATGAAGAGCTTTGTCGCTGCTCGGGAAGTGAAAAAGAAAGAAAGAACAAAAGTATAGGTTGTAACAACGCGAAAAGCAGCACGGATTTTCCTATCATGTACCCAATAATTATAGTATATTGGGCCAGGTTACTGTTAGTTCACTTTTGGTTCACTCAACCCCTGGAGGGAGTGGGGGAAGAAAGAAAGGGGGAGAAGGGGTTTTAAGAGTCAGAGGTCAACACACACACACACACACACACACACACACACACACTAATATCACTTCAAGTGGAAAGACGTTAAACTGAAGACAACAACAACAACAACAACAACAACAACACACACACACACACACACACACACACACACACACACACACACACACACACACACACACACACACGTTCTTGTCTGTAAATAACAAAACTTTCTCCCCGAAACTCGAAAAATAAAAGAAAGAAAGAAAGAAAGAAAGAAAATGACATTATCGACATAAGACAACATTAACAAGATGCATTCCCTGAGAATTACAATTCCCACTTAGTATAGAACTTATACAGCGCTATTCTGGACCTAAATGCGGTTTTAGCGACCTCACTCTTAAGGTCAGTTTTTTGATATTTTTTTAAACTAAATTTTTGTTTTACTTCTGTTGCTGTGGTCCTTGGCCTTTCTTTTTCATAAATCAAAGCTCGCCCACCAGTAAGGTCCCGTTGTTCGTGGCCAAACCAATAATTAAAAAAAACCTGCCCCCCTCCCTCCCAACCTCCCACATCCCCAACCGATCGCCACCTTCCCCTACCCCCCCCCGGGTTTCAAAACAGATTTGAACTGTCTGAGACATCTTTTTGTTTGTTTGTATATCAATATTTAGTCACCACAAGGCTCCGTCACAGTTCCATTCACATAGCAATAACCTGTATTATGTAACAACTGAGTGTATCATGATTTGAGAGTGGTGTCTGTGCTGTAGACCCGTCTGTGGGAAAACAAAACAAAACAACTGAATGGGTTGAATATGGTGATTTGGAAGACTTCGTGTACGTGAAAACTGCACGAAGTTCCGATATTTTGAAAGCTCGACTCGTCTCACTTGGATAGGAGACGCTTAACAAGATCACTTGTGCATTTAAAAAAAAAATATCACTATTATTATTAATAATTTCTTTTTTTCTATTTTTCTTTCTTTTTTTCCTTAAAAGAAAAAGAAAAAAAAGAAAAGGAGTGGTAATTCACACAACTGCACAAATATTATGCTCATGGATAAATTTATTATTGTAACAGGGGTCAGGTGCACAAAATGACAACCGGAACATCCTGCTTGATAGCGCATGGGCAAACAGTGCCTAACGTCGGACTATTTTTGGCTTGTGCTAGGGTTTATGTCCATTTCACGGCTGTCAGACCCTTAGCCCTATTATTACACTGATTACATGGTGCGGGGGGGGGGGGGGAGGAGGGGGGTAGAGGATGAGGTATGTGAGTGTATGCATGCCTACTCTGTGGGAGCAACAGGATATTGGAATGTGCGGGTGTATATATATATATATATATATATATATATATATATATATATATATATCTATCTATCTATCTATATATATATATATCTATATATATATATATATATATTTGTATATATATATATATATGTGTGGGGTTGGGGGTGGGGGACATGGGCGTATGTGTGTAAGCTTGTACAAGTAAGTGTTCATCTGTGTGTGTGTGTGTGTGTGTGTGTGTGTGTGTGTGCGTGTGTGTGCCGTGGAAGCTGCGATACGTAGCCTAGAAATGAGTGTGTGGAGGAGGGGGTAGAGGAGGTGTAGGGTAATGTGTGGTGTGTGTGTGTGTGTGTGTGTGTGTTGGGGCTCACGTACGTTTATGTGTATTTGACTGTGCTTTCATATCTGTGAAACTGCATGTTTGGTGCATATCTATTATGCATGTGTGGGTGTATGTGTGAATGTGTGTCTTCATGTTTTACATTTATTTGCTTATTTATCATCATTGTTGTCTTATTTATTTATTTATTATTATTATTATTGTTACTACTACCTTTTTATATTGTATTTATTTATTTATTATTTGCTTATTTATGTACGCTTATCTATTATTTATTCACCTTTTTTTTCCTCAAGGCCCGACTAAGCGCGTTGGGTTACGCTGCTGGTCAAGCATCTGCTTGGCAGATGTGGTGTAGCGTATATGGATTTGTCCGAACGCAGTGACGCCTCATTGAGCTACTGAAACTGAAACTGAAACTTACACTGACTGATTTAGTCGTGTTGATGTGTGTGTGTGCGTGGGTGGGACGTGGGGGGGGGGGGGGGGGACACTGTATTTAAGGGATTACTGACTGGGCGCGGCACTTCCAAAATAGTTCCTGGTTTTGTGAAGCAATGCGAACATAATTAGAGAGTACCTGGGAGGCATTCAACTCTTTTCTGTTTTCCAGTGTATACTCACCAATGTCATATCTGGGCGAAAAAAGAAAAGTCAAGGCACGTTCCGTAAGCTCAAGATACAAACGTCTTGTCACAATATCTGAAATTTGATATTTTACAGAGAAGAAAGATGACCGGAAGGGTAACAGGGAGGGGAGACAGTATACGAGAGTGGTAGACTAAAAACACATTATACCAAAATGGCAAATTTGTTCTAAATTATTATGTTAGATTTACTCAAAGACATGCTAGTGTGTGCTCTGGTATGATTGGTTTACTTTCATATTTCACAGCTTTACTTTGAATATACAATACTATTCACGAGAATGTTGATAATGAGAACGCGAGCCTTATCAAAGCACACGTTAATATCCGTTAGGATGTGTCGTGTCGTGTCAGGTTGTGTCGGGTGTGTTGTGCTGTGTTGCATATCAAACGTGTGATGACTAGGGCCTATATAACTGTAAGAGATTGTTTGTTTGTTTTTCTTTTATTGCAGTGCAGATTCCTGGCGAAAATCAGTTTGGTTGAAATATCGGAAAAATGAAATGACCCAACGTTTATGCGAGAATTTGGGCATACATGGTAAATGATTTTGCATGTTCCATGCTTGATTTACCGTGGTGGCACAACGCTTTGATTAGCATTGCTGTCTTTGGCATCTGGTCTTGAATGTTTGATGGTACCGTCGCCGGAGGTTGGGAGTGGTTAAAAATCCAGGTCCATGCCAGTTAAACTGAAACAGAGATCCTTTGTCCTCATGCTGCACTGTACATCTAGGCCATGGGTCTCTGTCTGTCTGTCTGTCTGTCTGTCAGTCTTTCTGTGTCTCTTTCAGTGTGCCCCTCTATCTGTCTGTTTCGCTGTCTCTCAGTATGTCTGATTGGCTGTCTCTCTCTCGCTGTCTGTCTGCGTCTTTCTGAAGGCTGAAGGTCTTTAGAATCCTGATTCCTTTCCTCCCCTTCCCCGTTTCTCTCTCTGTCCCTGTCTGTCTGTCTCTCTCTGTCTCTCTGTCTGTCTGTCTGTGTCTGTCTGTCTGTGTCTGTCTGTCTGTCTGTCTCTGTTCCTCCCGGGACGGGACATGCAGCTTGCAGGGCAGGAGACGGATGTTCTGAGTTCTGTCTCTCTTTTTGTGTTGTGGAATGGGAATCGGGTGCTAAGAGGAAAATGGGTGTTTTCAAGTCTACAAGAATTTGTCTTTGATGAATGCCATTGCCCAAACGCATGAAAAGAAGACACCACCACCACCATGAACGACGTCAGTGAACCGTATATAGACACCTAGGGATCATAACCGCACCATAAATAGCATGCATTATTACGACAAAATCACTCACACACACACACACACACACACACACACACACACTGACTGTTCATTGCTTAAGATATTATATTTTATATTAAACTCCAGCCCAGTTGGTATCCTCCTTTGATGTATTTGATTAATGTCGTTATCTGTATTTACGTCGTTGTAAGTTAGTATTTGTTGATGTAAGTTAATACTCGTTGGTATGTATACACCTAATTTCCCTCCATATCACATCAATTATTACACACCACCATCTCTTTAAACTTTTTATTTTTTAGACTATTTTCATTTCCTCGAAAACATACATTAACACTTTCCTACACTAATATTTACAGGCATTCCCCATCTTTCACCCACTACCTCTCTTCTTTCCGTTTAATAACACTTATAGTGAATAGACGTTAAACTTAAACTGAAGATCTCTCTCTCTCTCTCTCTCTCTCTCTCTCTCTCTCACACACACACACACACACACACACTAACACACACGCGCGCGACAACCGGATTCGTTTTCAAAAGACACGCCAATGACAGACACGCATCACCTGTCGCTACCTGCCATTCGCGGTGATGTCCAAAGGCGCCGACAGGTTTGATGAATGTGTGTGAATGGGTAGTGTTACTGACACAGAATTATTGGAGTCATCGATCGTGTTGGTCACAGTCGGGCCTGATCACTGGATACTGCTTTCACTTCTATTGAAACGTATTTTCTTGCATGATATATGTAGGGTATACATACCGTGAACTACCTTGTAAGCGTCCACCTTCAATTTGTTGTGCACAAATTTCTCCCTAAAGTTTTGGATGGACGTTTACCGAGTGATTTACCATTTGCGAGGAGCCCATTCCTTTACATTGCTTCAACACACAGCACTGGCTGGGGCTGGGAGCGAGAACAAAACGGCTACTGAAACACAACACTGCGACATGGGGTTACGTTATGCCCTCACCCTGACGGGTGCAATAGCCGAATGGTTAAAGCGTTGGACTTTCAATCTGGGGGTCCCGGGTTCGAATCTCGGTGCACCTGGTGGGTAAAGGGTGGAGATTTTTCCGATCTCCCAGGTCAACATATGTGCAGACCTGCTAGTCCCTGAACCCCCCTTCGTGTGTATGCGCACGCAGAAGATCAAATACGTACGTTAAAGATCCTGTAATCCATGTCAGCGTTCGGTGGGTTATGGAAACAAGAATATACCCAGCATGCACACCCCCGAAAACAGAGTATGGCTGCCTACATGGCGGGGTAAATAAATAAAAACGGTCATACACGTAAAAAAAAATGTTACATGTCTGTCTGAGTGTGTATGCGTGTGCGCCTGAAATCTGATTGAATGACACAGGAAACGAATGATGAGCGCCCAATGGCAGCCGTCAGTCGGCTCTATCCAGGTAGGCAGCCTGTGGTGTAAATGACCCCGTGAATGTAAAGCGCTTAGAGCTTGGTCTTTGACCGAGGATAGGCGCTATATAATTATCCACATCAATCAATCAATCACGTGGTTTTTCAATGACGCTTTCACATAACATGCAGACGTTCTATTCCATATATAGCTCCAGACCGGAATCTGCGCTGTAAAGTAACACGATCACAGATTGCGAACTGAACTTACCATGAGTTAATGATTTCTAACGGGGCGTGAGGTAGCCCATGTGTTTACAAGGTATTTTACAGTATGCACAGTTTTGTACCCAAAAATGGGAGGTGGGCGTTTGCTATCTATTGGGGGTAGACAGAGGTAGTTTACAGCATACCTACATATACAGACGAGGTTTTACCCCCTGACCTGTGACCCGATGCTCTTTAACGACATAAAATGATATTCCTGAAAGTCGAGCACGTTCAACATGGAGAGTCACCCTACAGCGACAGGGAAAATGTGTACTGCACGGGTTATGAGTCTCACATGAAGTGCATTGCACACATAGAATTGTGAGGATCACATGCAGTGCATTGCACGGGTAGAATGACGAGTACCACGTGAAGTGTTTTGCACATGTGTATAGGATTACGAGGATGCTATGAAGCGCATTGCACGGGTAGAATTATGAGTACCACGTGAAGTGTTTTGCACATGTGTATAGAATTTTGAGGATGCTATGAAGTGCATTGCACGGGTAGAATTGTGAGTACCATGTGAAGCGTTTTGCACACATAGTACTATGAGGATCACAGAAGTGCATTGATGTGTAGAATTATGAGTACCACGTGAAGTATTTTGCACATATAGTATTTTGAGGATGACATTAAGTGAATTGCACGGGTAATTAAGAGTAACGTGAAGTGCATTGCACTTACATAATTTATGAGGATTACATCACATATACAATAAGGATCACATGAAGTGCATTGCACGGGTAGAATTATGAGGTCTGAGAGGTGTATGTCAAGGAGCTTGTTGAACATCGAGTTAAGCACCCGACCAGTACCGCCTACAATCAACATCCCCCCCCCCCCTTCTCTTCCTTCACCTCACACTCTCCCTCTTCCGTGTGTGTGTTTCTTCACTGCACAAAAGCCGTGTCCACAAGGACTCCCGGAATCCTGACTCACCAGTTGACAACGAAAGATAAACCCCTCCTCCCCTTCCGTGTCCTGATCCGACTTGTGTCCACCACTGCAGACACGGATTGGATGCACGCTGGCAACTTGCCAACCTTGCCTGTCGATTGTGTCGAGGCGGATCCTGCCTGGCAGGTATAAGAAAAGGTGAAACATGTAACATTGTCATAAACCTCACGCTCACGACACGGAAACATAAACGCGATAAAGAAAGGAAGAAAGAAAAAGGCTGAAATACTGTGGAGTGTCCAGTAAAAGAAACGGGGGAGGAGAGTGAGCAAGCCTACCTTCATTGTACCTGAACTGAACAGTGCAAAAACAAAACTGATTAAAAAAAACACACACCCTCTTACGCAGTAATTGTGAACAGCAGATAAATTTGGGATACAGCTATTTAGGAAGCAAGCAATTTATGGACATAGCTTTATGTGACATTTAACATTAGTTTAGCAGAATTTCTTCAAAATTCACCTCCCGCGTGAGCTGATCGCTTCAGAATTCATTTTACATTGCATCCCAGTCGGACCTGGCTGCAGCCATTGGCGTTGGGCTCTTCTCCTTTCGCTGTAGGTTCACAGCTGTTGGCTTGTGTATGGGGGGCTTTTGATGTTCGACAGCGTGTTTATTGCCCTTTGTTGTTGTGTTGTTGTTGTTGTTTTTAACCATGCTGGACTGGGATTCGCTTCACTCCGTGTACTGAATTTCATTTGTACACACGCTGAATTGTTCTCGACCGAGTTCAAACAACAACTGACTGATCAAAAGTATCACATTAAATCTAATAGACACAATCCATTGATTGGCCGAGTCCCAGGGCAGGCTATATACGACACCGAATAATTGTTGCTCTTGATTCGTCATCGTCAGCGAATTCTGGCAGACATTTTCTACGTCAGGGTTATAAGCCATCAGTGTCGGCAGTTTGTTGGTGAAGTTGATGTTCCTATATTTGAACGTCTATTTGCAATCGAAAGGTATGCAAGGACAACAAAGGGAAATCCGAGAAAGTGATGTAAATTAACAAATAGCTACGTGTCAGGCTTGTATTGGAGATAGGGAAACGGGTACCTGGTGTCTTCTTCTTCATCATGAAGCTTTTGAGGAGAGGCTCAGACTTTGGGTAAGTGTGTGTGTGTGTGTGTGTGTGTGTGTGTGTGTGTGTATGTGTGTGTGTGTGTGTTGCAGAGAGGGAGAGAGAGAGAGAGAGAGAGAGAGGCTGATGAGCAGACTTTTACCGAATGAGAATGCTGACAACGAACATGTACTGGTACGACTCGTGAGATAAAGGCCCATAAACTTGATGTTAGATTGGACCTGTCTTTCTAACACGAAACCAACACCAACACCAACACCAACAGAACGACAGCAGGTTAAGATAAGTAGTGAGAGGTTTCTTCTTCTTCTTATTATTATCATTATTATTATTATCATCATTATTACTATTATTATCATTATTATTATTTATATTAGGGGGATTCATGAACTGGATTCACAACCTTTTAACTGCGGCAAAATCGACGCCACTTGAACAGCCGATGGAACCAACCAGGAAGCGCGTCATTTATGATCTCTGCCCCGCCAAGGATGTTGACACCAGCATTAACACTTTGAGCCCCTGTGGTGGGCCCGTCCCTCACGGATGTTGACAGGCAACACATTGGATGGTCAGGGGGTGGGGGTGGGGGTGTGGGGGGATACACGTCAGTCAGTGAGGAAACCTAATTCTTCAGAAATTACTTTCTGGCTCACGAGGAAAGAGATAGAGGGAGAGAGAGAGAGAGAGAGAGAGAGAGAGAGAGAGGCGGACAGACAGATACGATCCGCAATCATAGACATGCGCACTAATGACCACACACACACACACACACACACACACACACACACACACAGAGTCACACACACACAGAGTCACACACACACACACACACACACACACACACACACACACACACACACTGATACAGAACCCCGTGCATCTCTCACTCCATAGTCATCACTTGATATACACTTTAATGAAAGAGAGAGAGAGAGAGAGAGAGAGAGAGAGAGAGAGAGAACCGAAAAAGGGGAAACCGCCTGATGTACAAATCTCAGTTTTGACCAGGAGTGTCACATAAGTGAATCGGTGGCCCAGTGGTAATGTGTCCGACAAGGAAGCGAATGTCCAGTAGGTTCGGGTCCAAAAACGTTTTTTTACTGCCCCCGCCACTGGTGGTCTAGGTGCTAGTCTTTTGGATCAGACGATAAACAAAGGTACAGTGTGAAGGATGTACTTAAAAGATGCACGTAAAAGAACCAGTGGCAAGAAAGGGGTTGTTCCTAGCAAAATTATGCGGGAAAACCCACCTCGATGATAAAAACAAGTACACATGTAAATGAGTACATTGGCGAAAAGGGGAAAAAGGCGAATCGGTATCACCAATTCAGTAGTAGGCGTATCGGGAATAGGACAATGGGGATGATTCACCCATCCCATCCCTCGCCGAGGTGGACACACTTCACTGGATGATGGACAACTAACAGTCATATAGAAGTCCGGGCAGGGGCATGCGAATAATGATGATGCTGTTATGTCCGGTTGCTGTGCTGTGTCCTGCTGGACTTGTACAAAGACACACATTCCATGCGGTCAGCAACACCTTTTAACGGTACGGGGCCGGATCTTGGCGGATGGTATTGTACATATTGCATTGTATTACTTTTTTTTTTCTTCTTTTTTGTTGTTGTTGTCATAACAGATTTCTCTGTGTGAAATTTGGACTGCTCTTCTTAGGGAGAGCGCGTCGCTGCAGTGCAGCGCCACCCATATTTAGAAAACAAACAATATGTTTGCAAGTGTAATTGTTTTCCTGTCAGAGTGGATTTTTTTTTCTACAGAATTTTGCCCCCGGGACAAACCCTATGTTGCCGTGGGTTCTTTTACGTGTCCTAAGTGCATTGCTACACATCAGTTTATCGTCTCATCCGAATGACTAGCCTCCAAGCCACCATTCAAGATTTAGTGGAGTGGGAAAAAATACCGTACCGGCGAGTGTGGGATTCGATCCAGTACGCTCAGATTCTCTCGATTCCACTGCAGATGCGTTACCACTTGGCCACCATTCCACTAAAAACGTTTTTAACGGTACGGGCCGGATGTTGACGTATCTCGTTGAGCTCGCTTCTCGTAACGGGCCCTTTATATACCCAGTCCATGCTGCTGATTACAGCAACGTCTTTCAGTTGTTTTATTTTTGTTGGTTTGGTTTGTGTTTATTTTTGCATGTTTGATAAAGCTCACTTTACAGTTCGAGGGTTTGGGCACTAGGGCTGAGCAGTGAATGAAGGAGGGTGATGCGAGGGATATATATATATATATATATATATGTGTGTGTGTGTGTGTGTGTGTGTGGAGAGAGAGAGAGAGAGAGAGAGAGAGGCGTTTTACAGAGCTATCATGCCTTCTTCTGGCCTTAGAGAGAGAGAGAGAGGGGTTTGACGTTTGAGCCAGGCCTTGTGCCCATGTCAAGGAAGGGAGTGTGTTGGAAGGTCACAATGAGACAACATGCTATGACCCCGAATTAAACAAACTCTGAGACAACATGCTATGACCCCGAATTAAACAAACTCGAGTTAAATGTTTCAGTCTTAGACATGGCATTACAGGATGTCCTTAGTGCATCAGTTGCGAGAGAGAGAGAGAGAGAGAGAGAGAGAGAGAGAGCAGCAGTGACGCTTTCGTCAGTGTACTAAAGCCCTTGTGGATCCTTAAGTAAGTGCAAAATTGGTGTTGCTGGAGGCGATGACGTTATCAGAGACCTTTGTCGTCCTCTGGCAGGTACTGAGACAAACTTAACTGCCATGCGTTGATAGACATTCTGATAAAAATTTGGAGTGAATCAATTAAAAAAAAGAAAAGAAAAAAAGAGATTGTCACTGATACAAACACGGTAGTCAATGACGAACAAAGTCCTCAAAGTAGTTAAGATTAACAAAACATTGTTAACGAGTAGACTGCGTTATGAAACGCAAGGCAAGGAAAATTGTGTGTGTGTGTGTGTGTGTGTGTGTGTGTGTGTGTGTGTGTGTGTGTGTGTGTGTGTGTGTGTGTGTGTGTGTGTGTGTGAGCGCACGCGCGCGCGCGCGTGTGTGTGGTGTTCGTTCGTACTTTTGTTTAAGGTCTATATATAATTGTGATTTTAGTCGGAAACCCACCCCCTGATCTTTACATAGACGCAACACACTGATAAGATTGTGCTGGGAAAAACACCCTTGATCATCCATCATATAACATTGCAACTCGCAGCGCATATGATATAGGAACAGACAAACAATCAAAAACGAAACAAACTGGTGGCTCTGCACTGTGGCGGCGCGCCCTCCCAATGGAAAGCAGCCTGATTCACACTATCTGATTGAAAGAAATCTGACACAGTGAAAATACAATGCGATGGGACACAGTGAATTACTGTGCAATGCAACACGATACAGCGCAGTGCAGTGCAGTGCATTGCAACATCTCTCCCAAATCGACACAATGAAAACACAGTGCGATGGAATGCAGTACAATGCAACACAACGCAATACAATGTAGTGCAGTGCATTGCGACATCTCTCTCCCTGAAATAGTGTATATTCTGCTTTCCCTTCAGCTGCCTTCTACGAGATCCCCGAAATGTCCCCACAACTGAATGTGTATTATGGTCGCAGAAGTAGTTTGTGTGGACTGTGTAAATAAATAAAAAGGGCTGATTGAGTCCTGTGCCACACAGGCATTTTATCTCACCTCTCTTATGACTTGTTCCTTGTTTGTTTTGCGCAGTTACTGCGTTTTCCTCCAGTAAGACGGATTGAGATAGTGGTGGTGGGGTCTTCGGTCTGCAGTGTTTTTGGAAGGATTCATCGTTTTAGTTTTAGCTTTCACCGTCACTGTCTGCACACATACACTCACGCGCACGTGAACACGCATGCATAAAAACGCTTTTATATCTACAGCCTGGTTTCAACAGGTGGGCAACTGCAGTGTCATCCCACCTCCCTCTCCCCCCCTGCCCCCCCCCCGCCCCTCCCCGCACCCCCCTATCATACCACCTACCTCCTGCAAAGGCAGAAACAGTGACATGGAAGCATCAGGCTAACTGCGAAGGTCATTAGCAGTGTGGTCACGCTCCTTTCTGGCTTACTCTGTCAACAGGTAACTGTCTGGTTTTCCGACTTTTTTTTATGTTTGGGTTGGGGGTGGTGTGTGGGGGAGAGACAGGTCACGGTTTTGCTGACTGTGTCTGTTGTTGTTGACGGTTTGCGCCCTTTGTTGCGGGAAATATTGTTTCAAGGAGTGTATTGGCGTCGGCGACAACACAAATGTACTTACGTTCACGGCATGTATTCTCGCCGGCACATATTGTCGCCGGCTCTGTCACATATGACAAGACCGGTGCAGACAGCGCGCTCGCATACAGGCAGACACACACACACACACACACACACACACACACACACAAAACACACACGGGGTCTTTGTTAAAATAAAATAATCATCCGAAAGAGAACCCAGACCACCACTCTGAGGTCTTGTAGAAGGTGGGGGAGTAAAAATTCCCGTCCATGGATAGGACTCGAACCAGTTGACACTCGTTCCTCGTCAGTCGGCCGGGGGCGCATCGCCACTTGGCCACCGCTCCACTTTCAGAGAGAGAAAACAAACAAAAAACTTGAGATGGCAACGGCGGCGGAGAATGCTGTTAACTGGGAGAGCCACACCCTGTGATGGGCCACCCCGTCCTGTATCTCCTATGCTATCTCCATGACATGCCGTTACCTGAAACACATTCACTGCACTGAGAGAGAGAACCAGAGGTTGTACTGCCAGCAAGGAGATGCGGGACGGTGTGTGTGTGTGTGTGTGTGTGTGTGTGTGTGTGTGTGTGTGACGCGTGCGCGCGACTATGTGTCTGTGTGTTTATGTAGAAGAGAGAGAGAGAGAATCGGAAGGTTCTGTGTGTGTGCCTGTGTGTGTGTCTGTGTGCATGTATGTCTTTGTGTGTTTATGTAAGAGAGAGAGAGAGAGAGAGAGGGGGGGTAATTCATAGGAGCGAGCGAGCGAGCGAGCAAGCAAGACACACACACACACACACACACACACACACACACACACACACACACACACACACACAGAGATCAGATTAACGTTGTATCCCAACAATTCAAGCAACGCCTCTCAAAACAAAAGAACTGTTTGCAGAGCAACTGTGACTTGTTTGTTTGTGGGAAGGTCTGGTTTGTATGTACACGCGCGTGTGTGTATACGCGTACGTGTGTGTGTGTGTGTGTGTGTGTGTGTGTGTGTGTGTGTGTGTGTGTGTGTGTGTGTGTGTGTGTGTGAATGCGTGCACGAGCGTATATATGTACGTATGTACCTTAAAAGATAGGTAACCTTATTCTTGTTTATCAACAGATGTTGCATTCCCAAATCTGCCATTCAGAACAATAAACACACGGAAAACAACCTGAGAGTTAAACTAAATTATATCGTTCACAACAGCAAGCGCCAGACTAACCGGTCACTACATGTTAACCCAAACCACACCTTGCATTTCCCATCATATAATGATAATAATAGTAATGATAATTATGACGACGACGACGACGATGATGATGATAATAATACTGATAATTATCATCACTTTTGTAAAGTTCATTCTCTTTCGAGAGAACAGCTCTCTTCCTGCATTCTCCCACTGTCACCCATTTATTTATTTATTTATGATAGAGCGTTCAACATGTAAGTAAGACGGGACATTGAAGAGAATTCCTCCTCCTTCACCATGTTATATTACAATTATTTGAGCCATGATGGTGGTTTTTTTTTTTCCATGCTGCATGTTTCTCGCGGGGTTTCATTTCGGGCTAGCTGGTTTGTACAAGTGTATTTGTGAAATGAATAGCACACGCTAAATAGGAGAATAGTGTAAGGACGTCAAGCCATAGGTAGTATAAGTGTCAGTATGATTGTGGTGTTTCGGTGGCTGTTCTAACATCAGACTGTGTGTGTGTGTGTGTGTGTGTGTTTGCGCGCGCGCGCGCGTGTGTGTGTGACGCCCCAGACTTATTCTTTTTTTTGTTGTTGTTGTTGTTGTTTTTTGCCCGAGGCAGAATTATCGTGGAGGGGTGTAGCGTTTGGGTGGAAGGACCGGGAGGAAGTCAGCAGCAGGTCTGGGTGTCCACGAACCAGTGAGCTCCAGCTATGGTCAGCCTCAGTGCATGGGACCTGACCGGGGTTATTTGGGGACAAGGGGCAAGTGGACGGGGAGGGTGAGTTCAGGGGTGAGAGGGGACGTCTGGTTGTCACGTGGTATATAGAGGTCAGGGTGGGTGCGCGCGGCAGAGCGTCACATGACAAAAAGCTGGACTGGTGAGACAGGATTGGCAGAGAGAGAGAGAGAGAGTGTGTGTGTGGGTGGGGAGGAGGGTGGGGGGGGGGGGGGGGGATGGATCGGGGTGAGTTTGGGCTGGGGTCATAACTGAATAACTTTATTATCTTGATCAGCGCGTGCACAGACGCACATAGAGACACACCAACATACTGACACACTCGTATACACCCCTCCGCACCCCCACGAACACACAGCCACACACAGAGACACACACACACACAGACACACACTTACATACAGAAACATATGTTAACACACAACGCACTCAAAACACACACACACACACACACACACACACACACACACTTACATACAGAAACATATGTTAACACACAACGCACTCAAAACACACACACACACACACAAACCAGAGAGCGAGAGAGAGTAGATGGGGGAGGGGGTGGGACGAAACGAAATTTTTATTTACCAGTGCAATTAGGTAAGCAAAATACAGCTGTTGGAGAAAAAAAAAAAAGAAAAAAAAAAAAAAAGAAAAGGAAGGAAAGTCGGACAAGTTGGGAAAGTGTATGTGAAGCGCCGTGGACCGAGTCGAAGCTCTTTATGTTACTACTGAACAGCTTGAATACTTAGGGTTGAAATGGAATGAGATAGGTACACGCTCATTTTCTCTCTCTCTCTCTCTCTCTCTCTCTCTCTCTACCCCCCCCCTCTCTCTCCCTCTCTTTTTCTCGCTCGGTCTGTCTGTCTCTCTGTCTGTCTGTCTCTCTCCGTCTGTCTGTCTGTCTCTCACCCACTCTCTCTGTCTCTGTCTGTCTGTCTGTCTATCTCTCTCTGTTGCAGTACGTTTTGGGGTTATTGAAAGAAACAAAGAGGTTTTTGACTCACTTGTGTAAACAAAGTTAGTCTGTGTTTTAACCCGGTGTTCGGTTGTCTGTGTGTGTGTGTGTGTGTGTGTGTGTGTGTGTGTGTGTGTGTGTGTGTGTGTGTGTGTGTGTGTACATGCTGTGTGTGTGTGTGTGTCTGTGTGTCCGTGGTAAACTTTAACATTGACATTTTCTCTGCAAATACTTTGTCAGTTGACACCAAATTAGGCATAAAAAATAGGAAAAATTCAGTTCTTTCCAGTCATCTTGTTTAAAACAATATTGCACCTCTGGGATGGACACAAAAAAATAAATAATGAAGCCTAATTATATGCAAACTGCATTTACTGTTATATTTATATTTTTTTGTATTCTCTAAACTTGGCACTTTGATCTGATATTCTGACCCAACAACAAGAGGAGTCATTATTATCATTTTTTGTTCAAACAGGAACTTCTTTTGCTAAGCATGGAAGTTTTATTTATTTTGCAAACGTTTTTGTGCAGATAGTAAAAAAGGGAAATTACTCTGTAATTATGCTAGGGGACTTAATTTGCTTTAAACTGATCTTTCTCACCTTAAACATTACATTTTGAAATTATACTCAATACATAAAAAGCTTGTGTGTTTTACTCTCAGTCACAAGTGAGTCTTGAAGGCCTTGCCTCTCTTGTTTTTTTTGTTTGTTTGTTTTTTGTTGTTGTTTTTTTGCTTCGATTCTCCGGTATGTGAAAGACGTGACATTTGATTTAGCAACGGGGTTGGTTGACCGACATCGTCAAGGACACACCACTTTCAGTCGAAAATTTTTTTTTTCATACACCTGGAGCATGGCCTTGTGGTAACATGCCCAACTAGGAAGCGAGTATCATCGGGTTCGAATCCCATGATTTATACGGACAAGGACAAGGATTTTTTTTTTTTTTTTTACTCCACTCCCCACCCCACCACCCGTCCACTAGACCTTGCGTGGTAGTATGTTATTACTAGTCTTTCGAATGGAATGATATAACCGAGGGCCTGTGTACAGCATGCACTTTTAGCGCAGGTAAAAGAACCCATGCTAACGGAAAGCAAAATTCTGCAGACAAAACTACTTCGGTGGTAAAACAAAACGAATACACTCGCAGACAGAAAATAAATGGGGTGGTGCTGTACTGTGGCGACGGGCTTCCTCCGCGGAGAGCAGCCCGAGTTTTTCACAGAGAAATTTCGTGCCAGGAAGTAGTACAGTGCAGTACAGTACAGTACAGTTCAGTACAGTACAGTACAGTACAGTGCAATACAATGCAACGCAATGCAATGTAATACAACATAATACAATACAAAAACCAGATGGGCGCAATAGACGAGTAAGGTTAAAGCTTTGGCTTTCAATCTTAGGGTCCCGGGTTCGAATCGTGATAACGGCACCTGGTGTGTAAAGGGTGGAGACGATCTCCGAAGTCATCATATCTGCAGACCTGTTTGTGCCTAAACCCCCTTCGTGTGTATACGCACGCAGAAGATCAAATACGCACAGTGAAGATCCTGTAACCCATGTCAGCGTTCGGTGGGTTACGAAAATAGGAGCATACCAGGGTATGCCCAGCATACCCGAAAACGGGGTATGGCTGCCTACATGGTTGGTTAAATAAAACAAAAACAATCGGTCATACACATGATATGTTAATGTCTGTCTGAGTGTTTATGTGTACGTGCCTGAAATCTGATTGAATGACACAGGAAACGAATGATCAGCGCCCTATGGCAGCCGACAGTCGGCTCTACCCAGGTGGGCAGCCTGTTGTGCAAATGACCCTGTGTTTGTAAAGCGCTTGGAGCTTGGTCTCCGACCGAGGATAAGCGCTATGTAAGTATCCAAATCAAATCAAATCAAACTTGGTAACTCGAAGGATGAGTCATTTGCTGAAAGACTCTTCCAGATTTGTAGAAGGTCTGAAAGACTTCTGTCCGTATGTTGTGGGAAATGGGGGACATTTCTGTCAGGTTGAATGCAAATCATGTGTGAATGTATGTGTGCGCGCTTTGGTTAAGGCTAAGTATGGAGGAGGCGTGGACGTTCCGGTGTGTGTGTGTGTGTGTGTGTGTGTGTGTGTGTGTGTGTGTGTGTTTGAGAGAGAGAGAGAGAGAGAGAGAGAGAGAGAGTGTGTGTGTGTGTGTGTGTGTGTGTGTGCGTGTATATGGGGATATGTGAGATGTGTGGATGTGCGTGTATACTGCGCGTAGACTTTGACTTGAAATACGTCCCTGACTTGAAATACGGGGACGTGGACATTATCTCGAAGATCGGTGTGTATAACGTATCGGTCCGCACTGCACATTCAATCGCACAGACATGCAGTCTCACACACAAACACATCGTCACACACAAACTCAGACACAGACACATAGACACACACAGACACACACACACACACACACACACACACACACACACACAGAGAACCGGACCTCATGCTTGACTTCCTCGATCCGGTGTTCTCCCACACCTCACTACAATATATCTTTCCAAACAAACGCAGAGAGAGAGAGGGAAAGAGAGAGAGAGAGAGGGGGGGGGGGGGGCGGGGCGGGGGGAATGGGGGTGGGGGTGCACATAACTTAAGATGTGCATTGTACAGCTATTGGCTTGTGCACATATGTTCGCTCTGGAGAAAATGTTTGTTATTAGTGTGTGCATATGCATATGTACACGTATGCAATATCATCTAAAATAAATAATTATGTACAGGTCTGCAATATCATTTAAAGTACAGTTGCCATTGTGAGTGCCATGTTTGTGCGTTGTGTAGGCGTGTGTTTATACACCTTAATCACTGTTTGTCCAAGGCTGTCTGTATTCTCGCTCATTGTGCTTTGGGGATAAAATCTGAGACAAATTGGGCTGGATGGATGTTTCCAGACGTTTTGATGAATCGGTCTTTTGTGTTTCGCTCGTTAATGTCTCCCTTCTTTTTTTTTTATATTATTTTATCTTCTTTGTCCGTATTGTCTCCCGTTGTTCTTTTTGTGTTGGTTTCTGTATATTATCACCGTACGTTTTCTGTGTTAGTTTCTCCGTTTTGTCTCCCTTTGTTTTTTGTGTTGGTTTCTCGTTCACAAACTCCCAGCCAAAATTTGAAGGAAGTGCGCATGCATATCCGAATTTTATCCCTTGAAATAAATATGAAGATAAGACCCCCCACCCCACCCCCCCGCACACACACACACCCCGCCCCCACCGCACCCCTCCGTCCCTCGTATTTTGGATATGCCTAGGTCAATGCTTTTTACACGATCTATTTCACGTATGTATCTAATCGATGACACCCAAATAGATAGTTTTGCGCCCATTTTGTGCACCCTTGACTAGTTTTAACTCACTCAGTACGACCAGTCCTCTCTTCTCCTCTACACAGACCCCTCGGATGTCCAGTGGGTGTCTGAATGACCCAACCTTTAGCTTCCGTCGTCAGAATTGTGGTATTCTTTGTCAACATTCACCTCTTCTGTATAAGAGCCTTCCGCTTGCAATATTTTGATGATGGTGATTGGGGTGAAACGCTGTTAACGTCGTCTCTTTCGCCGTTCGTATGGAGAGAGTTAATACTGTCACTTATCTACATTTTGCTGAGACGCACACGTCTCATACATCATAACTAGTTGTGCCACCGTGAATGTCCTCATTAGATAAACATACTTTGGAAATACACGAACAAGCATAATTTGGACTGTTAATCAGTGCTGCATTGACATCATAACGCTGTTCTCGTACATAACTATTATATTGAAAAGTATCTCTGTGGAGTTTTTTTGTTTTTCTTGGGGATTCAGTTTTCGTGTTTGTTCGCATGCACGCCAAGCAACGGATTCCATAAACACCTACTTGATTACTCTGTAAATAATAATAATAATAATAATAATAATAATAATGGATACTTATATAGCAGACTATCCAGAAATCTGCTCTAGGTGCTTTACAAAAACGCTTTGTTAACATAAAACATTACATCTATGTTACATACACACACCAAAATATGACTACACACACACACACACACACACACACACACACACACACACACACACTGCATACATACATTTTAACAATACATGTGTATCTAACAGCTACCCTAACACATACGCACACATAGGCAGGCACAAACTTACATAAACGCACGCTCACACAATACACATTCATATACATGCATGTTGTTATGTACACATACATATGTATACATACATAGTCAAGCACAGCTAACGCAAAGGAAGTGGACCTGCCACAATTGAACTTAAACATTAAACTTAAACATTAAACGTTAAGCTCAGACATCTTTCGAGGTATGATTTCTGCTTTCGCTACTTAAAAAACTTACTGATTGCAATTTATGTAAATACGGGAGTTTATAAATCGTATGACCATCCGTTTTCTTTATCTGCCAGAAGAACAGTAGATGCCCACTCCCATCTCCCCCCCCCCCCCCCCCCCCCGCACCCCTCCCCCCACCTCTCTCTCTGCTTGGTGGCGGGGTTTGGGCTTCTTTTTCAGCCCATATGTCCCCGTTTGGTACAAAAGAGAACATGTTAAAGTGTGGGAAAAAAAGTCTGCACAATGATGTAAAGCGATAAATAGCTGAACAGGCTGTTTGCTTCAGTCTCCACCCATCGCCCCCCCCCCTCCCCTCCCCTCCCCCCTGACCATCCTCCACACACTGTCCCTCACATCAAAACAAAACAAAAACACCTTCAACTCCCCTTATCCCCCCCCCGCCCCCTTCCCCCCATAAGGGGCTGGGTGTAGGCGGAAATACAATAGTATAATATTTTAATTTTATTTGTTTATTTTTTTCCTTTGATAAATAGCCAGGTAAGCAAGTAAACATTTCCCGGAACTAGCACACAAAAAAAGCGAAATTGCCATTGCCATTAGAAATGGAGACTCGCGCGTTCAAAGTTAGGTGTACGCGGACGCAAGAAGACAGGTGTGTGTGTGTGTGTGTGTGTGTGTGTGTGTGTGTTTGGGGGGAGTATGAGTCACCGCCTGTATTCCCCAGCTAAGAAAAAAAAACTCTCAAGGACAGCGAGGTGGGGGGGGGGGGGGAGGATGTCAGGAGAGAGAACGAAAGAACAAGGGAACGATCGAAGTCCCTCGTATGTGAGGTGAATGAATAAAAGATATATTACGTAAGCATACATCTCTCATCCAGCCCTCCAGCAGTAAGGATGGCTTCGGAACACCTCAAGAAAGAAAGTGACATCACTGAAAACAACGAACAAGGTGTGCAACAGGGTCACAGAGTACAGTATGGTAAATGAAGACAGCTAATTAAGAATACACGTGATAAAAGAGAGAGTGATAAATAAAAGAAGAGAGAGAGGGAGGGAAAGGGAGGGGGAGAGAGAGAGTTTTGTGTGTGTGTGTGTGTGTGTGTGTGTGTGTGTGAGCGGGACACGAGGATAGTACAGCTAGCTGCACCGCTTCGTGAAAAGATGACAGACAGGTTAATAGAAGTTTCTGCAAAGTTTCATCACATCACACGAAGGGCCGTGGGAGTGAGAGGAGGTGTGGATGGCTCGAGCATTGTGTGTAAAATGATGATTCGCGACAACAATAAAGCTTGTGAACTATGAATAGAGAGGTTTCGTGCACAAGAATATAAGTATGGGTGGCGCTGCGCTGTGTTAACGCATCTCCCCGGGGAGTAGGATTCGGAATTTCACACAGAGAGAATATTTTGTGACAAAAAGGAACACAATACAATTCAGTGCAATGCAATACAGTACAGCACAGTGCAGAACAGAACAGAACAGTAGAGTCAGTGCAATAGTAAAGTACTGTTCTGTACTTACTGTACGAAACAATACTATGTGTAGCATGCACTTTGCACACACAGAAGGACCCGCGGCGGAAAAATCTATTTGATAGGAAAAAATGCACTTGCAGGCAAAGAATAAAACCCACACAAAAAAACTCACAACACACACACACACACACACACACACACACACACACACACACACACACACACACAGAGGCACCACAATACAATACAATACAATACAACACAATACAATACAATACAATACAATACAATACAATACAACATGAATCAAGGTAAACTACGTGAACAACACCCCCACCCCGCTCCCTCTCTCTCTCTCCGTTTCTCCCCACATTGAATTTAAAGAAAGATTAATTGTTTGCAGGTGGCAGGAAGAGAACTCACATATTATTATCGGAGACAGCGTCCGGTTTGAAATGTACAGAACATTTTGTCCTGCACATGAAGTGAAAACGTATTTGAAAATTAGCTCAGACAAATATTTAAAATTCATAATGGCAAGATTTATTAGATGAGGTATTTCAGAAATTGTCCAACATTATTATCGTTATAGAATGCATACTGTGGTTGAGTTAAATTGCCCTGTGTGCAGAAGTGGTGTTGAAGATGAGTTACACTTCATTTTATGTTGTCCTGCTTTTAGTAAATCAAGAAAACAGTATATTCCGCGAAAGTATTTTTAAGTTTCCGAATCAATTTCGGCTTAGTCTGTTGATGGCATCTGATAAAGAAAGCGTTGTAAAGAATTTGTCCATTTACTTATATAAAGCATTAAAGTTTCGACTAATTATTGTATCATAATTCCTTTGATGATTGTTTCACCTTGTGCACTGGCATGTTTAATAATGTTATATACCACACCCCTTCATCAGGGGCAATGGCCTATATGAATAGTATCAGTATCAGTATCAGTAGCTCAAGGAGGCGTCACTGCGTTCGGACAAATCCATATACGCTACACCACATCTGCCAAGCAGATGCCTGACCAGCAGCGTAACCCAACGCGCTTCGTCAGGCCTTGAGAAAAAAAAAAGAAAAAAAAAAAAGCTTATCTTTTCTGTGGACAGAAAAAAACTGTTTCCACTTGTCATTGTATGTGTGAATGTGTGTCTTCATGTTTTATATTTATTTGCTTATTTGTCATCATTGTTTTATTTATTTAATTACTTATTTATTATTATTATTATTATTTTGTCATTATTTTCATTACTACTATCTTTTTTTTTCTTCATCATAATTATTATTTATTTATTTATGTACGTACGCTTATATATATATATATATGTGAATAAATCATCCGAATTCCAATCCGAATCTTTTTCCCCACCCACGCATGCCATCAAAACACTTCATTCTTTTTGGGGGAAATCAGTTTCTTTTATTCGGATGGCGTTTTGACGTGAACTCGCTGCCCGCACTATCAGTGTCAATGACCCCTCTGCTTAATTTGTTTACTTATCTGATTTTCCAGTTTTGTTGTGTTTACTTTTATAACTCGCTCATCCTATGTCCCTCGCTCAGTCCGCAAACGATATGGCCGAGCACACACACACACACACACACACACACACACACACACACACACACACACACAAAGAAAGAAGAAAAAGATTACACATATATAATATATATAGACTCAAGTCATACTTGCTTCGTGCTTCCTTGTTGAAATTCCTTTGAAATGTTTTGGGTAAAACACGTTTGAGTCCTCGCTTTTGACATAACTTGATATCTGCTGTGTACATCCTGGTCGTACAGTTGGACACGATTTTATATATATATATATATGGGGGGGGGGGAGAGAGAGAGAGAGAGAGAGAGAGAGAGAGTTTATTGCCGTCCGGGCCTGTTGTCACGTGTACGGTATGTTGGGCAGTTGTTTAATTGTTTGTGGCCAGTTCCCGCTATATCAACATGGTAGGCGGAGATTCTCATTTGCGCACTAGTACCCTCGAGTGCAACCGTGCTTTTTGTCAACACACGTGCGCGCAGAATCACACTCGACACGCGCATCAGACAGATAAAATCTTTTTTCCCCTACTTTACCATACATACACACACACATGGATGGACGACACACACATCATGTGTCTTTCGGACTTCTAGAGAAGGGTGGGGTGGTGTATCCTTGTATGTATCCTAATTTCTTCTGTATCTGTGTTTGTGTATGGTTTTCGATTTATGTTCTTCGTATCTTGTTATGTACTCTCCCCCCCCCACCCCGACAGTATTCATTGTGACCCCGGTACACTTGGTAATAAAGACATATTCTAATCTATATTCTATTCTATTATGTTCTACCTCCGTGTTCTCCCAACGCCCCTCTCCCCCCCCTCCCGAACCCCCGCCTCCACCTCCCCTTCAGCCCTCCCGCCTTCGCCCTTACACATTACAGTGTCTTTCTACTTTGTTAGACATTTTGAGTCATAAACATCATGAGTGAGAAATACTTTAGTAAGTTGAAAAAGTTACAGAGAAAGAAAGGAGAGTGGTAAAGATTGACTTAAATCTTCAACGCACAAGGACACCAAAGAAAAAAATCATAAACATTTCACAATTCCAGAGAATTTTCTCTTTGGTAAATCTAAGATTGGAGTGGGAAGGAGGGGGCACCGTCAATATGTTGTCGTGTCCCCTTTAGATTAAGTAATCATTGCCAGTTTTTTTGTTTGTTTGTTTTTCTTAAGGCCTGACTAAGCGCGTTGGGTTACGCTGCTGGTCAGGCATCTGCTTGGCAGATGTGGTGTAGCGTATATGGATTTGACCGAACGCAGTGACGCCTCCTTGAGCTGCTGATACTGATACTGATACTGATACTTCTACTTTGTTGTGAACTATAAATGCCGAAGTCGTGAGAAGAAGAGGCAAAATCATAATCTGCTTAATCCCAAGCCCGATCTCGATAGAACAGAACAGTCACAGACCACTGGTCCATCACAAGGAAAGGTGGAATGCTTTATTACGTGCATCTAAAGCAACCAATGGCCTTTTACCATTTTGGAACTTATCATGCTTCGGGTCTCTGAATGCTAACTCCACCTTATTCAAGAAGATACACACACACACACACACACACACACACACACATGCGCACGCTTGTATTTACATTCAGTGACTCATTGTGTCTGTGACTGCCTGCCTGCCTGCCTCTTTCTCTCCCTCATTCCCTTTCTCCTTCTCTTTCTATCTCTCTCAGAGTCTCCCTCCCTCCCTCACACACACACACACACACACACACACACACACACACACACACACACAAGTGCGCGCAACCCACCGCGTCAACAGGTAC
>NC_134886.1:33769429-33814429 GCF_041734735.1 Babylonia areolata
CCCAAGGCCTGACTAACACGGTCAGACATTTTTTTTTTTTTTAAAGCAGATGTAGCAGATGTGTGATTCAGTGTGTGCGGATTAGCCCGATCTCTTTGACGCCTTCTTGAAACTGAATCTGAAAATGTGATGACAGTTGTGAGAGACGTGAAGACGTGGCGAAAAATGAGCATCTGAACCTGACGCCCGCACAACGTAAAATGACAACGACGCAAATGGACGGACACACACTATGTCAACGAAACAATCAACACTACAGAACCGAGAGAATCACTTCGTCTGTTATTGCTTATAGTCCAGCCAACCACACAGGTCTGTGAGGTAATCCCTCACATTCATACCATTCATATCATCTGTTGAACATCAGTGAGAACCACCCGCTGTGACATATGGTTAGCTCTGTTGCCTGGCGTCTTGGAGAACGCGGGTTCGAATCTCTTCTGAGGCAATTTTTTTTTCGGCCCCTGGGCGGTTACTACTCAGAACTATTCGTGCTATGGTCTCAAATTAGAAGATAGGCTCCGTGCAGTGGAGGGACATCCACTTCAAAGATTCGTCTTCAAAAACTTTACTTAAATTTTCTGAGCAGCGCTGCAAGTGTCTGCATCTCTCGGGCCTGGCTGACGCCAGGATCTATTGTTTATTATGTTAAGAAACGTAAGAGTTTACCTTTGTCACGTAGTACTCGACCAAAATGGGTCTCAGCAGATACATTGTTGTTATTCTTATTTTCCACACAATGCTGAAAAACAACAACAACAACCTTGTAGCCTTTCATATCCATCTGTCGCAGTGACCTCAGAGAATCTGAGTTCACTTCCACTTCGATGGCTGTGGTGAGTTTGGTGTCAAGGTCTTCGGTGTCGAGAGATTCATGCGGACTGTCGTTGGATTGGTTATGGTGTTGGTCTTCAGTCCAGGGGAGATGCTCAATTTTTATTTATTTTTTAATTTTATTTATTTTTATTTGTTTATTTTTTTCTCAAGGCCTGACTAAACGCGTTGGGTTACGCGGCTGGTCAGGCATCTGCTTGGCAGATGTGGTGTAGCGTATATGGATTTGACCGAACGCAGTGACGCCTCCTTGAGCTACTGATACTGATACTGCTCAATGTGTTTGAAACCGTGCCTTCGCGATAGCTATCGTCAGCAGGGAGCGAAGTAGGTGTCTTCTGTACGGCGAGTCAGAGAAACGGGCCTAGACACCACCTAAGTGACTTCAGCATCACTTCATGATCTGTCTTTTTAATTGATGGCTCTAATGCAGACTTATCGTTTCCCGAAAACTAGTTACAGTATGTACACAGGATAGATTTCACCAATATCGGGTGGAGAGGTGTCCTAAATGTAGAGTGTCCGATTTGGATGTGAGTGTCCCGAGGTCAGATCCAGCAAAGAACAGGGTTTAAAAAAAAACAACAACAACAACATCAAAACATCCTTTCATCCAGTAGATATTGGGTAGTGGTTTGTGTGTTTGTTCTTTTGGAAAAAAAACGTAAACGGAGGTCTTGTGTGCATGTAGCACGTTATGCATGTTGGAAAAAAAAGAAAGAAGAAGAAGAAAAGCGGCAACTGGAGAGTTGCCCCAGGCAACATTCTGTTAACTCACTCAGTACGGCCAGTCCTCTCTTCTCCTCTACACAGACCCCTCGGATGTCCAGTGGGTGTCTGAATGACCCAACCTTTAGCTTCCGTCGTCAGAATTGTGGTATTCTTTGTCAACCTTCTCGTCTTTAGTATAAGAGCCTTCCGCTTGCAATATTTTGATGATGGTAATTGGGGTGAAACGCTGTTAACGTCTTCTCTTTCGCCGTTCGTATGGAAAGAGTTAAATCCATTTCGATAGAAGAACAACAACAACAAAAAAACCACCTCTTTCAGAAAGGAAAACAACAACCACCACCACAAAAGAGTGGTGGCGGTGCACTGTGGCGACTCGCCTTCCCACGAGAGAGAAGTTCGAACTTAAAAATGAGATTTGTCGCAACAAAACCGTAGTTCGGTCCACTCGTTTCTTTAGTGTCATTTTTGCCTGCTTGGCAAAGAAAGAAAGAAAGAAAGAAAGACACTTGCGGACAACAAAGAGCGCCTGTCTCGTGTTGGGAATTTGCGGACTGGGATTGGGATGCATAACAGCGCTGAGTTTGCTTTGTGTGGAGAATTTCTCTAACTCCATGGAATAAGCGTCGAGTTGGGATGTTTCTCAACGTTGAGCCCAGTTAGCGTTGCTAACATCTCTCATGCAACCCAAGCACGTTCTTTTGTTGTGATATTTTGGACTTGAAAACTAGTTGCAGAACAACTAACAGATCTGCTGGAATCTGTTGAACAGTCCTGTTCCAGATTTAAGATTAATGGAGAAGAAGAAGCAGATGGTGAAGATGAAGTGATATTTACCTGTGGTCGCCGCAACCACCATGGTTTTTATTATCCCCCCCCCCCCCCCCGTAGTTTAGTGACTCTTAATGTGTGTGTGTGTGTGTGTGTGTTGCATCGTTTGAGAGTTATTCCAGTTTTTGTGTGTGTTTTTTTCTTGAATGGTAGTTTGTTGAAGTGTTTTCAGCCCGAGTTGGCTTGCGCGGCTGGCTGACTGATCTATAGGCTAACTGGTGTATAAATTGAAATGAGAGAGAGAGAGAGTAGAAATTGAAATGAGAGAGAGAGAAGAGAGAGAGAGAGAGAGAGAGAGAGAGAGAGAGATGGCTTGTTCAAACTTTGGCTTGGGACCACCATGAAGAGGTGCACGAACATAAAATGCTACTAAAGGATACATTGGGCGTGTGTGTGTGTGTGTGGGGGGGGGGGGGGGGGGGGGGTGGAAGAGAGAGAGAGAGGTAGTTCAAACTTTGGCTTGGGACCACCATGAAGAGGTGTACGAACATAAAATGCAACTAAAGGAAAAATACGTACATTGGGGGGTGGGGTGGGGGGGGGGGGGGGAGATGGTTTATTCATACTTTGGCTTGGGACCACCATGAAGAGGTATACGAACATAAAATGCAACTAAAGGAAAAATACACACATTAGGTAAGAGAGAGAGAATCGGATGATTTATGTAATACTTTGGCCTAGGCTCACCATGAAGGGATATAGTTATGTATATAAAATATAACAAAAGGAAAAATGCATACATTAGAGAGAGAGGGAGAAGGAAAAATACATACATTAGAGAGAGAGAGAGAGAGAGAGAGAGAGAGAGAGAGAGAGAATAGATGAATCAGTTTATGAATCTTATTTCTCTTATTTCTGATGGTAGTATAATAGTCAAGCTAATGCTTTTTTTCATTCAGCCCTTGAAAGGAAAAAAATGACGACCCCCCCCCCCCCGCCCCCCTCAAAAAAAAAAAAAAAAAAAAAAAGAGGGAGAGAGAGAGAACAATGAACAAATGTTTTATTGAGGGTAAACTGGATAAGCTGGAAGCTTCTTTACACCCTTCCCTCCCTCACACACAAACACACACACCCACACACACGCACAAAAGATGAAAAAGGAAAGGAAAAAAAAAAATCGGTACGGACTCTCGGTGTAGACAGTAACAACAACAACTACAACAACAAGAGTTAATCACGAAACAAAAAAAAATAGCATGGAATATAACTCAGTCACACACACACACACACACACACACACACACACACACACACACACACACACACACACACACACACACACACACACACACACACGCACGCACCAGCTTCCGCACGCATGCATACACGGGCTGATATACACTAATCTTCTGAACTCCTTTCCCTGTTCACATTGTCAGAGAGCAACGAAAAAAATGTTATTGTGTGGAAGCTCTCTCAAGAAGCTCAAACAAAACACGGTAAAGAATTGTTTATGATTGTTTCATGAGATATTTTTGGTACTCTTTTTTGAAAGATACCAAGGTGGATTTATTTTTCAGATAGTGGGGAATTTCATTCCATAGTTTACCACCAGAATACATGAGAGATGACATGAAAAGGTTAGTTCTCGGACGAGGGATAGAAATGGTATTTTTGTCACGAACACTTTTTTCAGGAAATTTCCTCAGAAGGTAGGATGGTGCTAATTTCTTTTTAATTTTGTACATAAAAACACCTTTATTAAAGATACATTTGAGATGGAAAGGAAGAATGTTTAGTTCTTTGTAGTCGTTAGTATAGATAGAAGATTTGAGGAGAATAATCTTGAGAGAACGTCTGTATATGCTTATGAGTGGTTTCAAGCAATTTTTGCTTGCTAAGTCCCAGCATGTTGAGGCATAGTCGATGTCAGGTTGAATGTATGCGTGAAAAAATAGCTTGCGGGTATGTTGATCAAGGAAGAGAGAGAGAGAGAGAGAGAGAGAGAGAGAGAGAGAGAGAGAGATGTGGGGGGTAGGGGGGGGGATACCGCAGGAAATTAACAAACGGAATCATTCATAAAAGAGAAAAAAAATATATAACAGTATCGCATTGGTTAGAAATCATGGGGGGAAAAAACTACATGAATTGTGCACATACACGTAAACATGAAATATTTTGAGAGAGAGAGAGAGAGAGAGAGAGAGAGAGAGAGAGAGAGGGGCTGAGGGGTGGGGGGAAGGGGGTGGGGGAGTGGGGGGTGGGTATGGGGGCCGAAACAGATTCTCATATACATCTCACCGTCGTTTGTCAGCTGTGCAATGTGAAATACTGTCAACAGAACGAACCATGTGAATTACCCAGCCTGCTCCGTATTTTGTGGGGGGGAATGAATTCGGTTGTATATAATGTCGGTTGCTTTTAATTTGGTGCGGGTGTTGTGCGTGTGTGTCCCCCCACCCCCTTCCTTCCCCCCGAGGTCACCCCCCCCCCCCCGCCACCCCTTCCCTTCACCCCGAAGACCGTTTGTTCCGCTTTGGGAGCTCCACATTGTTGTAGAATCGTGATAAATTTATTTGATTCATTTATTCATTTAGTTATTTATTATCCTTGTTATTTTGTCTTTTACTGTTGTTGATGTTGTAGGTGTTGTTTTTTTGGGTTTTTTTCGAGTAGTGGAGGTAGATGTGTGTGTGTGTGTGTGTGTGTGTGTGTGTGTTCGTGCGTGCGTGCGTGTGTGTGTGTGTTTGTGTGAGTGAGAGTAGATGTGTGCTTGTATATCAATATATATGTGTGTGTGTGCGCGCATGCGTTTTTGGAGTGCGTGTGTGTATGTGCCCGTGCATGCATGGTTGTATTTGTGTGTGTGTGTGTGTGTGTGTGTGTGTGTGTGTGTGAGAAAGAGAGAGAGAGATCCGTGATCAGCCACCATGAAGTACGGGGACGTGTGCAGCCATGTGTGAGAAAGGAAATAACACTGCAGCAGGAGTTCTGTATTCGACGACGATTCTGTCCCTCCCCTACCCCGCCTATTAACTGGCGATGTTGTCAGGCGATCGAGTGCTGATTGACTTACTCCTGCTCCCTGACGTTAAACACACCTGATCCCTAGGGACAAGCCCAGTGGCGTGTGTGTGTGTGTTTGTGTGTGCACATTATCTGTGCCACAGGCGCCGTGTTCTCGCCACCCCCCTATTTGTCTCTGACTTAAAGATGATCGTAAAACTGGGGAATCTCATCGTCACTGGACTGGTGTGTTACTACTGACAGGGAAACGCGACCCGAAATCAAGATTCAGACAGCCAGCGTTCAGAAGAGTTGTGTGGTGTCAAGACAGGCGAGAAAGGTGGTTTCTTGGGGTTTTTTTGTTTTTTTTTAATGATAGGTGTGCTGTTAAAACAAGGACAAGGACTTCTATAAATAATCAGCGTCACAGGTTTGCTGTCAGCCACGTCCCTGAAAGAAAAGAAGAAGAAGGGGAAGAAAAAAAGAAAAAGAAAAAAAAGCGCGAAGACCCTATTTTCTCACGCTTAAACTGCATGTTCTGCTGCAAAGCTGGATATCCTTTACCTGTTTAAAACTGTGACAAATAGAGACCCATGTATTTATTTCATTTGGAGCCTAAGATCACCAGCCTGCGTGAACAGACAATAAACAGAAAATAAACCAACGTTGTTGTTCGTTATTCGACGTCATGGATCTCCCCATTCTGTTGTGCAACAATTGTTATCCATCCCCCTATATCATCTCACCAGTGTCCTCCAAGATAAAGGAACGTCTTGGGACAGGACCTAGACACAAACTGGGCCTGACCAGGTAAGACACAGAGGGCGGATTTATCATCATCATCATCATCATCATCATCATCATTTTTTCTTCTTCGTCGTCATTTTCTTCCTCCTCTTCTCCAGCTGCTGCGTTTGGTGGGCTGCAGCTCCAACTCCCACGTTCTCTTCTTTCTGTTTATGGAGTGTTACGCCAGAACCCTAGCACAGTGTTGATTTAGAATCCCAGCACGGATGCAGTTGCTCGACTATCGGTATGCTGCAAGTCAGAGAAAATAGTTTATCTTAATTATTTATTTGTTTATTCATTCTTTTAAAAATCAGCCTCCGCTCACGAGCGCGGAAGATGAAGACGAATTTTTTGTCATCGGAGATGACAAAGCACTGTGCGTTGTGTGTTGCAGGAAGATCCCAGACCCCAGCAGCCAGAAGCTGAACTGGCTGAAGACCCCTCTGTCCGTGCTCGTCATCAAGAAACCCTATGACGTCACCGTCACCTTGGCTTTCAGGGACCTCGTAATCTGGCTTGTGCAGGTGGGGCTTGCCTTTGTGTGTGTGTGTGTGTGTGTGTGTGTGTGTATGTGTGTGCGTGCGTGCGCTTGCAATCGTACGTGGGCGCGCGCTGCTTAAGGGATCGGGAGAATATATATATATATATATATGTGGATTGTATGGATCGTACAAGGACTTCAGCCGAAATTAGGACTTTGCACATGTGAGCGGTCTGACCATGAGATACGCTTTCACACCAGTCATTCACACGCATACGTAACTCCAAAACTGGAGAAACTCAAGACAATGAAGAGGTAGGGAAGGGAGGCTATCTTGGGAAGAGGTGGGTTTTAAGGCCAGACTTGAAAGAGCTAAGTGCGGAGACCTGACGAAGCGAAAGAGAAAGTTCATTCCAAATGCAAGGTCCAGAGACAGAAAAAGAACAGCGGCCAACAGTGGGAGTGTTTGAATCTGCGAAAACGTAAACAGAGTGGATCCGAAGCCTATCGTACAGAGTGAGATGGAGTGTACAGGTGAAGGCAGCCACAAAAATAGGAAGGGGCAGATTTGTGAATACATTTATAACATAGAGTGCTGATCTTGTGCTTTATTCTGTGTGAGACGGGGAGCCAGTGGAGATGTTGCAGAAGAGGATTGATGTGTTCAGATCTTTTCTTTCTGAGGACGAGTCGGGCAGCAGAGTTTTGTAGTTTTGTATACGCTGAAGGGACTGAATGGATGAATCAGGCAAAGCAGACAATAGAGAGTTACAGTAGTCAAGGTGAGAGAGAATGAGAGAAACAAGTCTAGCTGTTGCGTCAGTGGACAGATATTTCCGAATGGAACTGATGCGCCGCAATTGACAGTAGCAGGATTGACATGTCTGACTGATAATTTTTTGCATGGACAGTGTGTTGTCAAGGACAACGCCGAGTTTCCTGACTGACCTGGAAAGAGGGATGGATGTACTGCCAAGTTTGATTGTGTCAGTTGTGATGGAAGAGAGTTTTTGTTTAGTTCCTATGATCACTGCTTCAGTTTTGTCGGCGTTCAGTTGTAACTTTTTTTTAGAGTCATCCAGTTTTGAGTGTCCAGAAAGCAGTCGGATGTTTTTTGCAAGAGTGACGACAATTTTTCAGGGGTATCACTCTTCTGGAGTTGAGTGTCATCAGCATAAGAATGATGACTGACATCATGGCGGTTAATAATTCCAGCGAGAGGAGCAGTGTACAGTGTGAAGAGCACTGGGCCTAAAACAGATCCCTGTGGGACTCCATGTTCAATTTTAACGGGTTCAGACAGGAAATTATCAACAATGACAGACTGGAATCGATCAGTGAGATAAGATTTGAACCAGTTGAGAACAGTGCCGTTGATACCAAATGTAAAATGAAGACGGGAAAGAAGGATTTAATGGTCTATCGTGTCAAACGCGGCTGACAAGTCAAGAAGAGTCGGACGCTAACAGTAGATTATTCAGGATGTGGATGTGGTCACACACACGCACGCACGCACGCGCGCGCGCGCGCACACACACACACACACACACACACACACACATAGAGAGAGAGCATTCCTAGCAGTTACCTGCAGCCATTTGGCGCGCAGTGTTTGTTTTTTTCCCTCTGGTTGAGCTGCTTCATTAAATAATTAAATGCTTGTTCTTGTGGGGCCAGAGTGCTGTGTGTAGACCCGATGGTATTGACCCAGTGCCATAGAACATGATGAGAGAGAGAGAGAGAGAGAGAGAGAGAGATATTTGTACGGATACTGATGTTTTATTCAAGTGAAGGCCATTGCCCCTCATGAGGGGGTACAATACACAAATAAGCACAGTACTTGCAGTACTTGCAGATTATCATTAATAAAGTTATAACACGAGACAGAGAGATTGTAGAGAGAGAGAGAAAGAGAGAGAGAGAGAGAGAGAGAGAGAGAGAGAGATTTACTGATATGATTGATTGATACGGATACGGATACTGATGTTTATTCAAATGAAGGTCATTGCCCCTTATGAAGGGTTACACAAAATAATAAGCACAGTACTTGCAGGATATCGTTAATAAAGTTATAACAGGAGACAGATTGTAGGGGAGGGAGGGAGAAAGAGAGAGGGAGGGAGGGAGGGAGGGAGGGAGGGAAGGAGGTTGATTGACTGATTGATTGATACGGAAACTGTTGTTTATTCAAATGAAGGTCATTGCCTATCGTGAAGGGTTACAATGCTCAAATAAGCACGGTACTTGCAGAATATCACTGATAAAGTTATAAACAGGAGACAGAGACAGGGAGACTGTAGAGAGAGGAGGGAGAGAGAGAGAAGCAAACTTTTAACGTTTATTGTATTGAAAGAAAGAACCATTGATTTTTTTTCCCCTTCTATTATTAATCAACGCTTTAATTCCATTCCAGCTGTGTGTGTGTGTGTGTGTGTGTGTGTGTGTGTGTGTGTGCGTGCGTGCGTGCGTGCGTGCGCGCGCGTGATGTTTGTTTACACAGTTCATGCGTTCTGGAGAGATCAAGCAGGCAATATCGGTACAGGGTTCAACCCAATCTTTTCTCTAAATGACCCATTTCCAGCTTTTCAGACATTTGAATGGCCTGAGTTTCTGTCATGGGGTCACACACGTACACAGTTTTCACGTGTGTCACCACCAAAACATTCACCCCCAACTGTTGCCCATTGGCTTTGAAAATGCGGTGCCCCAGTTTCTTTGACCATGCGCAGGCAGGCAATCTGAAACCGGTTTGGCGGCATCGAGAAATCACGTTCAGCTGGCAAGTCATGAAAGCGTGAAATTTTCTGCGATTCCTTCACTGTGAAGTTGTCGTTGAGTATTGCTTTTCCTCCCCTCTTTACTCCTGCTGTCATTGTAGGACTATTTTTTATTGTTGTTGGAACTCTGTTTCACACACACACACACTTTCACTTACTCGTACGCGTACACAGTAATTCCCCTCACCCCCTCCCCCTCCTCCCACTCGATTTTTTTCCTTCCATCGTCTAATATCATTACAGTGAAAAGACGTTAAACTAAAGAACGAACGAACACACACACACACACACACACACACACACACATAATGTATGTATGTATATGTATGTATTCTTCTCCCTTAACTCACTCATTACGGCTAGTCCTCTCTTCTCCTCTACACAGACCGCTCGGATGTCCAGTGGGTGTCTCAATGACCCAACCTTTAGCTTCCGTCGTCAGAATTGTGGTATTCTTTGTCAACATTCACCTTTTCAGTATAAGAGCCTTCCGCTTGCAATATTTTGACGATGGTAACTGGGGTGAAACGCTGTTAATGTCGTCTCTTTCGCCGTCTGTATGGAGAGAGTTAACTCACTCAGTACGGCCAGTCCTCTCTTCTCCTCTACACAGACCCCTCGGATGTCCAGTGGGTGTCTGAATGACCCAACCTTTAGCGTCGTCAGAATTGTGATATTCTTTGTCAACATTCACGTCTTCAGTATAAGAGCCTTCCGCTTGCAATATTTTGACGATGGTAACTGGGGTGAAACGCTGTTAATGTCGTCTCTTTCGCCGTCTGTATGGAGAGAGTTAACTCTGTGAATAGTCATTGGACCGCCGCACAGAAGAACTGCTCACTAGATTCCTCAAGGTCTGTCAGTTGTGTGTCAAAGCCTGGGTCTCTGCAGTGTTGTCAGTCCGTCGGTTTTTGTGTTTTTTTCTTTCTTTTTCTGTCTTCTCCTTCGTGCCCTCTTTTAACAGCAAGACATTGGATTTTGTTGAATGCCAGTACAGGCGTACTTTTTTGTGTGCTTAATTGATGTCAGCAGATCTTCATATGGTCCAGTGTGCTCTTCGTATGTTATATGATAACTTTGTTTATATCTATAAACAATTTATGATTTTGTTTAGTTCGTTTTTTTTTTTTTTTTTTTTTTTTTTTTTTTTGTTTTTTAAATCTTCTGTCTAAAAATCGACGTAATGATCAACGTCGAGGGCATGTCCTGGGTTCATATACATGAGTGTGGCTGTGCGTACGCCCAGTTTTCTTTCCCAGATATCCCCTCTCCCCCACCCCCCGCCCCCTCCACACACACACACATCTCCGCACCGTCTCCCCCCCCCCCCCCCCCCCCCCTAAGGTCTTACGGGATCGATATATAACAGGTTTTGTGTGTATTCGTTTTAGCATTGTTGACTCACTTGTGTAAACAAAGTGAGTCTATGTTTTAACCCGGTGTTCGGTTGTGTGTGTGTGTGTGTGTGTGTGTGTGTGTGTGTGTGTGTGTGTGTGTGTGTGTGTGTGTGTCCGTGGTAAACTTTAACATTGACATTTTCTCTGCAACTACTTTGTCAGTTGACACCAAATTTGGCATAAAAATAGGAAAAATTAAGTTCTTTCCAGTCATCCTGTTTAAAACAATATTGCGCCTCTGGGATGGGCACAAAAAAATAAAGAATGAGGCCTAATTATATGCAAACTGCATTTGCTGTTATATTTATATTTTTTGTATTCTCTAAACTTGGCACTTTGATCTGATATTCTGACCCAACAGCTAGAGCAGTCATTATTATCATTTTTTGTTCAAACAGGAACTTCTTTTGCTAAGCATGGAAGTTTTATTTATTTTGCAAACGTTTTGGTGCAGATAGCAAAAAATGGAAATTACTCTGTAATTAATGCTAGGGGAGTTAATTTGCTTTAAACTGATTTTTCTCATCTTAAACATTACATTTTGAAATTATACTCAATACATAAACAGCTTGGATTTTTTTAAAATATTTTTTTTTAAGTGTATCACAAGTGAGTCTTGAAGGCCTTGCCTCTCTTGTTATGGTGCTGTTACGGTTGACTGGGCGCTAAACAAGGATACACAAAAACTATTTCTCCAGCTTTGCTGCTGTCTGCCCAGGGTTTTACGGGTCAGGGGTGGGTTTGCATGAGGCGATCTTTGCAGCGCTAAGTTTGCTTATCGTTAAAAATGTTCTGAACTCCACAATTAATGACATTTAAAAACACATAATGGATGGAGTCTCCCGACGGACCGACGGATGAGTAGGCAGGCAGACTTATTTGTCGGTGTGTGCCCTCATATGGGAGAAGTAGACTGATTTTGGATGCGCAGCACTTCCCACAGGTGTTGAAAGGGAAACTGTCTCCAGAAGCTGAGCCCTGCTTCCTTCGCTCACGCTTCTTCTTAAATATCGCTCAGTAGAAGGAACTACTTTCAGGAGACGAGTGTGTTGGTGCATGGTGTGTGTGTGTGTGTGTGTGTGTGTGTGTGTGGTGTGTGTGTGTGTGTGTGTGTGTGTGTGTGTGTGTGTGTGTGTGTGTGTGTGTGTGTGCATGTTTGCTAACGATTGCAGTGTGTTTTTTTGCAGAAGAGCATAAGGGGATTGAGAATGAAACAATGGATTTTCGGATTCAGTTTCAGAAGAAGCAGTAATGCTTACAGATTGAACCATCAACAAAACAACAGCACATCTGATTGGAATACATGTGTGGAAATAGTATTGGTGTTTGTGATGTTTGTGGTGCAGGCGAAAAGTTATCTGCCTTAAATGCATAGAAATAATGTTGATGATTGTGATGTTTGTGGGTGCAGGAGAAGAGTTTATCTGCTTGAACTGCATGGAAGTAATGTTGATGTTTGAGGGTGCAGGAGAAGAACTGCATGGAAGTAATGTTGATGTTTGTGATGTTTGAGGGTGCAGGAGAACTGCATGGAAGTAATGTTGATGTTTGAGGGTGCAGGAGAAGAACTGCATGGAAGTAATGTTGATGTTTGTGATGTTTGTGGCTGTAGGAGAAGAGTCTGCTGGTGTTTGCGGAGGAGAGTGTAGTGAAGGATGAGGTTCTGTCCGATGACCAGGACTTTCAGATGGTGCAGGACAAACTGAAAAAGTTTAGGGAAGGTGAGTAGGTTTTTTGGGGGGAGGGGAGGAGGAGTTGGGGGGGGAGGGTGGTGGTGGTGGTGGTGGTGGTGGTGGTGGTGGTTATGCAGTTGGAGGGAATATGTGTGGACGAGGAGCTGGAAGGTTTGGGGAGTGTGGTTTGTGTGGCTGTGTGTGTGTGTGTGTGTGTGTGTGTGTGTGTGTGTGTGTGTGTGCATGCACATGCACATGCATGTCCCCATGTGTGTGATCATATTTTTACGTGTGTGGTGTGCTTACATGTGTGCGTGTATGTGTGTGTATGTGTGTGTGTGTGTGTGTGTGTGCGCGCGCGCGTATGGGAGGGGGTATTTGTGTGTGTGTTTTTGTGTGTGTGGGTCCGTACATGTGAGCGCATGCGTGTGTGAGTATGAGTGTGTGCACGTGCATGTATCTGTGAGCACATGCCTACGCATGTGTGTCTGTGTCTGTGTGTGTTTTAGTGTGTATGTTGTATTTGTGTTTTTGTGCGCATGAGTATGCGTGGTGTGTGTGTGTGTGTGTGTGTGTGTGTGTGTGTGTGTGCGTGCTTGTGCGTGAGTGATACGTTCTTTTCCTGTCACTGGCCCATCTTCTTGCAATCAGTTCCCTAGTTTTCTTCACCTGAAGCTTACACACATGCACAACTTCTTACAGTCAGTCTTCAGTTTTTAAAATATTTTTTTGTTGCCCTAGTCACTTTGGCCAGTGCTTTTGGGTTGTTGGTGTGTATTCTTCTTTGCTCACGATAGGATTCTTCTTTGTATGATCAGTCTGTGCAGTGTTTGGTTTTGCATACAAGACTTGTGCTTTATAGATAGCGTTCTTCTTCTTCTTCTTCTTCTTATCATTGTCATTATTCTGTTACTGTCATCATCACCATCATCATTATAGTTGTTATTTCATCAGGTGTGGATGACCTGGAGGACAAAGTGGACTTCATCATTTGTCTTGGAGGGGACGGCACTCTTCTGTATGCCTCTTCCCTTTTCCAGGTCAGTTCTGTGTGCTTGTGTGTGTGTGTGTGTGTGTGTGTGTGTGTGTGTGTGTGTGTGTGTGCTCGTGTCTGCGTCAGGGTGCGTACATAGGTGCCTGAGTACATGCGTGGTGTGTATGAGTACATGTGTGGTGTGTATAAGTACATGTGTGGTGTGTATGAGTACATGTGTGGTGTGTATGAGTACATGCGTGGTGTGTATAAGTACATGCGTGGTGTGTATAAGTGGGTGCTTGCAGGCGTACATATATGTATGTGCGTGCATGTGTGTTTTCATTTGTGTGTGTTTGTGTGCGTGCATGCATATGTGTGAATGTGTGCATACGTGCGAGCATGCATGCACCCACAGGTCCTTGTGTTTGTGTGTGTGTGTGTGTGTGTGTGTGCGGCGCGCGCACATGTTTTTTATTTGTGTGTGTGTATGTGTGCGTGTATATATCTATATGCATGTGTGTTGCGTGTGTGTGCATGTGTGTGTGTGTGTGCACGCGTCTGCATCAGCGTGTGTACATAGGTGCCTGAATACATGAGTGGGTTGTATGTGTGGGTGCTTGCAGGTGTGCATATATATCTGTGCATGTGTTTCTTTCTGTGTTTGTGTGTGTTTGTGCGCATGCATGCGTGTGTGTTTATGTGTGCATGAGTGTGAGCATGTATGCACCCATGGAACCTTGTGTGTGTATGTGTGTGCATAATTATGTTTGAATGTGTGTGTGTGTGTATGTGTGTGTGTATGTATGTGTGTGTGTATGTATTGTTTGTTCATGCTTTCCCTTGTTTTGCAGCAAAGCGTTCCTCCGGTGATTGCTTTTAACATGGGGTCTCTGGGCTTCCTGACACCTTTCCCCATCTGCAACTTCAAAGAGCGCATTGACCAGGTTCTTAAAGGTAATGTTTGTGTGTGTGTGTCTGTGTCTGTGTCTGTGTGTCTGCCTGTCTGTCTGTGTCTTTGTGTGTTTCATCTCCAGTTTGAAGTAAAGTAAAAGTAGCGAAAGAAAACCCTCCCCAAACCCAAAAAGCTCAGCAGGTTGATTGTGGATACTCAGCATGAAGAAGACTGATTTGTCTGCCTGTCAGTTTGTATTTGTATTTGTATTTCTTTTTATCACAACAGATTTCTCTGTGTGAAATTCGGGCTGCTCTCCCCCACGGAGAGCGCGTCGCTACACTACAGCGCCACCCATTTTTTTGGTATTTTTTCCTGCGTGCAGTTTTATTTGTTTTTCCTATCGAAGTGGATTTTTCTACAGAACTTTGCCAGGAACAACCCTTTTGTTGCCATGGGTTCTTTTACGTGCGCTAAGTGCATGCTGCACACAGGACCTCAGTTTATCATCTCATCCGAATGACTAGCGTCCAGACTACCACTCAAGGTCCAGTGGAGGGGGAGAAAATATCGGCGGCTGAGCAGTGATTCGAACCAGCGCGCTCAGATTCTCTCGCTTCCTAGGCGGACGGCGTTACCTCCAGGCCATCACTCCACCCTGTGTCAGTCGTTCTGTCTCTCTTTGTCTGCATCCTGTTTTCCTTTCCTTCTTGGCTGTGTTGTTTCTGTTCAGGGAGTGATTGCAGGTGGTTAAAACAACCCACAAATGAATAAATGAAAAGATAAACATGAATGTGTGTGTATGTGGTGTGTGTGTGTGTGTATGTGGTGTGTGTGTGTGGTGTGTGCGTGTGTGTGGTGTGTGTGTGTGTGTGTCTCTGTGTGTGTGTGTGTGTGTGTGTGTGTGTGGTGTGTGTGTGTGTGTGTGTGTGTGTGTGTGTGTGTGTGTGTGTGTGTGTGTGTGTATGTGGTGCGTGTGTGTGGTGTGTGCTTGTGTGTGGTGTGTGTGTGTGTGTGTGTGTGTGTGTGTGTGTGTGTGTGTGTGTATGTGGTGTGTGTGTGTGTGTATGTGGTGTGTGTGTGGTGTGTGTGTGTGTGTGTGGTGTGTGTCTGTCTGTGTGTGTGTTTGTGTGTGTGTGTGTGTATGTGGTGTGTGTGTGCGTATGTGGTGTGTGTGTGTGTGTGTGTGTCTGTGTGTGTGTGTATGTGGTGTGTGTGTGTGTGTGTGTGTGTGTGTGTGTGTGTGTTAGTGTGAAGGAATGTGTGTGATGGTGAGTTAAAAAAAAGAAAAAAAAAGAGGAAAGAATGAAAGAAAAAATTATCAAGTGACAAATAGAAAAATAAAAAGTAAAGAGACGAATAGTCATAGAAACAAATAGAAAAATGAATAAATGAATGGATATCAAATAAACAGTTGAATAAATCAGTCAACTGACAGAAATGAACCAGTGACCCAAAAATGCTTTAATAAATAACGAATGAATAAACAGACAAAAATAAACACACGAGCGAATAACCCAAATAAATGAACAGCTATATGATTAATAGAGTAGCATAAAATAAAATAAAGCAAAATAAAAACAAGACACTTGGACGTGACAGGCCAAGCGCCCCTATTGCTGCGGTACCGTCTGAAGTGTGTGATGGTGAACCACATACCGAAGGACGACCCCAGCACACCCATCCCCCACGTCAAGAACATCGACAAGAACTCGCGCAACATCTCCACACACGTCCTGGTGAGGGCCTGTTGTCTTCTTTTTGTTGTCTTTGCACTTTAGGGGTCATCTTTGCACTTTAGGTCTGATGTCTTTGCACTTTAGGTGTCGTCTTTGTACTTTAGGTCTGATGTCTTTGCACTTTAGGTGTCGTCTTTGTACTTTAGGTCTGGTGTCTTTGCACTTTAGGTGTCATCTTTGTATTTTAGGTGTCGTCTTTGCACTTTAGGTGTCATCGTTAGGTGTCGTCTTTGTACTTTACATTTTAGGTGTTGTCTTTGCCCTTTAGGTGTCGTCTTTAGGTGTTGTCTTTGCACTTTAGGCCTTTAGGTGTCATCTTGGTGGGTAAAGGGTGGAGATTTTTACGATCTCCCAGGTCAACATATGTGCAGACCTGCTAGTGCCTGAACCCCCTTTGTGTGTATATGCAAGCAGAAGATCAAATACGCACGTTAAAGATCCTGTAATCTATGTCAGCGTTCGGTGGGTTATGGAAACAAGAACATACCCAGCATGCACACCCCCGAAAATGGAGTATGGCTGCCTACATGGCGGGGTAAAAACGGTCATACACGTAAAAGCCCACTCGTGTGCATACGAGTGAACGCAGAAGAAGAAGAAGAAGAAGGTTAGGAACTGTCATCTTCAATCTGACGTGTTTCCACTTTAGGTGATATTAGATACGGGTAAGGATCTGCGGCCTTTTTGTTTGATGTCTTTCCACATAAGGTGACGTCTTTCCACTTGAGGAGATATTAGATCTGGGTTAGAATCTGTAGTCTTTCTGTTCGACATCTTTCCACATAAAGTGACGTCTTACCACTTTAGGTGACATTGAATATATGTGAGGAGCTGTCGTCTTCAATTTGACTTATTTCCTCTTAAGGTTGTATCGGATTTGGTTAGGAGTTGCAGTCTTCAATTTGATGTCTTTCCATTTTAAGTGAAAGGGGATGATGTCACACATTGCTGTGGTAGGGGAAGGGGAATGGTTTTGTATGTGTGTCCATGTATCATGTGTAAGGGCATGCAGCCAACCTCTGTCCCTTTTGGGACAAATGTCTTATATTGCAAAATTACTGATGGGCGATGCCTAAAAAGATGAAGAGAGAAAACATTTTTTTTATTTTTTATTAAACCGTTCTGATTAATTTTGCATGTGATTAATTGTGTATGCGTGTGTGTATGTGTGTGTGTGTGTGTGTGTGTGTGTGTGTTTGTGTGCACATGCATGTGTGTGCATGTGTGTGCATGCATGTGCATGTTTGTGTGTGTGTGTATATATGTGTGTGTGTGTGTATGTGTGTGTGTGTGTGTGTGTGTGTGTGTGTGTGCATATATATGAGTTGTGTGTTTCTTTTTTTTTTTCAGGTCCTCAATGAAGTGGTGATAGATAGAGGACCTTCCTCTTATCTGTGTAACCTTGACCTCTATATTGAAGGTCACCTGGTGACCTCAGTATTGGGAGATGGTAAGGCAACATAATTTTTTTTTTCTTTTTTTATGAAACTTTTTTGTTGTTCTTCTTTGCATTTTACATTGTATGAATGTGTGTTCATTCTTTCTTATTTCTCTTACTTTCTCACACACAGGCATTCACACACTTAATGCACAGGCATGCCGTGTATGCTCAAATGCATGCATGTGTGTGCGTATACAAGTGCTTACACACTTCGTGTGAAGAGATAGAGTGTGTACATACCTGGTATGCAAGCGTGACTGAAAATTCAACTGATTTCAAACAGAGCACAATTTACCTGACATTTTGAAAATATTTAAGCGTCTGATCAGGTTAAAGTTTTCAGCTTTCTGTGCCAAAAATGATAACGTTTGCTTTTGTTGTGTTTGAATTTTAAAAAATTTTATCATTGTTACGTGGGCTTGTCCAGTCTTCTGTTTTAGATCACCATTCTTAGATACTTAACTCCAACTGCTGGTTTTTTTGTGTTTTTTTTTTCTATCTGTGAATCATACAGAGAATGGTAAAGTGTCAAAACTTTTCACACTGCTTATGTGTATTGTAAGCACTGGTTTGCCTTTTCCCTTTTCTCCTCACTTGTGTCATCAGAACTGTCTTGCTGAACTTCAGGTTGACATGTGTTGTATTGCATCATATTTAGCCACAGACAATTTCTCTGTTTGGATTTTAGGCTGCTCTACCGGAGGAGAGTAAAACATGTTGTAATGATATGTTTTAATGATCTGGTGTGTTTGCTATCAGAGTGGATTTTTTCTACAGAATTTTGCCAGGGACAACTCTCTTTGTTGCCGTGTGATCTTTTACATGCATGAAGTGCTTTTGGTTCTTTAACATGTGCAGAGTGCATGCTGCACATGGGACCTCAATTTTTCTTTTCATCCGAATGACTAGCATCCAGACTACTACTAAAGGTCTATTGGAGGGGGAGAAAAAACTTGTGAGTGTGGGATTTGAACCTGTGCGCTAAGATTCTCTGGCATACCAGGTGATTGTCAGGGAGTCTGTTTCATGTTTACTTTGGTGGATGTGTTATCACTAGGTCACCACATCACACGTTTGATGTTTGATTCCTGATCACTAGGCTGCCACTTCACATGTTCAGTGATCAATTCCTGATCACTAGGCTGCCATTTCACATGTTCAATGATCAATTCCTGATCACTAGGCTGCCACTTCACATGTTCAATGATCAATTCCCGATCTTTAGGCTGCCACTTCACATGTTCAGTGTTCGAATCCCATGCTGTCCCTTGCAGGTCTGATCATCTCCACGCCCACGGGCAGCACGGCCTACAGTGTGGCGGCCGGGGCCTCCATGATCCATCCCAACGTGCCCTGCATCCTCATCACCCCCATCTGCCCGCACTCCCTTTCCTTCAGACCCATCGTCGTCCCCGCTGGCGTCGAAATCAAGGTCAGTCTGCTCGCTGCATGGGAGCGGGGAGGAGGGTTTTGGATAGGAGGACACACACGTGGAGACAACACACACAAACTTCTGCACGGGCGAGCACACACACACACACACACACAGGGAACCATAGAACTTTATGTGCCTCTGTCTGTACAAGAGGGTTATCGAATACTAGAAAAAACATCGTGGAACAAAGTCAGAATTATACCAGGAAAACGGCAAAACTTTAAACCATAGTGTAATTAATGTTCAACAACCGGGAACTATCAATCAGTCAAATACATAAAGTAATTCAATAAGATTAAGGCAGATCCATACATTATCAACCAGGATAAAATTGAACGCTTTTATAACTAAGTTCAGCAAAGATGTTAGGTGCATATGTGGAGAACATATATCTAGCAACCATATAATATTCGAATGTCAGAATCTAAAATGTTTTTTTACCAGACTTCACCAAAAGTTCTTTTGAATGTGTTATTAACAATTCCAATATGTTATTTGCTGTTGCAGAAGGTTTGCTGCGTAGTCCAATAGGACATTTGTTATAGTTGTTTGATGTTGGTGTTTATAACGTTTCCATTTTCCCTAGCGTTGTCTCTCCCTATTCACCCTCCACACATACACACACTTTTACCCCCACCCCCTCCCACAACCCCTACCCCCACGTTTTTTTTTTTTTTTTTTTTTTTTTCCGTCTAATATCACTTCAAGTGGAAAGACGTTAAACTGAAGACGAACGAACACACACACACACACACACGTGGGGGGGCGGATGCGGGTGTGTGCCGATTATCTGGTTGTGGTTTACCGCAATTTATCTTTATTCTTATCTTATCTGTCTATTATCATCAATGTGCAATATAGTAGGCTATGCTTATAGTAATTATATTTAAGATAGTGTTTCTTAATTCTTTCTGTTTTTACATTAAGAATACCAGTTATTACCTGCAGTGTGTGGATGTATGTGTGAAACGGTGTATGTGATATTTTTTACATTTGTGTCTTTGTAATATTCGTAAAAGCTGTTGTTGACTTTTACAGTTATGGTCCCCATGTTGTTTACTTGTCTATGTTGTGATAATGCACCTGACCAAATTTCTCCAGTTGGAGATAATAAAGTTATTCTTATTCTTTTTCTTACACACACACACACACACACACACACACACACAGGTAAAAATATGCAAAAACTTGTGCCAAGTCATCCAGTACATACACACACACACACATACACACAACCCCATCCCCATCACACGCACACATTTTCCTTTTTCATTTCACACAAATCAGTTGTCCCCTTCAGCCACTCCACTCTCCCACTCCCCCTCCCCACCCCGAACCTGCCCACCAGTACCATTCAAAACTCGGACACAGAGAGAGATCTCAACCCTTGACACAATCAATGACCCGACGGGCCTGAGGTCACCATTTCACGCATGACTGGTAGGCTGGTGTTCAGGTCAGATACGATCTCCATCAGCATTGCTCTGACTTGATCGAAGGGAAAATAAGGTCAGAGAAGCATGAAGGCCAGCACACACACACGCACCTCTCTGGTCAGTAAGCAGAAAAAAAAAAAAAAAAAAAAAATCCCCCCCCCCCCCCACCTTTCATGCCTTTATGTTCGGGAACCTAGCGTATGTTTTCCTGAGGTCAGCTCTTCCATGTATACATGTATGGGATCTGGTGAGGGTTGGGGTGGGGGACACATTAATGGGTCAATAGACAAGGGGAGAGAGAGAGAGAGAGAGGATGTTGAGCACACAAAGATACATACACATGCACACATGCATGTGCACACACATACACAGATACACACACACACACACACACACACACATAAAGGCACACACACACATAAAGGCACACACACACACATGCACATAATACACATGCACACAGATATGCACTCCCATCCACACATTCACATACATAGAAACATGCACACACACACACACACACACACACACACACACACACGCACACACACTCTACATCACCTCCCCCCCTACACACACACTGTATTCAGTATCTGTCTTTCTATACCTGTCCCATCTTTATCTCTTCATCCATCTACCGGGTGTATCTTTAGCTATGAATGTGTGTGTGTGTGTGTGTGTGTGTGTGTGTGTGTGCAAAGTTTGTGTGTATGTGTTTGTGTGTGTGTGTGTGTGTGTGTGTGTGTGTGTGTGCAAAGTTTGTGTGTGCAAATTGTGTGTGTGTGGGTGTGTGTGTGTGTGTGTGTGCAAATTGTGTGTGTGTGTGTGTGTGCGTGTGTGTGTGCACAAGATTCAGAAAAATCGACAAAAATACGTGTCCATCTTTCCGTAAAAGAGGCATACACTTTGTTAGAAAAATCAGCGTGGGGTCAATTTAATAACCGATGGAAGTTAAAGTTTTTAAAACATAAAGGAACATTATTCCCTAAGAATATTATGAAAGAAAAGATACCAAATCCATCAGCTTGCTATACAAGATTAATAACCTCTACTTTCTTCCGTATAAAACTTGATGCGCTGAAGATAAAGTATAGTAAAAATTTTACATGCATCTGTGGTAAGCAGTTCAGCTTGCATCATTGTTTGTTTCACTGTCAGCAGTTACGTACCTTCTTGCCCAAGTATTTCAAAGAGAACAATGATTCTGCAGATGATTTTTGTAAAGTTATTTCTGACGAGGTTCTTATGGTCGAACTTTCACAGGCATTAGTTCATAGCCCTATTTCTACATTCCTTTAATGCACTTCAGAATTGTGTTAATGGTTTCTGATTATTATCATTATTATTATTGAATTGTTACTGTTAAATGTAATTGCATGTTAGTTATGCATTTAACGGTAGTTTTCTAGTTTACCTTTTTTCTGTTTTCCTCTTCCCTGCCCCCCCCCTCTCCTCCCCCCATGCCCCCCCCCCCCCTTTAACGTCTAATATCACAGATTGTGAAAAGACGCTAAACTAAAGAACGAACACACACACACACAACTTGCACACTCGCACACACAATTTACACACACACACACACACACACACACACACACACACACGCACACACACACACACACAGAGGACTAGAACCTGTGGGCATTTTTTTTACCAAGTTGGACATGTTGCCACAGATGTTACAGTAACCTGGTACACATGTGGCATGTTACCTCAAGGACATCACTCCAACAGAAATATATATATATATATATATATATATATAATTAAAAAAAGTAAAATAGAATTAAAAATGAAATAAAATAAGATAATGTTCCAATGATGTGTGCATGTGACATGATACCATAAGGACATCACCCCAATCGAAAGAAATAGATAGATAAAAAAAAAAAGAAGAAAAAAAAAGAAAAGAAATAAAAACAAAATGAAATAATGTTCCATGATGTGTGCATGGGACACATTACCACTAAGACATCCCTCAAAAAAAGAAAAAGAAAAGAAAAAGAAACGAATAGATAACATTGTATTGTATTGTATTGTATCACTCTTTTTGTCATAACAGATTTATCTGTGTCTAATTCAGGCTGAGAGTCTCACCCAATTTTTTATATTTTTTCCTGCATGCAATTTTATTTGTTTATCTGTCAAAGTGGATTTTTTTTACAGAATTTTGCCAGGGACAACCCTTTTGTTGCCATGGGTTCTTTTATGTGTGCTAAGTGCATGCTGCACACAGGACCTCGGTTTATCATCTCATCTGAATGACTAGCGTCCAGACTACCACTCAAGGTCTAGTTGAGGGGGAGAAGATACTGACGACTATGGGATAAACTACAGTAAAATAGAATAACATGAAAGTAACCTGGTTTGTTGCCATGGGTTCTTTTACGTGTGCTTAGTGCATGCGAATGACTAGCGTCCAGACTACCACTCAGGGTGGATGGCTAACATCCAGACCACCACTGGAGGTCTATTGGAGGGAGAGGAAATATTGGCGAATATGGGGTAAATAAATTGATAAATGAATAACGTAAGCTAAACAAAAATAGAATAACATGACAGTAACCTGGTGTGCAGGTGACCTTAGCTCCAGAGGCCAGGGGCTGTGCCATGGTGTCCTTCGATGGTCGTAACCGACAGGAGATGAGCCAGGGGTGCAGGTAGGCACAAGTGTTCATTGCTCTGGGTTCTTTAACCTTGGCAGGTTTTAGGGACTGGCTGCAGGGTGGTCATGGCTTTTTTGTTGTTGTTGTTGTTGTTGTCCATGTTGATTGATTTTTTGTTTTGTTTTTTGTTTGTCTGCCTTGGATGTTGCCTGTTTCTCTCTTCCCATCTCTCACTCTCTGTGTGTGACCTCTTTCCCTCTGTGTGTGTGTGTGTGTGTGTGTGTGCGTGTGTGTGTGAGCATGTGTGTATGCATGCGTGTGTGTGTGTGTTTGTGTGTGTGAATGTGTGTATTTGATTTCAAATTTCATGGGAAAGTTTAAGGTACTTTTTCTTGGGAATGAAGTATCTGAAAAATCTAAATAAATAAATAAACACACACACACACACACACACACACACACAGACACACACACACACACACACACACATATATATATATATATTCATGGTTGATTTGTGGTTCCAGTCTCCGGATCACAACAGCCTCCTACCCAGTGCCTTCGATATGTGCCCACGATCAGATAGAAGACTGGTTCAACGGGCTGGCCGACTGTCTCCACTGGAATGTGCGGAAGCCCCAGAAAGCTCTGTCCACCTCGGCCAGCCTCAACTCCCTGGACTCTGTAGACTTTGAGGCCAATAAATAGCAGCGCTGGGTCCTTCTGTTGTCTGAGGTGGCTATGGATGACTTCCAAATGGAGTTCAAGACCTGGAATCATATAAGGATGTGTGTGTGACGGGAATTTGCGTTGTGTGAAAAGCATCTGTTTTCTTCTTCTTTGTGAGTCTGCAAATTGTAGTCTTGGAAGGTTTTCATTATGCACTTGTAAGACTAATGAGGTTTCAAGTTAATTCTGCAATGAAAGATTAAACAGAAACAATGCTCTATCATATCTTACCATGAAATATCTGAATTAAAACCAAAAAAAAAGAATTAGCTCATTGATTATGAATCAAATACAAACACAAAAAACAACAACAAACTTTTCAGTCATAATAACAAGTTCAAAGAGAAAAAAAAGAGTGATTGTCGGCTGATGACATCAACCTTTAACCTTTTATTAAACCAAACACTGGGAGCATGCCACAACGTCAGAGGCACTTATTCAGCAAACAGAAGAACACAGATAACTGGCAGAACTTGTAATTTACCAGACAGAAAGTACTCACGGTATGCAATCAGGTTTTTTTCATTTTGCCAACAGGAGATGCAGATAAATCACAGCCATTTAGGTGGAGGTACAGCGCAGTGAATTATGCAGAATTTTGCACGTGTGAAAGACTCCACTGAGGGGTCATCAAGTCGGGGTCCAAGACGCTGTGTGGGGTGTGGGTGACATTATGGGTCAGTAACGGGGGAACATTTCCTTCAACACGTGCATATTTGCTTCAATGTAATGGGCATGTGTATTTTGTTCACATCGAAGGCACATATATCTTGTTCACATGGAAGGGTTGTATATCTTGTTCATGTGGAAGGAATGTATATTTTGTTCTGAAGGAAAGCTTTGCATATTTTGTTCAGTGTGAGGGACCATTGGGTTTTTGTAGCGATGATGATTGTTTGCCCTTCATTCCTGTAGGACTGGCAACTGTGTTTGTGATTATCTGCTCTGTGTGTGTGTGTGTGTGTGTGTGTGTGTGTGTGTGTGCAAATAATATTCTTATGGACCAGGTGTCCTTACAGTGACTTGCTGAACTGAATGTGTTCGTCATTAATAATAATAATAATAATTATCTCCCTGTCACCCTCCCCCCCCTCCTCCCCACACACTGCTGAGCTCACTGACCAATGGACAACCACACAAGTACCTCAGAGGGGAACAGCGCTGACAGCCTTGAAAGGCCTCACGGATGGGAAGTGTTGTGTACATGTATGCTCTTTAGGTCTTCATGTCCTTCCACTGGAAGCACTATGAGACAGGTGCACACACGCTCGTGATTGACAGGATATGCAGAAAGTGGACAGGAGTTTGGCACAAAATTCATTGACACGATTTTGACTGAAAAGAAATAAAGAATGCTGTTTCCTTTCGAGAGGATCGTTGAGCTTGGAGAGCACTGCTGATGAGATGTTATCTTGATTGAGCAGAGAAAGCATCATGCATTGCTGTTCAGATGTTGACTGAGCAGAGGAAGCATCATGCATTGCTGTTCAGATGTTGACTGAGCAGAGGAAACATGATGCATTGCTGTTCAGATGTTGACTGAGCAGAGAAAGCATCATGCATTACTGTTCAGATGTTGGCTGAGCAGAGAAAGCATCATGCATTGCTGTTCAGATGTTGACTGAGCAGAGGAAACATGATGCATTGCTGTTCAGATGTTGACTGAGCAGAGGAAGCATCATGCATTACTGTTCAGATGTTGGCTGAGCAGAGAAAGCATCATGCATTGCTGTTCAGATGTTGACTGAGCAGAGGAGGCATCAAGCATTGCTGTTCAGATGTTGACTGAGCAGAGAAAGCATCAAGCATTGCTGTTCAGATGTTGATTGAGCAGAGGAATCATCATGCATTACTGTTCAGATGTTGACTGAGCAGAGAAAGCATCATGCATTGCTGTTCAGATGTTGACTGAGCAGAGGAAGCATCATGCATTGCTGTTCAGATGTTGACTGAGCAGAGGAAACATGATGCATTGCTGTTCAGATGTTGACTGAGCAGAGAAAGCATCATGCATTGCTGTTCAGATGTTGACTGAGCAGAGAAAGCATCATGCATTGCTGTTCAGATGTTGACTGAGCAGAGAAAGCATCATGCATTGCTGTTCAGATGTTGACTGAGCAGAGGAATCATCATGCATTGCTGTTCAGATGTTGACTGAGCAGAGAAACATCATGCATTGCTGTTCAGATGTTGACTGAGCAGAGAAAGCATCATGCATTGCTGTTCAGATGTTGATTGAGCAGAGGAATCATCATGCATTACTGTTCAGATGTTGACTGAGCACAGAAAGCATCAAGCATTGCTGTTCAGATGTTGACTGAGCAGAGAAAGCATCATGCATTGCTGTTCAGATGTTGATTGAGCAGAGAAAGCATCAAGCATTGCTGTTCAGATGTTGACTGAGCAGAGAAAGCATCATGCATTGCTGTTCAGATGTTGACTGAGCAGAGAAAGCATCATGCATTGCTGTTCAGATGTTGACTGAGCAGAGAAAGCATCAAGCATTGCTGTTCAGATGTTGACTGAGCAGAGGAATCATCAAGCATTGCTGTTCAGATGTTGACTGAGCAGAGAAAGCATCATGCATTGCTGTTCAGATGTTGACTGAGCAGAGAAAGCATCATGCATTGCTGTTCAGATGTTGACTGAGCAGAGGAAGCATCATGCATTGCTGTTCAGATGTTGACTGAGCAGAGAAAGCATCATGCATTGCTGTTCAGATGTTGATTGAGCAGAGAAAGCATCATGCATTGCTGTTCAGATGTTGACTGAGCAGAGGAAGCATCATGCATTGCTGTTCAGATGTTGACTGAGCAGAGAAAGGGAGCACTGCTGTGTGTTGTTCTCAACTGAAATGGTGAAAGTTGATGAAGTAAGAGCTTTTGTATGCATACAGTTTTGGAGGAAAAAAAATTTGGAGAGTTAGTATACTCTTGGACAAACAAACATTGAACTGAACTTACAGTATCTGTAGGCTTTTGCTCTTAATGCTGTATGGAGAAGTGGCAGATGTTGATGATGGCTTACAGATGTATCATAGTGTCATGTGTGAGATTCCACTTGATGTGAACAGAAGCGTCGGATTCAGGCAGTGCACAGTGGTTCTTTGGTACACATGTTTGTGACCGTAATCTATCAGTATGCACCTGTGTTTTGGCAGTCTTTAGGGTGATGATGTCAGGGTGTTTTTTTTTTCCATTTGGAGGGAGTGATAGAGAGGCTGTCTGTCTGAGTCTCACACAATTGTTTTGAGCAGTTAGTATGGTAACGATGATGAGGTTTATTTGTTTCATTGTTCTTTTGTGTGTGTTTTTGTTTTGTTTTCTGAGGATGTGAGGTTGGTTGCTTAGGGGGTCTTCTTTCTCTGTGTCTATCAGGGTCCCTTGGATGACAAGTACAGAAGCATGGGAAAGAGCAGCATGCATTTATTGTACTGTATTGTATTGTACTGTATTGTATTTCTCTTTTTTGTCACAACAGACTTCTCTGTGTGAAATTCGGGCCACTCTCCCAAAGGAAAGCGTGTCGCTACTCTGACAGCGCCACCCTTTTTTTTTGCATTTTTTCCTGCGTGCAGTTTTATCTGTTTTTCCAATCGAAGTGGATTTTTCCACTGAATTTTGCCAGGGACAAGCCTTTTGTTGCCGTGGGTTCTTTTACGTGTGATAAATGCATTCTGCACACGGGACCTCAGTTTATCATCTCATCCGAATGATTAGTGTCCAGACCACCACTCAAGGCCTAGTGGAGGGGGAGAAAATATTGGTGACTGAGCTGTGATTCGAACCAGCGCGCTCAGATTTTTCTTGCTTCCTAGGCGGGCGTATTACCTCTAGGCCATCACTCCACAGTATTCACATGTACATCTCACTCCTTGCTAGTGCATTCACAGGGTGTGACCTGTTTGTCTGCCTGACATCAACACGCATACTGACCAGTGCCGTGACCACGTTTTCACAGTGCTCATGAATTATGATTTATGATTTATATGATTAACACTCATGGATTGCAGTCCTTTCTGATTCGCTGACTTGAATTAACCCCTCGACTGCTGTTGACAGCTGTGATCTGTAAAGAAGGGCTGTCATCCTCACTGAGATAAGACTGACCTTTCAGGTCAGGGTGTCAGTCATGAATTCTTCATTTGGATTCTTCATCATGACCTTAAATAACCTTTGTTCAATGTTCATCACTGGAATGCACACAAAAAGTAGGCACTGCAGTTTAAAAGTGATGACTAAGTGATCTAATTTTCACCAAGCTTCAGTAGACAAGGGGTTAACTGCTGGGCAACATGGAGGTCAGTTACAAAGGTTACCGTGTGTGTGTGTGTGTGTGTGTGTGTGTGTGTGTGTGTCCACTTTTGCGTGTGGTGAAATACTTGGTATTCCTACAGATATAATGTGTGGTTGTGTTGTGTCTAGTGGCAACTAGGTCAGTAAAGATAGTGTGTGTATTATTTAATGATAAATTATTGTTACTCACACACAGTTTCTGCAAATCTTTATTCAGAAAACATATTAAACATGTACACTTGTTAAACAGCTGAACAGCATCAAACCAACAGCTTTTATCATGCTCAAGCATGTGTTGAATTATTATTTGGTTTGGTTTGGTTCACCTGCTGGTGAATGTTACACAAATGCAGTAATGTTGAAATGAATGTTTTCCATTTGCATACAAATGATAGTGGTTCTGTATGTGTTGTGTCTGTTGTATGTATATATTTTTTCAATAAGAAAAATTTAGGGGGATATATTTGAATAATTGTTCAAGGTTATGTTGTTCTGTGGCAACGTTTTTGTTGTAATTGATTTTTGTCATCAATCAGATATATATATATGTGTGTGTGTGTGTGTGTGTGTGTTTGATCAGCCCATGAAGGTAGAAGAGTGAGTGTTGTGTGAATTATGTATGTGTACTTGCATGCCACTGTGTTTGAATTCATATGTATGTATACGCTGGGAGAATTATGAAATTTATTTTTCTTGCAGGTGTTCCTATCCACTGTATGTGTCTGGCAGGTCAGCACACAGGTTGCAATGTGTGTGTGGTTGTCTGCAGAGTGAAAGGGACACCCACTTTTTTCTCACACTGTTGAAACAGAAACTGTCATTTTACTCTTTCATGTTCAGGCGTATGGATTCCCTGCGTTCTTTCTTTCTTTTCTTGTTATTGCTTTGTTTCTTTCTTACACCTTTTTGTTTTGTTGTTGGTTTTTGTTGTTGTTGTTTTCATTTTCTCAGACTTTCATTTTTTGCGCTGTTTATTTATTTATAGTTGCTGTTTTATGTTGCAAATGTTTTAGTTACATATTACTGGCCTTAGATTGTCCATGTCATTCATACTGTTCATCATTGTGATAATCAATACAGAGATAATGGTTAAGATAATATGTGATAAACTATGTTTCGTTGGTTTGTCTTTTTTTTTTTGTCTTTTTTTTTTTGTACTTGTGACAGTTTTGTGTTTGACATGGTTGAATGCTTATATAGTTAGTTAGGCAGTCCCGATAATAATATGGCCCTGTGGGGTTGGCTGGACAACAAAGTCAATGTCAGTTCATACAGCAAACATGTTCCTGCTCTTAATTTATAACAAGGATATAATGTGAGCATTTATCTGTTCTGTAACTTCTGTATGAGAAATGGAAAAAAACATGGCACTCAGATCATGTCGGGCAAAGTTTAGGTGTGGAAAGTTAAGGTCAAATTGGCCTTCCTTTTCGTTCTCAATATTGTTGAAACTTTATACAGTTTGCATTTGCTTCCTATCCAGTTTCATGTACCATACTTTGGGGCCAAAAATGTTGAACTTATGAAAAAAGAAATGGTAATATTTCTAGTGTTTGCTTGTTGTTTTTTGCACAGAGATTAACAGTTGTTTCGACATAACGCGTCATATTTTGAATTGATAATTGATGGCATGGCAAACAATAAGAGCACAAGGAAAGCTTGGTGATTTTGGAACAAGAATGATGTTTGAATCTTTTCAGCATTCATGTACAGTTTTCTTCAAACCATCTGTATGTATGACTATTGAATAAGCAGAATGGGGTGGATGTGTTTATTTTCCATATCGTTTGTGTGGTTAATGGGAGCAATGAGTAGTGAGTGAATACTTCTCACTATCTTAACTCGTTCAGTACGGCCAGCCCTCTCTTCTCCTCTACACAGACCCCTTGGATGTCCAGTGGGTGTCTGAATGACCCAACCTTTAGCTTCCATCGTCAGAATTGTGGTATTCTTTGTCAACATTCACGTCTTCAGTATAAGAGCCTTCCGCTTGCAATATTTTGATGATGGAAATTGGGGTGAAACGCTGTTAACGTTGTCTCTTTCGCCGTTCGTATGGAAAGAGTTAATTGTGAGTCATTGAATTACCTTCAGCAATCACACAAACAAAGCCCACCAATGATCAGTGAGATCAAAACAAACTGAGGCTTATATCCACTGTTTCAGTTCACCAGATATATATGGTTGCATAAATACACATTCTTAAGAGCATGTTGTATGCTTGCCAATGTCTGGTTATTGGCAAACGTTTGATGAATAGATGTAAAACGCAAGCCACTGTCCTCATTGCAGATTACTGTTATGAGTATATATATATGATAGTCAGTCGTGTCCGACTATGACCATCAGAACAGCAGAGGAGGCAACCGCTGTTCTGACTATTTGGGCTAGAATTTGATTATAGTGGAGAGTGTCTTACCCAAGTTACATCCCCACTCTCTCGGCCAAGAGGGTTTTAGGATAGTCAGCGTTGGGATGGTTCCCAAAGGCCAACTAGCCCACAAGGCTGCAGCACTAAGAGCCAGTGCAATTTTGCCTCCTAGTTTGAGAGTCATAGTTATGAGTACTGAGCATGAAATACACATTTACATTTACATTACATGAAGTACACTACTTCAAAGCTCACTTAAAATAAAGTACACTTTATATCAAAGAACACTTTACCTCGAAGCTTTACATGTGGAGCACAGTTTGTATCAAAGTACACTTTACTTACATGAAGCACACTTTACAAAAAGAACACAGTACATATCTAAAACACGCTTTTCATTAGAGCACACTGCATGTTGCACACTATGCATGTTGCACAACTTTGCAAACTTCACAGTGTGAAAGTACACTGCGCCCTCATCACAGCTCATTGTACAAAGAGATATTGTAGCTGTGTGTTTTCATCAAGATGTTTATACCTTGTCTTTCATTGTGTGAGTGTTGAAAACCAGTGTTGCACCTTGTGAACTGTGACCCACCTTTGTTCAGTCTTCTGTCCCACCCCCTTTCCTTCCACGGCACCACATGTAAACTGGGCCATTCTGGAACAGAGGGACACTTTTTGTGATATTGGGTTACTTATTCATGAGCTGTTTCTGTGTCCATCATTGTGTGCATTTGTAGAAGCCCCCCCCCCCCCCCCCCCTAACTTACCCCCCCGCCACGCCCCCCACCCCCACCCCCACCCCCCATTGAACATTAGTGAGCATGTTTGTTCTGGGGTTTTTCATAATTCTAAATCACTTCTGCATTTCCACTGATGGTTGATTTGTTTGTTTGTAAATATGAGGTACAATTTCATTTGTGAAGATTGGAAAAAACAACAACAAAAAAACAATTATTTTTGTCAGTAGTAGTTTGTTGATCACTTGTTGCTCATTATAGATGGCGAAAATGAGTAACTGGTTATAAAGAATTAAAGTTGTAAGTGTATAGATGATATAATACTCTGTGTGTGTGTGTGTGTGTGTGTGTGTGTGTGTGTGTGCATATATTACATTTGTACATTGAAGTCTGCATATTTCTTTGAATGATAAGTGTCTTGAATTAATTTCTATTTTTGCATGTTCTACATGCACACTTGCATGTGTATGTGTTTGTGCGCATGTGTGTGTGTGTGTGTGTGTGGTTGTGTGTGTGTGTGCACGCACATGCCTGTGTATGTATGCATGTGTGTGTGTGTGTGTGTGTGTGTGTGTGTGTGTGTGTCCTATGTACTGTGAATAATAACTTTGAAAGATGGCTTGACTTGTGTCTTTTTCTTAGCCTCTGTCTCAAGACATGAATACAGAAGGTGCATTTGTGTGTGTGTTCAGCATGGGCAGAGAACCACATTTCATGCAGTTCAGAATGTGCATTTTCTCTCCCTTTCTCTCCCTGTGCCTCCTGTAGAGATGCCATGATCATTTTTTACAATCTGAATACCATCACCCCATTGAGGAGATTCTGCAAAGAAAACATCCGAAATTCCTCTGCTTGTGTTCTTGATTTTTGTTTTTTTGTTTTTTGGTTCTTTATGTATATTGTTTTGATTTGTTTATCCTGCCTTCTTGCGTTTTTTCTTACTTGAGTCTGTTTCATCTTCAGTGGTGTTTTTTTTTTTCATGTAGTTTTTTTTCTCTGTCCATTTTATTGCTAATTCTGTTAGTGATTTTGATAATTTTTATGTAGCTGTTTTTTGTTTATTTTTATTTTTTATTTATTTATTTATTTATTTTTTTTTTGCACCTAGGGGAGGGGAATTGATGTTTTCATCATGTGTGTATCTCTCTCTCTCTCTCTCTCTCTCTCTCTGTTTTTTCAACATTAGGTATTTGTAATATTTATAGATCTTTAAAAAAAACAAAAACAGCAACATCGTTTTTTGACAAATTGTATGAAATGATTACCTTTGTGGCATTACATTGCCTTGTGTTTAATGAAGATGTAAAAAAAAAAAAAAAAAAAAAAAAAAAAAAAGAACATTTTGGGGGTAGTTTGTGGCCCTAGTGAATTGTTGTTGATTAGATACAAGTTTGTTGTTGGCACGTTGTGGTGGTGGTGTGAAGATGTCATATGGTTTTTGCCTCATGATGACATCCTTGTCATGGGATATGATCAACTGGATCTGTAAATGTTGCATATGCTAAAGTCTCTTTGTCTTCCTCTTTTTCCTTCTCTCTCTCTCTCTCTCTCTCACTCACACACACACACACATTTATGGTGTAAGGGAGACCACTCAATTTGTTTTAGCAATACCTTTTTCAAGGGTGGCCCCCCCCCCTCCAATTCCCTCTTTCTTTATCAGTTGATGTTAATTTAGTTTTCATCTGAAATGTGGGTTTTTTTTCGGCTACAATCTGGGCATTGATACTGAGTAGAACAAAAAAAAAAAAAAAAAGCATGGATGATTTTCATACTTGTTTTATCATATCTTTATTATCTAGTCAATAAAACATCACACAGTTGCAGCTGTGTAAAGCGTTTTTGTGTCCATTTGTTTTAGCTTTTTCTTCTCTCTCTCTCTTTTTTTTTTTTCAAAATTATTTCATCACCCCTTACTTCTTTTTGTAGGATAACATCTGATTTAAAGAGTTCCCACTAGGTTGGCTGTCATTGAAATGACCTGTCCACATTCACTCCTAATGCAAGTGTCTGTCACTGAATCTATTTCGCAAATCAAACAGAAGGAGCAGCCAGTGAATTAGTTCGTTTCATGTTATGTATGTAGAATTCAGTGATGCCTTCTTGAGAGACTGAAAGGTAAACTTTACACAGTGGATATGAATTCGCTGCCCTGATGGCAGTAAAATGGTGTGGGACCTTTAACATTTAACTTTGACATATTTTCCTTCTCTTACAAACATCACCCAGTCCCCTCCCTTGCCTCCTTTGTCCTTTTTCCTTTTAACTCACTCAGTACGGCCAGTCCTCTCTTCTTCTCTACACAGACCCCTCGGATGTCCAGTGGGTGTCTGAATGACCCAACCTTTAGCTTCCGTCGTCAGAATTGTGGTATTCTTTGTCAACATTCACGTCTTCAGTATAAGAGCCTTCCGCTTGCAATATTTTGATGATGGTAATTGGGGTGAAACGCTGTTAACGTCGTCTCTTTCGCCGTTCGTATGGAAAGAGTTAATCTCAAGGATGACTATTTCAGTCAGGTTGATCACTTTCCCCCAATCCTCCTTATTTCAGAGATGGGGAGGGTGGTTGATGGGAAGATGGTGGTGGCAGCACAAATTGTTTTTTTTTCAATGCAGCACTTTCTTTTGTTGTATTATTTGTGGTGCTTTTCTCTATTTCTTTGTCTGTTGAATCATTGGTTTGTCTGTTTATTCATCTATTTACTATTTGATTGGTTGGTTGGTTGTTTGATTAAGTAGTTATGTTATTGTCAAGGTTGTTATATTCATTAAAGTTTTGTTGTTATAGAATCCTGTTCCTCTCGCTCTCCGTCTCTTTCAGTGTGTGTGTGTGTGTGTGTGTGTGTGTGTGTGTGTGTGTGTGTGTATGTGTTTCTCCCTCTCTCTCTCTCTCTCTCTCCCTCACTCTGTCTGTTTCAGTCAGTCTGTTTCTCACCTCTGCTTTGTCTCATGTACTGCATGTAACATCTTGGTCATTTTGGGACAGATGGAACATGTCCCTTCCCTTTCTGCCTTTGATTGTGGTTCTCAGAACCACAGTGTGTTGGAGCTCATGTACGTTTATATGTATTTGACTGTGCTTTCATATCTGTGAAACTGCATGTTTGGTGCATATCTGTTATGCATGTGTGGGTGTATGTGTGAATGTGTGTGTTCATGTTTTACATTTATTTGCTTATTTATCATCATTGTTGTCTTATTTATTTTTTAATTATTATTATTATTTTTATTATTTTCATTACTACTACCTTTTTTTTTATATCATAATTATTATTTATTTATTTATTTATGTAAGCTTATCTATAATTTATTCACCTTTTTTTTTTCCTTCTCAAGGCCTGACTAAACGTGTTGGGTTACGCTGCTGGTCAGGCATCTGCTTGGCAGATGTGGTGTAGCGTATATGGATTTGTCCGAATGCAGTGATGCCTCCTTGAGCTACTGAAACTGAAACTGAAACTCAGAACATTTCATTCCGTTCATGGATAAATCGAGTTACGTCTTTTTCATTGTAGCTTTCACCTTTCAGAATGATCCGCCTGTTCAGCTTGTTTTGCGGTCAGAATGCATTCTTGTCATTATTTACTCTAGAAAATGTACATTTCTCTGACTTATCACTTTGTTGTTATTGGAAATGTGTGTTATTGAAAGATATGTGTCTTGAAAATGTTAGGTGTGTGTGGGATTTCTGTGTATGTTCTGTTCAAAGCATGTTGGATTGTGGAAAGTTGATATTTAAAATGTCATGTTTACTACTTTGACAGATTTCTGTTTTTCTCTTCTGCTGTAAAAAATATTTTAAAAAATCTGGTTTCTTTTTTTTGCGTACAAAGCAGATTCGTTGTGGGAAGGTAACATGAGGCTGGATTAGGAAAATGTCTGCATACCTTCCACTTCCACACATACAAAGACAAATGTATCAGTGCCTCCTCTGTGTGTGTGTGTGTGTGTGTGTGTGTGTGTGTGTGTGTGTGTGTGTTTCTCTGTCTCTCCTTTAGTTAAGGGCCAGAGGCCTGACAAATAAAACATTTTTTCCTTTGACTCTTTTCTTCTGTGTTCCCCAAACATTTTGTCATGAAGGTCCAGCATTAATTCACACTGAAAGGAATTGGCATTGAATATATATATACTGTGAAGTGGGTACACTGTGTGTGTATACCTGCAGTGTATCTGTATACTGTGAAGTACACTGTGTGTATACCTGCAGTGTATCTGTATACTGTGAAGTACACTGTGTGTATACCTGCCGTGTACCTATACACTGTGAAGTACACTGTGTGTATACCTGCAGTGTACCTGTATACTGTGAAGTACACTGTGTGTATACCTGCAGTGTACCTGTATACTATGAAGTACACTGTGTGTATACCTGAAGTGTATCTGTATACTGTGAAATACACTGTATGTATACCTGCAGTATACCTGTATACTGTGAAGTACACTGTGTGTATACCTGCAGTGTACCTGTATACTGTGAAGTACACTGTATGTATACCTGCAGTGTACCTGTATACTGTGAAGTACACTGTGTGTATACCTGCAGTGTACCTGTATACTGTGAAGTACACTGTGCATGTATACCTTCAGTGTATCTGTATACTGTGAAGTACACTGTGTGTATACCTGCAGTGTACCTGTATACTGTGAAGTACACTGTGTGTATACCTGCAGTGTACCTGTATACTGTGAAGTACACTGTGTGTATACCTGCAGTGTACCTGTATACTGTGAAGTACACTGTGCATGTATACCTTCAGTGTATCTGTATACTGCTGTGTGTGTATACCTGCAGTATATCTGTGTACTGTGAAGTACACCGTGTGTATACCTGCAGTGTACCTGTATACTGTGAAGTAGACTGTGTGTATACCTGCAGCGTACCTGTATTCATTGAAGTACATTGTGTGTATATGTGCAGTGTACCTGTATTCAGTGAAGTACATTGTGTATGTATATTTGCAGTGTACCTGAAGTACACTGTGTGTACATACCTGTAAGTGTACCTGAAAACTGTGAAGTACCATAATATATATATATATATATATATATATATATATATATATATATATATATATATATATATATATATATATATACTTTTTTGTACACAAATGGTTACTGTGTTATGGTGGACATGAAGCTGCTCACTACATTGGGAGAAATATAACAGGATGTGATAGAACAGAATGGCTTGTGATTTTCTGTGATGTGTGGGTATGTTGGCTGATTCAGTCATGTTGGTTTGTGTTCACTACTTATACAGAAGTATGCAAATATTCAAATGAAAAAAATACATCATGAACATTAACACAGACATGTATGTAAATATGTATATCAAGAGTAAAACACGCAAAGATCAAGAAAACACGTGCACAGACATATATGCAAATATGCGAATTAACGTAACACACATACATACCGACAAGTAAACCACTAGGCATGACACACATGCCTGTAAAACATCCATGTGAAAAGGACATGCACAACTCGCGTACACACGTTCACAAACAATACACAGAAAGGAACGTCCATCTATGCGGTACACATCTGGGAACAGTAGCGGCACTGTTTATCTCTTGCTGATGTTGATGTCCCTGTTTCTCTTTCTCAAAAGACGTCACTGCGTTCGGACAAACCCATATACGTTACACCACACCTGACCAGCAGCATAACCCAACACGCTTGTCAGGCCTTGAGTGCATGCATACATATTTGTGTACCCGTCAGAGTGGATTTCTTCTACATAATTTTGCCAGAGGAGAACTCTTGTTCTGTGGGTTCTTTTTCAGTGCGCCAAGTATACGTGCTACACACGGGATCTGGGTTTGTCGTCTCATCCGAATGACTAGACGCTTACCTTGATTTTCCAGTCAAACTTGGGAGAAAGAGCGACACCGGGATTCGAACCCATACCTGTTGACGTCGCTCTGTGGCACTGCTCTGGAGCTGCTTGAAGCGCGTGCATCCATCTTCCTCACGGTCGGTGATATATGTTTGCTGAGCAGGGGCTCGCCAGTCAGTGTAGCTGTTTGTTCCTGTTGTTTCAGCTTTACTGGCCAGATAACCAAAGGGCATGCACACGCGTACGTAAAATACATTCAAGAAATACAAAAATTTAGTATTATTAACACACACACACACACACACACACACACACACACACAGAGGGGGTACATGAAAAAGTAATGCATCAAATTCCAATCGGCAAACATTTAAGCGGCAAAACACAACTTATTCAAATGAAGAAACTGCACACACCAAGACAAAGAAATTAAAACCCATGGCACACACATACAGGCTGAAGGGGTGGCCTTGTAGATATGTAAACAAAATTGTCTACCTTCGAGAATACCTATGGTCCATCGCCCGAGTCACACACACTGGACACAGATTGTTCAACTCCCCTCCCCCTATACTGAACGTTATATGATGGTCAGGGTGCTAGTCTTTTCCATGAGAGATTCCAGAGGCTGCACACTGAACACGACCAGAGTTACGCAGCATCAGTGCGGGGTCTCACTCAAAGTGTTACCTTCAAGTGACCGAACGATTCGTGTTTTCTCGTTTGTCCTCATCCTTGATCGTGCTACCACCCTCAATGGCCTCTTGAGGGCTGGACTTCTCGCCGTTTCCATTTCGCCTGTGCAGTCTCACTATTTCCCTCTCTCTCTCTCTTTGTCTCTCAGTCTGTCTGTCTGTGTCTGCCTCTCTCTCTCTCTCTCTCTGTGTCTCTCACACAAGACACCTCACATGTTGTATTGCAGTGTATCCCTTACGTGCCACGCTTACTTGTTTTTAATGGGGCTGTAGACCAATGTCATTTAACATTTCTTGTTCCCCAGCTCGCTCTCGCTCTCTCCCAAACACATACACACACACACACACACACACACACACACACACATTCGCACACCACTCGCTCTGACACCTTCAGAGTGCCAGTAGCCAACAGCCCGATGACAGGACAGCAGGCAGCGGACCAGACGTGTCCCTGCGGCCACAGCGCGTGACATTTCCCGGACTACAGAGACCACAGCCCCTGGCACTGCATGACACGAACACTGCCTGACGCGCGACAGGCAGGGACCGACAGAGATCCAGTGTCCGTCACAATGGTCCGATCTAAGCTGTTGTCCTTAACGTTGTGAATCGTGTTGCTCCAGTCTGTTGTTGCACGACAGGCTTCAAGTTACCTACATCGTTCATCAGTATCGCGAGCTGCATGATTGCCGTGTGCATGCTGCAACCAGAAGAGCCTAATGTGACTTTTTAATTTTTATTTATTTATTTTTTAAAAATATTTTTTATCACAACAGGTTTCTCTGTGTGAAATTCGGGCTGCTCTTTCCAGGGAGAGCGCGTTGCTACACTACAGCGCCACCCATTTAAAAAAAAAAATTTTCCTGCGTGCAGTTTTATTTGTTTTTCCTATCGAAGTGGATTTTTCTACATAATGTTGCCAGGAACAACCCTTTTGTTGCCGTGGGTTCTTTTACGTGCGCTAAGTGCATGCTGCACACGGGACCTCGGTTTATCGTCTCATCCGAATGACGGATGTCATTTCTCGACATTTGAAATGTTTCCTCTACCGCTTAGTGGCTTCACTACTAACTTTGGTCTCTACCAAAACCCTGACCTCAGGACATGTGCCTGATAAGCGCGAGCACGCCAACGTGCCTGCAATGCACGAGAAAGGCGACGGAATTGTGCTGCAAACGACAGACCAGAATCTTTGACTTCTCTGCATGATCAAAGAGCACAACACATCGCTGGCAACATGACGCCACACATCAACGACCGGAACATCTTCAGAGATCATTGACATAGCTTCAGGGCAAGTAAAAGCTTTCTTCTTCTTCTTCTTCTTCTGCGTTCACTCGTATGTGCACGAGTGGGCTTTTACGTGTATGACCGTTTTTACCCCGCCATGTAGGCAGCCATACTCCGTTTTCGGGGGTGTGCATGCTGGGTATGTTCTTGTTTCCATAACCCACCGAACGCTGACATGGATTACAGGATCTTTAACGTGCGTATTTGATCTTCTGCTTGCATATACACACGAAGGGGGTTCAGGCACTAGCAGGTCTGCACATATGTTGACCTGGGAGATCGTAAAAATCTCCACCCTTTACCCACCAGGCGCCGTCACCGTGATTCGAACCCGGGACCCTCAGATCGAAAGTCCAACGCTTTAACCACTCGGCTATTGCGCCCGTCAAAAAGTAAGAGCTTTAAGACCCAGCTCCTCACACTGTCTCCTGAAATCAACTCGTCTGGACAAGGCACTGCACACAGGCGTGGGGATACTGGATCTTGACAAAGTATCGAACGAACAAATTCTGCTTAAAGTTCACCACTATGAGATGCAAGGTTCGATGTACATGTGGATCAGGGCCTTCCGAACCAAAGGCCCCCAACAAGTCACCGTGGACGGTGCGAAGCTTCACAGTTAAGGTACTGTACGTTCTAGGTCCACTTCTCCTTCATTAGGCCATCAATAATCTCTCGGGCCAATCTCATTCGATGACCCGACTGTTTGCAACGGCTGTGTAGTAATCGAGAGATCCACAACAGTGATTACTCCAGTACTACTCTGTCCAGATTGGAGCGACGGTGAGGCAAGGAATTCTGTCCACAAAAAACATATAGTACCACTACTACAGGTCCCGAAACCCGATAACACTTGAGTACCATCTGAAGGTCCACATCATGGGGATAACATCAACGGCTGCTTACTTTGGAGTGGTTTCAGTTTCAGTTTCACTTTCTCAAGGAGGCGTCACTGCGTTCGGACAAATCCATACACGCTACACCACATCTGTTGAGCAGATGCCTGACCAGCAGCATAACCCAACGCGCTTAGTCAGGCCTCGAGTGCATGCTTACATATTTGTGTACCTATGAAAGTGGATTTCATTTTACGTAATTTCGCCAGAGGACAACACTCTCGTTGCCATGGGTTCTTTTTCAGTGCGCCAAGTGCGTGCTGCACACGGGACCTCGGTTTATCGTCTCATCCGAAAGACTAGACGCTCAGTTTGATTTTCCAGTCAAACTTAGGAGAAAGGGCGAGAGCGGGATTCGAACCCACACCCTCACGGACTCTCTGTATTGGCAGCTGAGCGTCTTAACCATTCTGCCACCTTCCTCCTTTGGAGTGGACACACAGCAACGCTCGTAAGTTTGAACTGGACGAGTCAAGAATCACCCCGCACTTGGTGCCAGCTCACCATGATGTATGAAGCAGTGAACGAGATGGTCGACATTTCTGCGGACCAGAAACTCCCCTCTGACGTCACTCACGTCAGGTTCAAACATTCTCTTTGATTCAAGCTCATCTCAACGAAAGAACTAACTTTTTTGGATACAGTGTGTGTGTGTGTGTGTGTGTGTGTGTGTGTGAGGGGGTGGGGGTGGGGGCTCCATCTTCCTATTTTTCCCCACTTTTTGTGGGGTCTCCGTCCTCCTCCCCACTTTCTACATTGTACTTTATCTTTTTTTTATGACCTTCCATTCTTTGCCACAGGTAATTTGTTGTCCACTCTCAAATTAATCTTTCACGAGCACACACACATTTACTCACACCTTTCCCTCACTACCAATCGTCTGGCTGCAGCCATTGCCCCTGTGTGGTTTGCGTCCGACTGAAGAAAGTTTGACGACTGTGTACATTAATTAATTTGGGTTTATTAGCTTCTTTCGACAAACTATTCCGGTATGGAATAGTTACATTCGAGTTTAAAGTCGACGCCTGCCTGAGGTGATCTGGCCGACTGAGATAATCATCCCAGTAAAGTAAGGGTAGAGGAGCAATCAAACTCTACACCGACACCGCCAGAACGACACAACGTTGATTAGGATGGGCACCGTAAACGTCGCTTTCTATGTTGTGGTGTGTGTGAATCGAATTCCTAACACTGTGACTGCGAGCTCGGCTCTCAACCAATGTATGCAGTCAGTTGTGAATCATCAGCCATCAACAGTTGTCAAAGTTCCCCCTCTAGTGTCCTTCAGCGAGAGGCAGCTCATCAATATCTCATTCTGAATTATCACACAGTAAGGGTCAGAGCTGGGTTGCATGACATCTGTCTATTATAATCAATGTGCAGTATAGTAGGCTATGTTTATAATTATATTCAAATAATGTTTCTTAATTCTTTCTGTTTTTACATTAAGAATACTAGTTATTACCTGCAGTGTGTGGATGTATGTATGAAACGATGTATGTGATATTTTTTACATTTGTATCTTCGTAATATTTGTTGGGGCTGTTGTTGGCTTTTACAGTTATGGTCCCCATGTTGTTTACTTTTCTATGTTGTGATAATGCACCTGACCAAATTTCTCCAGTTGGAGATAATAAAGTTATTCTTATCTTATCTTATCTTATCTTTGCAACGCCAAGTCCATTTAGCGTTGAGAACGTTCCCAACTCTGCGCTGAATTTTCATAAACCTCCTTCACGCTAAGCAAACCTATCGCTGCAGAGATCGCCCATACAATCCAGCCCTGGGATCCAATAGTGGTTCATTAAAACAGGGGCTGGAGCTGTGCCGGTCGGGGTTTGTTTGTGGGGAGCGATTCGCAAGCTGGAGTAGTTCAGCCTGGGTGAAAAAAAAGAAAAAAGAAAAAAAGAAAAAAAAAGAAGCTTAGTCACCCCCTAAAAAAAAAGAAGAAAAAAGAAGAAGAAAAAACATACAGCCACCCCTACCTAAAACAAAAACAAAAACAAAAAAAGCATACAGTCACCCCCCTACTCCCCCTTCCCCCCCCCCCCCCCCAACCCACCTCGATCACCACCTCAGGATCCACAGTCTTCTGTAAATTGTTTTCTTCTTCAGTGATAAAGCGCTGCGCACGCCCTGGTGTCGGGCAAGACAGGCATCGTGACTGTCAAGAGAGTTACTGATCGAGTCGTGCCATGACTGAAATCAGGTATTTTGTCTCATAGGATGCGAGAGGGAGGGGGGTGGGGTGGGGGGCAGTTCTCCCTCATGTGTGGTGCAGCTGCCTTTTCAAGCTCCTGTAACAAAACAAACAAAACAACAACAGCAACCTGCTCTTGAAGTATATCGTTCTGATTAGTTATTGTTTCCCCCGTTTCCTTACGCAGCCTTGTTATAACTTTTCTCTTTCCTCTAGCTTTTTTCTAAATTACAGAAGTACTTAGTGTTGCGTTCCCCGTCTTCAATCCATTTTCTCCTTGATCGTATCTGTGCACCCTTTGCTTCGTTTAGTTGCAGCAGTTCTAATTTTTGTTTTAAGTGTATGAAATTAGTTTGTGTTTCCTCGTTTGTAGGATCTTTAATCAGCTTATCCCCCTCCTCTAAAATCTGCATGTTTAGCTTTCGGGACTCATTTCTTCGTTGACAAGATAATCCTTTACCAAATTCACTACAAAAATTTCTTATTTCGACTTTGCACATTTCCCATCTATCTAAATCTGTCAAATAGTCTGTACCGTCATTGTTTAGCTGTCTGTCAAGTAAGTCGTTCATTCTTTGTACGAAAGTGTCATACCTTAAGAAACTATTATTGAACTTCCAGTATCCTGGACCACGTGAAAATTCATTGTCACTAAATTCTATTACAACAGCTTTATGATCTGAATTAGGAACTATAATATGTTCGCATGTTACTAGATGATGTATCATGCTTTCTGATATAAAGCAATAGTCAAGGCGACGGGCTATGAATGGATTGCTGCGACACCAGGTAAAGTCTTGTTCTTTCATGTGGAACATTCTCCAGGTGTCAGTTAAATTAAGAACATTTTTTAATCTATTAAATTCCTGAATTTCATTTTCTCGATGAGGTTGACCCGATATAACGTCAAGGTTGTTGTCAAGAACACAATTAAAGTCACCACACAAAATAAAGTTGTTGTCACTAAAGTCATTACAGTGTTGCTGAAGTTCTGTAAAAAAAGGCCGCTTTTTCTGAGGCATTGTTTGGAGCGTATATATTTGCTAGATGAAAATTACATTTCTCGTGTGAGACTGAGACGATTAAGATTCTGCTTTGTGCCATTTCTAATTCTACTCTCCCAGTGAACTGTTTTGCAACTAAGATTACTTCTCCCTTACTTCTGTTTGTTCCTTCATGATAAAAGATTTCCCCTCCCCACTGTTTTTCCCATACAGGTAAGTCGCTATGAGTTATGTGGGCCTCTTGTAGACAAACAATATTGAACTTGTTGCTTTTCAAATATTGAAAAAGTGATAATCTTTTAAATTTGTTTTTTAATCCTCTACAATTCAATGATGCTATGCGTAACTTATCCATGAGAGAATGAGATTAAATCATCGTTTGCTTGTTCGTTTTTCTGTTCATATGCCTGTTTGTATGCTCTGCGTGTTTGCATGCATAGTTGACAATCTGGTTCCGTATTTCCGTGATTGCTATCCATCTTAAGTCGTCGAATCATGAGGTGTGATCAAAACTCGTAGTCCGTTGTTCAAAGCCAGTCCGTCATCAATAGGTCAGTCCAGGTCAGTGCTAGAAGCTAGCGAGACACCTCCACGTCTGGAGCCCCACGGCGGTCAGACCGCCCGCCTTCCCGTCTGGATTGTTTACTGTCACCCCTTCCCTCAGGGCTGTTCTCCTGAGACCGACGACGCTTGGGGGTCTCCGAGCGGTGACGAGGGGGACTCCTCAGTTCCAATGAGGTGCTCAGCGTTGCCTGTCGAGTTGAGGGTCGTCCCCTGGATTGTCTGTCCTTTTTTGTCACTCTCTGTCCTTCCTCACTCTGCACTTCACTTTCATCCTCCTCATTCACGCCTGTCTCACTCTCACTCTCCCTTCTTGGCTTATCCGAAGCAGAAAACTCACAGGTAGGGTCCCCCATTTTATGCCCCGTCTTTCTGCAAGCCCTACAAACAACGTCTTTTTCACAGACAGAACTGTGATGGCCTTGCTCCAAGCAGTTGGAACACACTACTGGCTTCCTCGCTAGCTTCTGTTCTTTATGGAAAACTTTTGCTGTGAAAAAGCTTACTTTAAGAGTGTTTTCCAGAGGCACAGTTGGGACTGTCACAAACACGAATCTTTGCCCACTTAAAAACCGGGTAAGTTTGTTGTCAGCATCTCTCGCTCTCTCGCATTTTATAGCTGATCGTAGCTGGCATCCCGCTTTCAGAAGGGAGTGCTCTATCTCACTATCAGCAACGGATATAGGGATGTTGTCAATGAAAATTTTAGTGGTTGGCTTTTCCTCTCCAGATTCGTCTCTTAGGATGTACGGGTTAGTGTTAGATGATTGCAGTACCGTACCTCTTATGCGTATCCCTTGAATGAGAAGCTGGGACCTTGCCTCTATCGTAGCGGGGTACAGCCTCCACAGCCCGTTGATCTCCTGGGCACCCACCATCGAACCTTGTCCTGCAACTCGCTCCGCAGCCAAGCACATCTCCAACACCGTAGCGCGCTTGTTTCTGGAGTCAGGGATGTCTCTTGTCTTTAAGACTGAGACAGGTTTGACACTTGCAGACTCTGCCATATCTATAAATGAAAAAAAAGAGCGAACACGACGGACGGCAAAAGAAAACTTCGAAAAGCCGAATACGATTTTGAACAGTCGCAACGGATTCGCCGCACTGAGACAGGGAAAAAAGCAGCGTTGAAACTGGAACACAACTCAGCTTGCATTCGGTGTGGAGAGCACAGCAAAACGTGACCGCTCGGTACGGCTGTCGCTCACCGAATCCAACAACAACAACAACAACAGCGCTTTATCTGTTTTGTCCAATCGACATTACGACACAAAAGGCAGGAAGGTAAACCCTCCACGACTCCGCCGATGTGTGTGTGTGTGTGTGTGTGTAAAATCAGGTCTTGTGTGTACTACACAGTGTGCACTTGACGGAGTGACCCAGATAC
>NC_134886.1:33816929-33834429 GCF_041734735.1 Babylonia areolata
CCTTGTCACGTAGTCCCACACCTAAAATGGACCTGCATAGCAGCATCTTCCTAATAATTATTCTCCTTCTCCTCCATCATCACTGAAAAAGAAAAAAAAGGAAGAAAAAATGAAATAAAAAGGCTTGAGGAGCGTGGTGGCCGAATGGTTACAGCGCTGGATCCTCGCCCGGGTTTCTTGAGTTCGATCCTGGCTTCGGCGCACCGGGTGGGTTAAGAGTGGAGATTTTTCCAGTCTTCCGACGTATGTGCCTGAACCTCTTGCTTCTGCATACGCATGCAGAAGATCAAATGCGCACGTTAAAGATCCTGTAAACTATGTCAGTGTTTGGTAGGTTATGGTAACAAGAACATACCAAACATGAACGCCCGCGAAACAGAAAATAGCTGGCTTCATGTCTGTCTGAGTGTGTATGTGTGCGTGCCTGCAATCTGATTAAATGACACGGGAAACAAATGATGAGCGCCCAATGGCAGCCGTCAGTCGGCTATACCCAGATAGACAGCCTTGTGCAAATGGCCCCGAGTTTGTAAAGCGCTTAGAGCTTGGTCTCCGATCGAGGATAGGCGCTATTTAAGTATCCATATCAATGAAATCTAATATCTGGCAGCAAATGGTCATACACTTGAAACCTCACTCATACATACGAGTGGAAATTGGAGTTACAGCCCACAAACGAAGGAGAAAGGAGAAACCCATGCTGAGTGTAAACCAGTTGTGAAGGACATGAAAAGATGGAAAGGGTGAGGAAATATGGGGGAAGGGACAGGTTACGGCGTGTGTGGCGTTCAGTATATGAGCAAAAACTTTGGAAACTGGAAATTGCATGAAAGACACATTCACACACGCGCGCACACTCGCACACACACACACACACACACACACACACACACACACACACACACACACACACACACACACACACACACACACACACACACACACACACACACACACACACACCCCACACACACCAAAAAACAAACAAAAACCAAACAAAAACACACTTGTGGGGGATAGAGACAACTTTGCATTTTACACGAATGCACGCGACCAGAATCGCAATTTTGAACCACGGACATAATAGAAAGTTACAAGCGCATACGCACATTGAAATGACAACAATATCAAAACAGCAAAACGACAACAACAGCAACAACAAAGCAACAAGAACAAGAACAAGAACAACACACACACACACACACACACACACACACACACACACTCTCTCTCTCTCTCTCTCTCTCTCTTTCTTTCTTTCTCTATCCACGTACAATTCAGGATAGTGCCCAGTGTTGACCCAAGTATGCCAGCTCATCACAAACGAAAAACATTTCTTGATACTGGACCAAAGCTCCAAGCAGCCACCACACCACTCGTGACAGTAGTTTATCCTTTTATTGTCCCGCATAACTGTCATCAACAGCTCTCAGAAGCTGATAAAAACAAACTGTGACTTGACAGAGAGGGAAAAGGGTAAAAAGAAGAAAAGAATATCAATTACTTTATCGACTGAAATTAGTTTAAATAAAACGGATAAATGAATAGACAAATAAAAAAAAATTAGAAAAATTTAATAAGTAAATAGATAGATAGGTGGATAGACTGACAGACAGACCGACAGATAGTTAGATAGACAGATAGATAGATAGATAGATAAACGCGAATGGACAAATAAACAAATAGATAAACAAATAAGTAGATAGATAGATAGATAGATAGATAAACGCCTCTCTCTTGGCCAAAATATGCACAAAAGCAGATGATTTTACTTTCAGCATTGTGTTTAGAGATATGTGCGCTGTTGTGCAGATGGCCCAGATACGTTGCATTCAAAATGAGTTAAAAAAAACATACCTACGATGTTCAAGGCATGATCATGCTATGTTGATTTCAAGATCTTCAGTACTCTTTGAATTCAATGTGGGCGAGATATACAATACTAATTTCGTGACATTCCAAACTTTAATTCTTCAATTTATCCAGTGACTATTTTGTTTGTCTGTTCGCGTGAATATGAAGAGGGCAGGTCGCACCTTGGGACAACCGGGGCGACAGGCGTATGACAACGATGGCTGGAGAACGCTTGTTGCAATGATGGCCTATGTCCCAGACGGGGCAACAGATGAGGTGGTAAGTCTGTTCATATCACACATGAGATTATACTCTTGTATCATGGTTACACACAGTAAAACAAGGAACAGCAGTCACAGTTTAAAACAATGGGGACAGACGAATGAACGTGATTTAAATCAGAGAAGCTGATAGTTTGACGGTACCATTCAGTGTAGGCGCGATATACTAATTTCATGACATTCAAAATATAATTCTTCAGTTTATCTAATGACTATCTTATGTCTGTTCGTGTAAATATAGAGAGGACATGGTAAAAGTTTATCCAGTTTGTTGCACAGTGGGTCAAAGAAAAGTTGTTCTCCGTGTTCGCAGGTGTCCTTTTATTGGAAAACCTTTTAGGGCCTTGATCTCATGTACATTCTGATAAGATAACGAGCCCCCACCCCCCGCTCCACCCCACATTACTGTCCAAACCACTTTGCGATTCTAACGAAAACCACAACTAACCCCTAGAATGCGGACAAGTTATACTGTTCACACCACCCAGCGCTTCTAACGAAACCTACCACCCCGAACCCCTAAAACGTTGACAGGTTACTGTCCAAATCACCTAGCAATTCTACAGAAAACACCACCCCCAGCCCCTAGAATCTGGACAAGTTGCACTGTTCACACCACTCAGCGCCTCCAAACGGAACAGAACGTCTTCAGAAAATCAGTCATCTGATGCTGCGGAGACCTCGAACGATGGCCGGAAAAAGCGACTCGAAAGTGAACGTCAAGTTATCGCTGTAGCGAGGCCCGCCTCCCCACGATCCGCGCTGCAGCCCGAAACCGCTGCTCCGCGATATGGAGTCGAAACTTCTCTTCCGCGCTTCCCTCCCTTGCTTCTTCCAAGCCACTTCCGCTTCCTTTCTCGCCGGTGGTTGCTTCCCTTCCTCAGCCGGAAGTGGAAAGGTCTGACTTCCGGGTCGGAAGTTTTGCGGTTGTGGTTGCAGGGCGGATCTCATCAGGTCAGCCAGGGAGGGTGTGTCTGTGGGCGTGCGGGGGAAGAAGTGAGGGCGGGGAATGGCGGGGAGGTGGCGGAGGGAGGCGAGGCGCGAGGTGTCTGAAGCCATGTCCTGCAGGATGGCCTCACTGAGGGCCTGGTGCAGGCTGTCGTACAGCGCCATGTCCCGCTCCTCCACTTCTCCGACCTGTGACAGCAACAACAACAGCAAAAAGAATAACAGCAAGATGAGATCTGGAAGAAAAGTAAGGAGGAAGGGAAGGAAAGGATGGGGAGGGGAAAAGAAGACGAAGAAGAAGAAGGAGAAGAAAGAAAGAAAGAAGAAGACAATTATGATGTTGAAGGAAGATAAGGTAAAGAGGAAGAAAGAAGAGGAGCAGGAGGAATAGGAAGATGAGGAGGAGGAAGGAAGAAAAGAATGACGATGAGGAGATGGAGACGGAGAAGAAGAAGGATAAAGAGGAGGAGGAGGAGAAGGAAGAGGAAGGAAGAAAAGAATGATGGAGAGGAGGAGAAGGAGGAAGAGGACAAGAAGAAGAAGAAGTGGGGAAGAAAACAAGAAAGGAAAAAAGGACGAAACCGAGACGGGAAGAACCTGTAAAAGCCTCATTGTTAGGCATGGGAGTCAATTATCAAAACTGATAATAATAGTCGTGGCAGGATATTATTCTCGCTAAGGAAGTTCTGGGCATAATATCAAAGCTCTACGCACTGAGGCTGCAAGCGTAGCTCCACTAAAGAAAGACGGCAGACTTGTCACAGGAGCGAAAGAGCAAGCTGAAGTACTAAACCAGCAATTTCACTCAGCTTTCAGCCCGAAGATCACCTGCAGCAAAGAAGAGTTCACCTCTAGAACCGGCCTTGCAACAGATCCTCTGTCAGACTCCCCAACTATAAGCACCCTAACAATATCAGCAGCAGGAGTCACCAAGCTCTTCAAGGACCTGAATCCGAGTGAAGCTCCCGGCCCAGATGGTATTAACCAGAGACTACTGTGAGAGCTTGCTGTCTGAGAACTAGCCCCTGCCTTCACACTCCTCTACCAGAGCTCCGTCAACACGGGCATGGTACCAAAGGACAGGAGAACTGCCAATGTTACCCCAGTCTTCAAGAAAGGTGAGCGCTACTGCCGAGAAAACCACCGTCCTATCTCTCTGACCAGCATACCGTGCAAAGTAATGGAGCACATTATCACGAGTACCGTCATGAACTTCGCTGAGGAGAATGGTGTTATTACCGAAGCACACCACGGATTCAGACGTCAGCGTTCCTGTGAAAGCCAGCTCATTGGACTTGTAAACGAGCTATCTGTAAATCTTGAGGTTGGAAAACAGACACTCTTATTATGGATTTTTCCAAGGCATTTGACAAGGTCTGTCACTCCCTCCTGCTCCACAAGATCCATTCCATGGGCATCACAGGAAAAATACACACCTGGATAAAGAACGTCCTCTCTTGATAGACAGCAGTCAGTTGTGGTGGGTATTTCCAGTCCTGACCCTGTAGAGTCTGGAGTCCCCCAAGGCTCTGTTCTTGGGCCTAGCCTATTCTTACTCTACATCAACGACATGCCGACTGGGCTGTCCTCCACTGCTAGTCTCTTTGCTGATGACACTCTGTGGCACAAAACTGTCTCCTCCACTAGCGACCAGCAAGCCCTCTAGAAGGATCACGACCGCCTCGCAGAGTGGGAGCAGAGGTGGGGCCGTGGCTCACGAGTTTTCGTCCATACAAATGCCAGACACTGCGAGTGAGCCGGAAGAAGAACCCCCTACCTACAAACTACACTCTCAGGGACCACACCCTCGATACAGTCAGCAAGTCTAAGTACCTTGGCGTCACCATCACTTCTGACCTCATCTGGAGCCCACACATCTCCAGTGTCTCCAACCGTGCCAACAAGACTCTTGGCCTACTGAGAAGGAACCTGAAAGTAGGATCACAGCGCATCAAGCAGCAAGCTATCACTTGTCCGCCCAACCCTTGAATATGCCAGCTCTGTGTGGGACCCCTACATAGAGAAGAAAATCGATAAACTGGAAACGATCCAACGCCGAGCTGCCCGCTGCGTCACCCATCGACATCGGAAAACCTCCAGTGTACAAGACATGCTGGAGACCCTTCAGTGGTCCCCCCTCACAGAGCGAAGGAGAAGGGCGCGGCTGATGAACTTTTATAAATTCCACAACGGAAGCCTCATCATCAACACGTGCCACAAACCCTCCCAGAACCCCTCTGCACCCAAAGGAACCCGACGGTCGCATCCAGCAATATTACCATCCTCCCAACTGCAGGACTCAAAACAGACAGAAGTCCTTCCCCAGGACAATATCCGATTGGAACAGCCTTCCTGCTGAGGTTGCCCTCAGCCCCACCCTGGAAGGCTTCAAGTCCCAAATCTGATCCCCCCACACCCCCACCCATCCCCATCCCCCAAGCACCCCTGGACCAAGCAAACTGTACCACAAGTGACTTCCAAACAACAGGCAAATCCCCCTTATAATCTACAGAATCTTCACAATGATGAAGACGGTAGAGAAGGGAAAGAAGAAGAAAATCAGAACAGATCCATGGCTCAGGGAGTGACGAAAGCAGTCATCGTGGTGCAATACCTTTCTGGTTTTGAAAGGTAAGTGATGCCAACGTTGGAGGATGCACTGGCTTGGGGTAAAGCACGGGTTTTGTGTCAAAGGAAATCACAGTACAGCTGTAATGTGTTTCAAAGCTGTGTAAAGGAGAAGGAAAAAAGTTTTTCTGTCTCAATGTCAGTCAACCAGTCTGTCTCTGCCGTTCTTTCCGTCTGTCAGTCAGTCAATCAGTCTGTCTCTCTCTCCATCCTTGTCAACAAAACAGTTCTTTCTTTCTGTCAGACATCAGTCTGTCTCTCTCCTGTTCTTTCCGTCTGTCAGACATCAGTCTGTCTCTCTCTCTCTCCTGTTCTTTCCGTCTGTCTGACATCAGTCTCTCTCTCTGCCGTTCTTTCCGTCTGTCAGACATCAGTCTGTCTCTCTCTCTGCCGTTCTTTCCGTCTGTCAGACATCAGTCTGTCTCTCTCTCTGCCGTTCTTTCCGTCTGTCAGACATCAGTCTGTCTCTCTCTCTGCCTTTCTTTCCCGTCTGTCAGACATCAGTCTGTCTCTCTCTCTGCCGTTCTTTCCGTCTGTCAGACATCAGTCTGTCTCTCTCTCTGCCGTTCTTTCCGTCGGTCAGACATCAGTCTGTCTCTCTCTGCCGTTCTTTCCGTCTGTCAGACATCAGTCTGTCTCTCTCTCTGCCGTTCTTTCCGTCTGTCAGACATCAGTCTGTCTCTCTCTCTGCCGTTCTTTCCGTCTGTCAGACATCAGTCTGTCTCTCTGCCGTTCTTTCCGTCTGTCTGACATCAGTCTGTCTCTCTCTCTGCCGTTCTTTCCGTCTGTCAGTCCATCAGTCTGTCTCTCTCTGCCGTTCTTTCCGTCTGTCTGACATCAGTCTGTCTCTCTCTCTGCCGTTCTTTCCGTCTGTCAGACATCAGTCTGTCTCTCTCTCTGCCGTTCTTTCCATCTGTCAGTCCATCAGTCTGTCTCTCTGCCGTTCTTTCCGTCTGTCTGACATCAGTCTGTCTCTCTCTCTGCCGTTCTTTCCGTCTGTCAGACATCAGTCTGTCTCTCTCTCTGCCGTTCTTTCCGTCTGTCAGTCCATCAGTCTGTCTCTCTGCCGTTCTTTCCGTCTGTCTGACATCAGTCTGTCTCTCTCTCTGCCGTTCTTTCCGTCTGTCAGACATCAGTCTGTCTCTCTGCCGTTCTTTCCGTCTGTCAGACATCAGTCTGTCTCTCTCTGCCGTTCTTTCCGTCTGTCAGACATCAGTCTCTCTCTCTGCCGTTCTTTCCGTCTGTCAGACATCAGTCTGTCTCTCTGCCGTTCTTTCCGTCTGTCAGTCCATCAGTCTGTCTCTCTCTGCCGTTCTTTCCGTCTGTCAGTCCATCAGTCTGTCTCTCTCTGCCGTTCTTTCCGTCTGTCAGACATCAGTCTCTCTCTCTGCCGTTCTTTCCGTCTGTCAGACATCAGTCTGTCTCTCTGCCGTTCTTTCCGTCTGTCAATCCATCAGTCTGTCTCTCTCTTGTTCTTTCCGTCTGTCAATCCATCAGTCTGTCTCTCTCTGCCGTTCTTTCCGTCTGTCAGACATCAGTCTGTCTCTCTCTCTGCCGTTCTTTCCGTCTGTCAATCCATCAGTCTGTCTCTCTTGTTCTTTCCGTCTGTCAGTCCATCAGTCTGTCTCTCTCTTGTTCTTTCCGTCTGTCAGTCAGTCAGTCTGTCTCTCTCTTGTTCTTTCCGTCTGTCAGTCCATCAGTCTGTCTCTCTCTCTGCCGTTCTTTCCGTCTGTCAGACATCAGTCTGTCTCTCTCTCTGCCGTTCTTTCCGTCTGTCAGACATCAGTCTGTCTCTCTCTTGTTCTTTCCGTCTGTCAATCCATCAGTCTGTCTCTCTCTGCCGTTCTTTCCGTCTGTCAATCCATCAGTCTGTCTCTCTTGTTCTTTCCGTCTGTCAGTCAGTCAGTCTGTCTCTCTCTGCCGTTCTTTCCGTCTGTCAATCCATCAGTCTGTCTCTCTTGTTCTTTCCGTCTGTCAGTCAGTCAGTCTGTCTCTCTCTTGTTCTTTCCGTCTGTCAGACATCAGTCTGTCTTTCTCTTGTTCTTTCCGTCTGTCAATCCATCAGTCTGTCTCTCTCTTGTTCTTTCCGTCTGTCAATCCATCAGTCTGTCTCTCTCTTGTTCTTTCCGTCTGTCAGTCAGTCAGTCTGTCTCTCTCTTGTTCTTTCCGTCTGCCAGTCAATCAGTCTGTCTCTCTCTTGTTCTTTCCGTCTGTCAGTCAATCAGTCTGTCTCTCTCTCTCTCAATCGCTGTCTGCTGCCTTACCTGCCCCTCTATTTTCTTTGTCAAAAAAGTATTCATTCCGTTGCCATAGTTATAACCAGTCGCTTTTGGGGGTTTGGGCCAGAAAAAAAACCCACCTTTCCAGATTGTTACCTTTGGAAATTAAGATTGCTCATCAATTTATTAATCAACCAACCAACCAACCAACCCCTCTCTCTCTCTCTCTCTCTCTCTCTCTCTCTGTGTGTGTGTGTGTGTTTTCACACGTGTCGTAGTTTCGTGCATATAAACTGGCAGGTTTACTGACTGCGACAGTAAAGATCAGCCTTTGGTTTCGCCCCTTCATTTTCTGCTTCGAAGTTGTCTACAACCAGTTAGGAAATGTGGGTGTCCATAGAAGTCCATGACAAGCAGATAGCCAGATCAACATCCAGACACAGGCAGACAGACAGACAGAAACAGATACCCCCCCCCCCAACCCCCACCCCCACATCCTTACAGAAGGGGCATGCAAAACTGTGCAAACGGTCAGAAATACCCAAGACCCACAGACACACGATCTCTAAAGCTCATGCCGGTGCTTGGAAGCCGCCTGGCTTCAGCACGAATGACTTACTTTTGAGGTTTCTTCCTTTGATACGAACCCCCCCCCCCCCCCCCCCCCCCCCCCCCCCCTACCCCCCCCCTCCCACATACACACCCTCCCACCCTTCCACCTCTCTTTCCACCTCACCCATCTCTTCCTCATGCCTCGCCGACCCCCCTCCATCCCCTCCCCGCCCCCCCCCCCCCCCCGACACCCCCCCCCCCCCCAGGCAGCCACCTCTTCACACACATGCATTTTATGATAAGACATCAGACACACTGTAAGACAAGTGAGTGACAGACACTGACCTCCTAAAACGAGACTCAAGTGTGTGGTTACATGGCCAGTCACGCTCGTCTTTTGATTCTCAGAGACAAGACATTGACAGCGCGGAAGAGGGGGGGGGGGGGCGTCGGGGAGAGAGAGAGAGAGACAGAGAGAGAGACAGAGACAGAGAGGGAGAGAGAGAAAGGATAAAACACACACATACATATGTATGTATATATATATATATAGAGAGAGAGAGAGAGAGAGAGAGAGAGACAGAGAGACAGAGAGAGACAGAGAGAGAGACAGAGACAGAGAGGGAGAGAGAGAAAGGATAAAACACACACATACATATGTATGTATATATATATATATATATATATATATATATATATAGAGAGAGAGAGAGAGAGAGAGAGAGAGAGAGAATAGACAGAGAGAGACAGAGACAGAGATAGAGACAGAAAGGGAGAGAGAGAAAGGATAAAAAAAACACACACACATACATATGTATATATATATATATATATATATATATATAGAGAGAGAGAGAGAGAGAGAGAGAGAGAGAGAGAGAGAGAGAGGGGGGAGACAATGCCAGGAAGGGAAGGTCAGGGGAGGGAGGGAGGGAGGGAGGAGATAGGAAGGGTAAAAACGATAGGGAAGAGTGACAGAGAGAATAAAAAGAGAGAAAGGGACAAAGAGATGGAAAGAAGGAGATAGAGAAAGAAAGAGAGAAAATGAGAGAGTGGGAGATACAGAGAGATATGAAAGAGAGAAAGGGTTAGAGGACAGAAGAGTAACAGAGAGAGAGGGAGAGACAGAGACAAAAAGACTGGGATAAGGAGAGAGAGAGAGAGAGAGAGAGAGAGAGAGAGAGAGAGAGAGAGAGAGAGAGAGATCGAATCTTGTTTATTGAGGGGAAAGGAACAGGCACTTAATGGCCTGTTTTCATCCTGCCCAAAGCCAGAGATACCGAAATGAGTATCTTGCATTGCCAACGATGATGTTGTTGGTGATGGTCATCGCAGGATTCAATGGCACGTCTACACGTGTTTAAAGGCACAGAGACGGCACAGAGCCGATCGCATGGAATTGTCGTCAGACAGAGAGAGAGAGAGGGGGTCGGAGTCTGGGGAATATTCCATCACAACTACAGGCACAAAACGTCCACAATGTCCTGATCTTCCAGCCCCTCCCTTACCCCTGTCTGTCTGTCCTTCATTTCTCTCTTTCCCTCTGTCTGTCTGTCCCCCCCCCTCGATCTCCGATTCTCTCCATGATTCTCTCCCTCTCTCTTTCTGTCTCTGTTCGTCTGTCTCTCTTTCTTCTATTTCTCCTCTCTCTGAATTGCTCCTCTCTGTCCATGTCTGTCTGTATCCCCCTCTCTCTCTCTCTCTCTCGTTCTCCTCTCTGTCTACGGCTGCCTCTCTACCCCCTCCCCCTACCCTCACCCTCTCCCCTTGGTTTTATGTCACTCACTTTAAGCGGAAAGACGAAAAACTGAAAATTACGACAACTGTTGCTGCTGCTTCTGCAACTACGCAACTACATTGACACATACACAACGAGAAGACCACCACCACTACTACTACTGCTACTACTACTACTGCTGCTGCTGCTGCTGCATTATCAAAACACAATGAGAATATAAGACCAAAAAAAAAAAGGAAGAGAAAGGAAGAGACTAAATTATAAAAAAAGAAAAAAAGGAAGGAGAGACAAAGATAGTCAGGGAGAGACAAAGACAGGGGAGAGAGAGACAAAGACAGGGAGAGACAAAGACAGGGAGAGAGAGACAAAGGCAGGGAGAGACAAAGACACGGAGAGACAAAGACAGTCAGGGAGAGACAAAGACAGTCAGGGAGAGACAAAGACAGGGAGAGACAAAGACAGTCAGGGAGAGACAAAGACTGTCAGGGAGAGACAAAGACAGTCAGGGAGAGACAAAGACAGGGAGAGACAAAGACAGGGAGAGAGAGAGACAAAGACAGGGAGAGACAAAGACAGGGAGAGACAAAGACAGACAGGGAGAGACAAAGACAGGGAGAGACAAAGTCAGTCAGGGAGAGACAAAGACAGGGAGAGACAAAGACAGACAGGGAGAGACAAAGACAGACAGGGAGAGACAAAGACAGTCAGGGAGAGACAAAGACAGGGAGAGACAAAGACAGGGAGAGACAAAGACAGGGAGAGAGAGACAAAGACAGGGAGAGACAAAGACAGTCAGGGAGAGACAAAGACAGTCAGGGAGAGACAAAGACAGGGAGAGACAAAGACAGACAGGGAGAGACAAAGACAGGGAGAGACAAAGACAGGGAGAGAGAGAGAGACAAAGACAGGGAGAGACAAAGACAGTCATGGAGAGACAAAGACAGTCAGGGAGAAACAAAGACAGGGAGAGACAAAGTCAGGGAGAGACAAAGACAGGGAGAGACAAAGACAGTCAGGGAGAGACAAAGACAGACAGGGAGAGACAAAGACAGGGAGAGACAAAGACAGTCAGGGAGAGACAAAGACAGACAGGGAGAGACAAAGACAGGGAGAGACAAAGACAGTCAGGGAGAGACAAAGACAGACAGGGAGAGACAAAGACAGGGAGAGACAAAGACAGGGAGAGAGAGACAAAGACAGGGAGAGACAAAGACAGTCAGGGAGAGACAAAGACAGTCAGGGAGAGACAAAGACAGGGAGAGAGAGACAAAGACAGGGAGAGACAAAGACCAGGAAGAAGAGACAAAACAGGGAGAGACAAAGACAGGAGGAGAGCAAAGACAGGGGAGAGACAAAGACAGGAGAGACAAAGCAGGGAGAGACAAAGACAGAGGAGAGAACAAAGACAAGGAAGAGAGACAAAGACAGAAGACAGAGAGAGACAAAGACAGGAGAGACAAGTCAGGAGAGACAAAGACAGTCAGGGAGAGACAAAGACAGCAGGGAGAGACAAAGACAGGAGAGACAAAGCAGGAGAGACAAAGACAGCAGGAGAGACAAAGACAGGGAGAGACAAGACAGGGAGAACAAAGACAGGGAGAGACAAAGACAAGCAGGAGAGACAAAGACAGACAGGGAGAGACAAAGACAGAGGAGAAGCAGACAGGGAAGAAAGACCAGGAGAGAAAGACAGAGACAGTCGGAGAGAAGCAGGAAGAAGACAGGAGAATAGGAGAGAAGACAAGAACAAAGTCAGGGAGAGACAAAGACAGTCAGAGACAAGACAGGGAGAGACAAGACACAGTCAGGGAGAGACAAAACAGGGAAGAAAGAAGGAGACAAAGTCACAGGGAGAACAGTCAGGGAGAGAAAAGACAGGAGAGACAAGTCAGGGAGAGACAAAGACAGACAGGGAGAGACAAAGTCAGGGAGAGACAAAGACACAGAGAGACAAAGACAGGAGAGACAAAGACAGTCAGGAGAGACAAAGACAGTCAGAAACAAAGACCAGGGAGAGACACAGACAGTCAAGGAGAAACAAAGTCAGACAGGAGAACAAAGACAGGGAGAGACAAAGACAGGAAGACACAGACAGGGAGAGACACAGACAGTCAGTGAGAAAGCAAAGATAGACAGGGAGAGACAAAGACAGGGAGAGACAAAGAGACAAAGTCAGGGAGAGACAAAGACAGGGAGAGACAGTCAGGTAGAAACAAAGACAGACAGGGAGAGACAAAGACAGGGAGAGACAAAGACAGGGAGAGACAGTCAGGGTACAAAGGGAGAGGATGTCGACCCCCGCTGACCGGCAGCCAAGAATAATCATAATAATAACAGCAATAAACGTCCTGGCTGATTGTCACCGCTGGATTCACGGGCACGTGCGTCCGGAGCCGTGTCCAAAAAAGGCGTGGAGACAGACAGTGGTTCTGTTGTATTGTACTGTACTCTTGTGTTCTGATGTATTGTGCTGTACTGTGGTGTGTTGTACTGTACTGTTCTGTTGTGTTGTGCTGTACTGTAGTGTGTTGTACTGTACTGTTCTGTTGTATTGTACTGTATTGTATTGTATAGTATTGTATTGTATTGATGAATTGTACTGTACTGTACTGTGGTACTGTACTGCACTGTATTGTGTTGCAGTGTACAGTACAGTACTGTACGGTACTGTATTGTATATTATTGTACTGTATTGTACTGTTGTATCGTATTGTACTGTATTGTATTGCGTTGTACTGTATCGTACTCTAGTGTACTGTTGTATCGTACTGTACTGTTGTACTGTATTGTATTGCATTGTACTGTACTCTACAGTACTGTCAAATATTGTATTGCACTGTAATGTATTGTACTGTGCAATATTGTATTGCATTGTATTGTACTGTTGTATCGTACTGTACTGTATTGCATTGTACTGTTCTGTACTGCTGTACTGCACTGTATTTTGTTGCATTGTCCTGCACTGTATGGTGTTTGTATTGTACTGTGCTGTATTGTGTTGTATTGTACTGTGCTGTATTGTGTTGTATTGTACTGTGCTGTATTGTGTTGTATTGTACTGTGCTGTATTGTGTTGAACTGTACTGTGCTGTATTGTGTTGTATTGTACTGTGCTGTATTGTGTTGTATTGTACTGTGCTGTATTGTGTTGAACTGTACTGTGCTGTATTGTGTTGTATTGTACTGTGCTGTATTGTGTTGTATTGTACTGTGCTGTATTGTGTTGTATTGTACTGTGCTGTATTGTGTTGTATTGTACTGTACTGTATTGTGTTGTATTGTACTGTGCTGTATTGTGTTGAACTGTACTGTGCTGTATTGTGTTGTATTGTACTGTGCTGTATTGTGTTGAACTGTACTGTGCTGTATAGTGTTGTATTGTACTGTGCTGTATTGTGTTGTATTGTACTGTGCTGTATTGGGTTGTATTGTACTGTGCTGTATTGTGTTGTATTGTACTGTGCTGTATTGTGTTGAACTGTACTGTGCTGTATAGTGTTGTATTGTACTGTGCTGTATTGTGTTGTATTGTACTGTGCTGTATTGTGTTGAACTGTACTGTGCTGTATTGTGTTGTATTGTACTGTGCTGTATTGTGTTGAACTGTACTGTGCTGTATTGTGTTGTATTGTGCTGTGCTGTATTGTGTTGTATTGTACTGTGCAATATTGTGTTGCATTGTACTGTACTGTTGTATCGTACTGTGCTGTATTGTACTGCATTGTACTGCACTGTATTGTGTTGCACACACACACACACACACACACAGATAGGCAGACACACACACACACACACACACACACACACACACACACACACACACACACTCACACGTGGGAAGGGTTGGAATGGTGGGGCCTCGGAGCTTTCCGGATAACTCAGAACACAGACACCTTTTCAGTCATTAGAACATCCCCTGGGGGACCTTTCAGGATGGGAAATAATTCGGAAGATGCCACACCGGGTTGTCCCGGAAGTACCTTCTAGCTGCGAGACTGATAACTTCAGTAATCCCTCCCCCCGCCCCCCCTTCAGTTCTTCGCCCTGGCGTGTATTGTTTTTTTTAATTGTTTTTTTTATAGACAGCACAGGGCTTCGCTGGTAATGGGGAGAGAAAGGGACGGGAGAGGGGGTAGGGAGATGGTGGGTGTGGTGATGATGCCACATAATGATGGTGGAGGTAGGGGTGGAGGGATGGGTGGAGGTGGGGGGAAGGACCCCCTCCCTTCACCCCTCTCTCTTCCTCCATCATCACGTGATGATGGTGGGTGGTGGCGCTCTGTGTGTGTGTGTGTGTGTGTGTGTGTGTGTGTGTTTGCGTGCGTGTGTGTATGTGTGTGTGCGTGCGTGCGTGTATGTGTGTGTGTGTGTGCGTGTGTGTGAGTGTGTGTGTGTGTGAGTGTGTGTGTGTGTGTGTGTGTGTGTGTGTGTGTGTGTGTGTGTGTGTGTGTGTGTGTGTGTGTGTGTGTGTGTGTGTGTGTGTGTGTAGGGGGTTGTTTCTGTCCCTGAATTCCAGACGCACATTGTGAACACGAGAAGCGACAGTACCCAGCCCGAGTGTCACATACATTGAAATTCGATAGATCCAGTTTCACTGGGCGGAATGACAAGAATTCCTTCCATGCCCCCCGCTTCCTGAATCTCTCTCTCTCCCCCCACCCACCCCAACCCACACACCCCACATCCCTTCCCCATTCCCCCACCCCCACCCCCCGTGTCCAGACATAAACTGCGACAAAAGGTTCAAACAAACAAACAAACAAAATAGTGTATATATCTTAAATTTAAGCTAAAATTATTTAAAATCACACATATTTACAGAGTGCTTCTTACTGGTGTGTGATTTCGCATAAAAGGGAATGATAAGAAGACAAGTTTTGTATCCACTGTAAAGAAGAAAGAGATGGCCCGGGGTTTCTCAATTATTCTGGACATTTCTAAAGGGTTCAGGTATTTTTGGAACGCATTCTTAAAAGTCGTCATCACAAGCTGAAGTAAGGGTCGTATTCCCATTGTCACCAGAGAAACGAGACATGTGTTGTTTTTTTGTAGCCCATTACCACACCTTTCTCTTCCGGTTCTCTCTTTTACTCTCCTCCCACCTCTCCCCCTCCCCCGCCCCCTGATCTTCATCTCCACCTCTCACCACCACCATTCAACAACTACCCCACCTCTGTCTCTTTCTCTATCTCTCTCTCTCTCTCGTCTTCATTTCTTTTCCTCTTATTATGACTGTTTAGTTTATGTGCTCCATCTTACAAGTAGAGTGATGGCTTAGAGGTAACGCGTCCGCCTAGGAAGCGAGAGAATCTGAGCGCGCTGGTTCGAATCACGGCTCAGCCGCCGATATTTTCTCCCCATCCACTAGACCTTGAGTGGTGGTCTGGACGCTAGTCATTCGGATGAGACGATAAATCGATGTCCCGTGTGCAGCATGCACACACGTAAAAGAACCCCTGCAAGAAAAAGGTTGTTCCTGGCAAAATTCTGTAGAAAAATCCACTTCAATAGGAAAAACAAATAAAACTGCACGCAAGAAAAAATACAAAAAAATGGGTGGCGCTGCAGTGTAGCGACGCGCTCTCCCTGGGGAGATAAGCCCGATTTTCACACAGAGAAATCTGTTGTAATAAAAAGAAATACAAAATACAAACAAATACAACGGCTTCGTGATGTACATCCACAACGTATATTTACCCACCCCCTTTCTTTATTTCCAAGATAAAACACATACAACACATATATGAAACCAGATTTAATGGAGGCCAGAAGCTTTAACTCACTCAGTACGGCCAGTCCTCTCTTCTCCTCTACACAGACCCATCGGATGCCCAGTGGGTGTCTGAATGACCCAACCTTTAGCTTCCGTCGTCAGAATTGTGGTATTCTTTGTCAACATTCACGTCTTCAGTATAAGAGCCTTCCGCTTGCAATATTTTGATGATGGTAATTGGGGTGAAACGCTGTTAATGTCGTCTCTTTCGCCGTTCGTATGGAAAGAGTTAAATTAAGTGTTGAATTAAACAAGTACAGCAACAGAGTCATTAAGCAGCAGTGCTAGGTCTGCTTTGGTGTGTGGTCTGGTGACTGCCTAACACTGAAAACCCGCTGCGGACAAAACGCTGGCACTGGGACTGCGGCAGACAAACGTGGGGACAAGGGATTAGGGGATGGGACGCCACTAGCACTGAAACGGCGCGCAGCATGGTGGAGCAGAAAGTTTCAGCTTCAAGGGGGTGTTAAAGTTTCCGAACTAATCCATACACGTTTACACCACATCTGCTGTATGTAAAAAAAAAAAGAAGAAAAAAAGCAGACATTTGACCTTCGGGTAAGCCCAACGAGCTGGTCAGACCTTGAGAGCACAGACACGCACACACACACACACACACAGCACAACCAAAACCAAAACCAACAAAAACCTCCAGTAACCGTAACCCTGATTGTCACGAAGCTACAGCTGTCTCTGATCACAAGATAGGGGCACACACAGCAATCCAAAACTGCACTACAATGAACCGGCCACACGTCAATACTGACCACAGGGGAAGAGAGTCAATGACCACAAGGGAAGAGAGTCAATACTGACCACAGGGGAAGAGAGTCAATACTGACCACAGGGGAAGAGAGTCAATGACCACAAGGGAAGAGAGTCAATACTGACCACAGGGGAAGAGAGTCAATGACCACACGGGAAGAGAGCTAGTGACCACAGGGGAAGAGAGTCAATACTGACCACAGGGGAAGAGAGTCAATGACCACAGGGGAAGAGAGTCAATACTGACCACAGGGGAAGAGAGTCAATGACCACAGGGGAAGAGAGTCAATGACCACAGGGGAAGAGAGTCAATGACCACAGGGGAAGAGAATCAATACTGACCACTGGAGAAGAGAGTCAATGACCACAGGGGAAGAGAGTCAATACTGACCACAGGGGAAGAGAGTCAATGACCACAGGGGAAGAGAGTCAATACTGACCACAGGGGAAGAGAGTCAATAACTACAGGGGAAGAGAGTCAATAACTACAGGGGAAGAGAGTCAATGACCACAGGGGAAGAGAGTCAATACTGACCACAGGGGAAGAGAGTCAATGACCACAGGGGAAGAGAGTCAATACTGACCACAGGGGAAGAGAGTCAATACTGACCACAGGGGAAGAGAGTCAATGACCACAGGGGAAGAGAGTCAATAACCACAGGGGGAGAGAGTCAATGACCACAGGGAAAGAGAGTCAATGCTGACCACAAGGGAAGAGAGTCAATAACTACAGGGGAAGAGA